>NC_044979.1:27487381-27824124 GCF_008728515.1 Papio anubis
TGTCCTGTAATGTAGCTGGAATCCTAAAAACTGGGATAAGTCTGAGGTATAGGGGTTACATGACTCCAATTTATCCCTGGTTTTTGTCTTCATTGTCTCCACTGCCGTTAGGTTTTGTCTTCTCTAGTTTAAATTGGAGCAGGAATTATTCTTTGATAAAAGGCAGCACCTCAGTTAACTTTCTCACTCAGAATATATTTAGTCAACAGATAACTGTTGACACATACTAAATACAAGTGCATTACATGCTTTTGGAGGATACAAAGATAAATCAGGCAGAGTTTATTCTTAAGTTTTCTCATGTAATGGGGGTGGAGGCGATGTACCATCATTTAATGGTTGAGAACTGGGGTTCTGCAGTCAGACCCAAGCTGGTTCGGATCCTGGTGTTGCAATGTATGAGATGTATAGCCTTGGAAAAAGCTACTCAATCTCTCCTAAACCTTCCGAGGCTGTATGTCTAGTGCATGTCAACACCAGGATATGTATAATAGTACTTATGTCATAAGGATGGCTGGAGGCCTACGAGATAATGGTTGTAAAGGGTTTAGAAGACTCCCCAGAGCATAGTGAGTCCTCTCTGAACACTGACAACACACACAGATGAGCAGAGGTGCTTTATGGACCCAGGGGGTTCTGGCTTTGCTGATGTCCAGTGTTAGAGGTAGGGCTTGGGGAGTACCTATATTGGAAGCAATCACTCAGATTGTATGTCACTGGATGACATTGCCAGAGGCAAACAAGAAACAACATGGCAGACACAGAACTTTTTTTTTTTATCCACAAAAATAGACTGTGTTTTTTTGTTTGCTTTGATGTTTTGTTTGTATTTCTTTTTTTTTTTTGAGACTGAGTCTCGCTCTGTCTCATAGGCTGGAGTGCAGTGGTGCGATCTTGGCTCGTTGCAACCTCCACCTCCTGGGTTCAAGCGATTCTCCTGCCTCAGCTCCCCTAGTAGCTGGGATTACAGGCATCTGCCACCACACCTGGCTAATTTTTGGAGATGGGGTTTCACTATGTTGACCAGGATGGTCTCGAACCCCTGACCTCAAGTGATCTGCCCGCCTTGGCCTCCCAAAGTGCTGGGACGCCTGGCCTGTCTGTATTACTTTGCGGTAACTCTGCCGTTAGGGGAGTTGAATCAGACTCATCTGATAGGAAGATGACTTAATCATCAATTATTTTAGTACACAGTTACTGAGTCTGTCTTTGCACCCATTATGGGTTCCAGCACTAGATCTAGTTTATTAGCACTGAAAATAAAGCAAATACTAAGCCATATTGGTGATTGGCTCACAAACTTAGGATTGTTTGGCTGGCTGTTAAGGATAGGTGTCTGTAATATTAGAAAGTTTTCAGGCAAAATGAATGAAACCACCAGATAATAATTTGGGAAATAATAAAGGAGTGGTGGAGTTGGGTTTCTGTAGCTGACTGTTTTGCTCAGACATTGTGGTGTCAACTTACTTATCTCTAAACATTTAAATAGATTACTGACTGGCCTGGGATGTTTTCTGTTCTTTTTTTAAAAAAATGTTATATAATATTTGACCCATACAAAAGGTTATATAATTCTGTATAATTAATGGGACGTTATTAACACACTGAAGCTACCGTGTGAGGAGGCACCTCACTCATTTACTGCATTATTATAGCTTGCTAAACATACCTTGGTTAATAAGGAACTATTTCTTGAATGTCACTTCTGTGTCTCCTGCCAAGCATCTGATGGTGGACCCGAAGCCCTTGTTGACCAATAGGCTCAATATTTAGGAGGGAGACCTGGACAGCAGAGTAGAGGTGTGTGAGGACAAGCGGGGCCCTGCCAGCATTTGTGTCTGTCACCTCTAACCACAAAGGGAATAATGACTTGAGAGAGCCCTGCCTGCTTGCTGCAGCTCCTCCTTCCCAATCTCAGGTGAATTCCTCTTGATTTCCTCTAGCTGTAGCCTAGAATCATGTATAGAAAAGGATTCTGGGAAATGTAGTTCCCCTTAACCAAATGCTAACAGTACAAACCACAGTTGTGCAGCTAAGTATATGTACTTACTTGTTATACTGGAAACAGGAGAGATATTTGTAATTATTTCTGCTTCAAAGATATCAGAATAGTTATTTACTGTTCAGGTATCAGATTCATTTAAAAATGACATTTAACTTGATTGTATCATTATTTTCTTTTCCATTAAACCGTAACTATTTTTAAAGCCATGAAAAAACAGAACTAATTTAATCTTACCCTCTCCTTTGGAAAGAAAATATTCCTTTTTTAAAGTGAAAGCAAGTTTGAAAAAAAGAAAAAAAGGAATAAGGAATGGCTACTCCATAGACAGAGCAGTGGCCTGGTCTGCTTGCCTGAGTATACTTGCAGTTATTTCTAGATTATATGCTAAACAAGGGGTGGATTATTCATGAGTTTTCCCGGAAAGGGGTGGAGATTTCCTGGAACTGAGGGTTCCTCCCCTTTTTAGACCATATAGGGTGACTTCCGGACATCGCACTGGGATTTGTAAACTGTCATGGCATTGGCAGGAGCGCCTTTTAGCATGCTAATGTATTATAATTAGTGTATAATGAGCAGTGAGGACAACCAGAGGTCTCTTACGTTGCCATCTTGGTTTTGGTGAGTTTTGGCCGGCTTCTTTATGGCATCCTGTGTTATCAGCAGGGTCTTTGTGACCGTATCCTGTGCCGACCTCCTATCTCATCCTGTGACTAAGAAAATATTCTTCTAATTTGACAAATCAATTTGGATCTCATTGTGCTAAAAAAGTTTTTTTAAAAAATATTATCCAATACAGTGCCATCTAGTGACAAATCATTTACTTGCTGGTTATTGAAAATAGTTCACTACACGTTTTACATCTTGGTAAGTCAGGAACTTCTAATTGTGCAAATTCTTATTTTAAGTGACTATTTCTAAATAAATATTTGTAAATAGAGAGCTGGAAAATATTTTTTAACCCTCAGGCTTTATTATACATATGTATCACAATGTGTCTGTTTACTTAATGCCACGTGGACCCAGGAATAAAATCAAAATCTGTTTTGTCTAATAAGGTGGTAATAGGATTATTTTAGAAATGTGACGTGAAGGAATGAGCATGGCTTTAAAATCAAACAGACATGAGTTTGTCTATTTGGAATGACTTAGCAGGTAATTACTACCTGCCTGGAAGTGCACCAAGCACTATATATGTACTGCCTCAGTACGTAGTCAAAACTCCATAGGTATTTTACAAATGAGGAAACCGGCCGGGTGCGGTGGCTCATGCCTGTAATCCCAGCACTTTGGGAGGCCGGCATGTGGGTGAATCGAGGTCAGAGACGAGACTATCCCATAACACGCCAAACTCGTCTCTACTAAAAATACAAAAATTCAAACCCGGCGCGTTGGTGGGTGCCAGAATCAAGGTACTCTCAGGGAGGCTGAGGCAGGAGAATGGGCGCGAACCTGGGAGGTGGATGAAGTGTTCGCCATGTGGCGGCACTGCACACCAGCCTGGGCAACAGAGCAAGACTGGTCTCAAAAACCAAACAAGCAAATGAGGAAACCAAGGCAGGGCAAGGAAGTGTTGTGGTGCTTACTTCATTGTAAATTTTTTTTAAAAATTGTATTGAGATGGAGTCTCGCTCTGTCACCCAGGCTAGAGTGCAATGGTGCGATCTCAGCTCACTGCAGCCTTCGCCTCCCAGGTTCAAGCTGTTCTCATGCCTCAGCCTCCTAAGCAGCTGGGACCACAGGTGCCCGCTACTGCGCCCGGCTGATTTTTGTATTTTTAGTATAGACGGGATTTCATTCACCTTGTTGGCCAGGCTAGTCTTAAACTCCTGACCTCAAGTGATTCACCCACCTTGTCCTCCCAAAGTGCTGAGATACCTCATTGTATTTTTATTGTGTGTGTTTATCTGTTTTATGTAATAAAAGAGTGCCCCTTAACAGAGAGGGTCTTACTCAAGAATATTGCGTTTTTTCCTGCCCCTGTTGTAGACTGGTATGTCTACAGTTCAGCTGCTGAATATTTGATTTTTTTTTTTTGTCCATGAAATGAAAACACAATACCCTTGACAAGAACAATAGTACATTACATTGTTTTGATAAAATATCATTGTTTTCTCTATATTTTCTTCAAGAGTGAAAAATATATGTAATTTTTTATGAAGGGTATTATACAGTGGCACAAGCACTAAACTAAGCAACTCTGGGTTCTAGTCTCTAACTGGCCACTTGTAAACTAGTGTTAATTTAACTCTAAAGTTTTACATGCCCACAACCTGCATATTCCAAGAGCTTGTTACATACAAGGCTTGTTACAAAGACCAGCAATCTCCCCGCACTCACTCGCGCCCCATCCCCTGCTCTCTGAGCTCAACTCTTAGAGCGGATTGTTCTGCTTGTTTACCTCCAGCTCTCTAAACAGGCATTGCTCTGTCCTCTTCTTAATTTTTCAGTCTTAGGCGTTACCTTTGACCTCTCATGATAAAGGAGAGTTTATCTTACGCACCCCCACCCCATGTGCACAGCCCTTCTCTCATTATAATTACATTTTGAATAATTCAGCATTTACATTGTTAGGACTTTGAAAACATTATTCCCAGACGAGTTATATAATCTATGGTTACCTTTTCTTTCCAGCACAACTTTTTGTTTTCCCTGGTGTTAATAATTCTTTTCTTTTCTTTTTTTTTTTTTGGAGGAGGGCATTGTTTGCTTAGATTTTATGTGCTTTTCCCATGTTCATCCCTAAACTGTTCCCCCCATATAAACTACTTGTGTCAGAAGTGTTAGGATGCCACGAAACAGCATTGTCAGCCTACAGGCAGCCTTCCTCTTTGGCCACGTTGTCTTTTCTCGGGTTAGCTAGAACTCTCTGCTGCCTCCCAGAGGGACGGTGAGACTTAGGGTCTGGATGAACGTGAAGCCCTATTTGTGTGCGACCAAGACTGCTTGTCAGCAAGAACAGTCAAGAATGAGTCTTCTGACAGGCAGAAGCACTAGTTAGTTTTTTACCGTGACCAGTCTTGAAGAAGCAGAGTAGGTAAGTAAAGGTGCCAGGGGTGAAATGAAGACCAAATGGTATATAAGATATGTGCAAGCAATAGTTAGAACAGAAAGAATCCTTTTTCTTTCTTTTTTTTAAAAATACCTTTTTTAAAATAATGGAGATGGGTGGGTGGCGCGGGGTGGCGGGGGTGGTGGGGTCTTGCTATGTTCCCCAAGCTGGTCTTGAACACCTAGCCGCAAGCGATCCTCTCACCTCAGCCTCCCAATAGTGCTGGGATTATAGGCATGAGCCACTGCACCTAGCTGAGAAGGAATCTGTGAATTGCTTCTCATTGATTGTTACAGGAAATGATGTTGGAGACATAAATGATCTAATGACTCTTAGCTTTGTAGATATTTTGTTTACCTCAATCATAGATTTGGTCTGGTTGTGAATCATGTCTAAGATGTTACTTTTGGGGGCATCATTATTACATGCATGGGCGAAAAACTAGAGGGCAGAAGGAGTCTATACTGTTTTCATTAATAGAAGAATTTGCTACGGAACTGTTTTAAGTATTAAATACACAAAAGCTGCCATTCTAGATAGCTAGCACTAGGAGGCCACAGAGACCATGATTCTGGTGGATTCAGATTGAGTCCTGCATCTTTCCTATTGGAATTGGAAAAGAAACCAAGGGTACGTAGTCTAGTTGAAATGCTGTAAACACTTCTTAAAGTTCAGGATCAGATAAACTAGATTAAAAATGCCAGCCTGTTTTTCATAATGCAGTAACAAATGAATCTAAAATATGCAACACTGCTTTCTTTTATGCTTGTGACATTCTTAGTAAATAACACAAGCAGAGTATGTATACTGATGTATAACCACCACTGTTTTCCATTGCACTTCTGATTTTTAGTTCTTGAGTCCCCAGTCCCGGCTCTGATTACTTTATGCCCAGATGACTTTCATAGCCTTCTAATTGATGACGCTTTATAGCTTGTAGTTCTCCACTTCATTCTATGTATTGAAAGCAAGAGTTTTCATCAGAAATGGTTTGGTCACACATGCCCTATGATAAGCAACCTTTGGTAGTCTCCTGTCAAATAGTATTTCAAGTCCAAGCCTCTCTATTCATTCATTCACTCATTCATTCTAGACATATATATCAGGTGCCTTTACCTGGGCTAAACCTTGGCTCTCAAGACAAACACTCGAGTTCTGCCCCCAAGAGCTTCATATTTGCATGTGCATTTTCTCAGTATTCTCCAGTCTCTCTTATGGCTAAGTAAACATACCTTGTCTCCCCTAAATTTTTACCTTTGTGCCTTTAAACATAAAGCAACATCTGTCATTTTATAATTCTCTTCCTTCAGAACTGCCTCTGGTTATTAAAAACCTGATCTACCCGTTACTCTAGGATCTTTCAGCTTTGTGTTATTTAATTTACACCATATTAATTTTGTTTATTTTTACTTTTTTTCTTAAAATTCTAACTATGCGTGTGCTACTGCTTAAATACAAGGTGGCCTTTTATTTCTTTACATTTCCCGTTAGTGCCAAATAGTGCACGTTCCTTCTAAACAAATGAAATGTTACTTTAATGACTGCAGCACATCCCATGGGTCGCTTTCCCTGTAACCTTCCAGTGCCCTCTTCTTTTCCAGCAGAACCTCCACTTTGCTCAAGAATCCACTCTTCTGTGTATACCCATATGTTCTGGGGAAGCGAGTCTCAGGCCCCAGTCACAGCCCACGGCTGTCAGAAAGGTTCTCTTCTTGCCAGTTGATAGGGTTGAGCCTGAACATGTGACCCAGTTCTGTCCCTGGAGACATAAAGAGAAGCCGGGTGGAGGCTTCCAGAAAGGTTTGCCATCCTGGTGAAAAAGAGTTGGATGAGAAGTTCTGCCCACTGTGGGCCGAGCTCCACCTGTCTTGCAGCCATGAAGGGAGCTAGCCCAAGCATCATCGCCACACGGAGGGGGGCAGAAAGACAGCTGGGGCGGGGGCCTTGCTGCATTGCTGAGCCATCCTTTGTTGGGATTTCTTGTTACGTGACGATAGTGAGGCTTTGTCGGCTTGGGATTTTCTCTTATTTTCAGACAAAGGCATCTGGCTAACTCTTCACATCAGCTCTCAGTTTAGATTTCCCTGATCTCTGACAGCATCTCCTGCCATGCCTTTACCACACCATGTAGTAATAGATTATTTTCTTCTCAGCACCACAATTGACTGTAAACTGTGTATGAGAGCAGTAACTTCACCTTGATCACTGTTACGAGATGTGCCTAGGAACTAGCATAGCACCTGGGGACTGATAAGTTTTGAACACCTATATTTATTCCTGGTATCCTGAAAGCAGGTGCAAAGTTTCTGGGGCAGGGACAAATTATGATTATTATAGCAATAACCTAGTACAAGAGACTTGAGTTTATAACCCCTGGAAGATTTCCACAGTCCTGGTTTCATCGTCCTTCTGAAATGTAAACACATAGCTCAGGGGAGGTAAGTCCCTCACTATCTGTTCAGTCAGCTTTTATGTTTTAAGGTTGTCCTTTAACACAAGTCCTGGTAAAATTTTCCTAACTCTAAATGTGCAGAAGTATAAAGACACTCACTTCCTCACACTGACATAGTAGGTGCTCAATAAACTATTTGTTAAATTTTTAACAAATTTAAAGAATAAATCTAATTTCAATCTAATTTAGTGATGTCAACTGGGTCAGGGATTGTGGGAGTTTGTGGGGGGATGGGGGAAAGCGTATGAGAATCATCTGGGAGACGTTTTAAATCAACAGTATACTTCTCATCTGCCAATTCCGACGTCTCCTATTACTGTCATATTCCTCAGGGTTTTTAGGTTTGTTTTTGTGGCCAAAAGGATGAGAACCTGGATACAGCCCACACTATGTTTGAGCCTTTCTTATGAAAGTTAGGAATGGAACCATTTGTCTTGACACCTTGACAGCCAAGTCTGCTCTCTCAATGCTTACGTTCATTGCGCCAGAGCCTTCTGTTTTGTGTTTCCTTGTATGGATTTGGTAGAATTTATTAAAGGATGTTTCATTTTTTAATTAATAGCTTGCCTTTTTCTCACAGAGGGTTTGAGGCAACTTTACAGCACAAATGCATAAAATGAAATAGCATATAAACAGAAAATCAGAACTGAGAAAAAAGGTTGCAAATGTGTTGATTTTAATTCAGATTTGCTTCATGTTTTTGTTTATGTCATGCAAAATGACAAATAGCATCAATTATGTTAATAGTTTTTAACATTTTTATTTAAGCCACATCCCTGTGTTGTAATCTGTGAGACCTCTTCTGAAAAGAGTGACCACAGATACACATACACACACTCAATTTTGCTGTAATTGTTGTCCCTGGCTCATCCCTCCTTCAGTGGGGGTACATGGAAACTTCTTGTTAGAGAAGGTGAAACATACTCATTTCTTAGGAGGGGAAAAATATTCTTCGTATTAAGTTCTAAAAAATTTATTTCTTTAATATACATACAGAAAAATAGACTAAGCTATCAAATACCATCAGTTTTGTAATATTTGCTTTAGATTTTAAAAAATAATACAGACGAAATAGAGACCTCTTATTTAGCTCTTTTTCATTCTATTCTGCTCTTTTCCTCTACAGTAGAAACCACTATTCTGAGTTTAGTGTTTAACATTTCCAAATATATTTTATGCGTTTACTACCTTTGTTTACATCTGCATCTATCTATCTATCTATCTATCTATCTATCTATCTATCTATCTATACTTTTTTTTTTTTTTTTTTTTTTGAGGTAGGGTGTTACTCTGTCACCCAGGCTGAAGTGCAGTGGCATGATCTCGGCTCACTGCAGTCACCATCTCCCAGGTGCAAGCGATTCTCCTGCCTCGGCCTCCCGAGTAGTTGGGATTACAGGCATGTGCCACCACACCCAGCTAATTTTTGTATTTTTAGTGGAGACCGGGTTTCTCCATGTTGGCCAGACTGGTCTCAAACTCCTGATCTCAAGAGATCCTCCCGCATCAGCCTCCTAAGTGCTGGGATTACAGGCGTGAGCCACAGCACGTGGCCTGCATCATTATGTATGTAAGACATTATTTTATATGATTTGAAACTGTATAAACCATGTTTCATTATAGGCCTCTGCAGCTAGTCTTTTCACCTAACATTTGTTTTTTTAAAAAATTGTGGTGGGAAAAAAAAAAACCACATAACATGAGAGTTACCCTCTTAACAAATTACTGTGTACGGTACAGTATTAACTAAGTATAACGTGGTACAGAAGATCTCTGGAACTTTTCATTTTGCATGACAGAGACTGTTCCCATTGAATAGCAACTGCCCATTTTTCCCTCCTTCCAGTCTGACAACAGATTCTACTTTCTGTTTCTGTAAGTTTGATTACTTTAGACACTTCATCTATGTGGTTTCATGCAGTATTTGTCCTTCTTCACTTAGCATAATGTCCATCACTTAGCAACAAGATTCATCCATGTTGTAACTTACGACGAGATTTCTGTTTTAAGGCTAATATTCCACTGTCTATATACACCATATTTGCTTTGTTTTTTCATTTAACATGGATGGTTAGGTTGTTACTACCTTTTGGTTATTGTGATGAATGCTGCAGTGAACAGGGGAGTGGTGCAAGCATTTCTACACAATTCTGATTTCAGGTTTTTTGGATAAATATCCAGAAGTGGGATTTCTGGTTTATATTATAGTTCTATTTGTAATTTTTTGGGGAATCTCCATTGTTTTCCGTAGAAGCTGCACCATTTTACAGTCCCACCAACAATGCGCAAGGGTTCCAGTTGCTTCAGATCCTCGCCAACACTTATTTTCTGGGGTTTTTGTTTTTGTTTTATATAATGCCCATCCTAACATGTATGAGGTAACATCTTACTGTGGTTTTCATTGGCATTTGGTGATTGGTGATGTTGAACATCTTTTCATGTACCTGTTGGTCATTTGTATGTCTTTTTTGGAGAAATACCTATTCGAGTCTTTGGTCTGTTTTTTTCAGTGGGTTATTTGGTTTTTTTTTTTCCACTGTGTTGTAGCAATTCCTTATGTATTTTGGATATTAGCCCCTTATCAGATACATGGTTTGCAGATATTTTCTCCCCCTTCCATAGGATGCCTTTTTACTCTGTTGATTCTTTACTTATCTTTAATACTTGTAGCTGTCCTTATTTCTTTCATAAATATATATGTAATACTCATATATACAATATTTCATTATGAGACTGTATTGTATGCATATTCTCCTGATTCACATTTGAATTGTTTCCAGTTTTTTGCAATTACCTGTATTCTGATATGTACTTCCTTTTGTTCCTGTGCCAGTTTCTCTAGTGTACATTTTCAGGAGTGGAATTACTTGGCTGTAGGTATGCACATCTTCATCTTTATTAGGTATTACCAAATTGCTCTCCAGAGTGGTTGACTGAGTTTAACTTTGTTTCATTAGTGTATGGTACTTTGCCAGTCTGATGTGAAATGCTGTTTCATCATAGTGTTAAACTGTGTCATACTGAACTTGAACATCTTATGTTTATTTTTACCCAGATTTCCTTTTTTGTTAACTATTCACAATTTTTTGCCTCATTTTTTTCAATACAGTTGTTTGTGTTTATTTGCTGACTTTTAGGACTTAATGTATCCTGAAGATTAATAATTTTTTGTTATGTATTTTATTAATATCTTGTAGTCTGTGGGTTGGTTTTTCATTTTGTTTGAAGAATCTTTAGAATTAAAAAAAATTCAACATAGTAACACATTTATCAGTCTTTTACTTTATAATTTCTACTTTTGTGTGTGATTTTAAAAATCATTACCTGAAGAGCATTTTTTTCTAAAAATTGTCAAAATTTTATTTTTACATTTAAGTCTATAGCTTGAAAATGTGTCTCTATGATGTGAGATAATGATTTTATTTTCTTACAGTTAACCTATGTCTCAGGATAACTGTTGTTCAATAGTCTGTCCTTTCCCTAGTGATTTGCAGTGCCACTGCCATCATATATCAAATTTCTGAACATACATGTGTCTTTTTCTGGGTGCTCTATTGTTTTTCATTTATCTTTACTGTTTTACTTATCATGGTTTCATATAACTTAAAGTTTTAGAGAGCAGGCTGCCTGTTTTCTTCAAATTTGTCAAGATTGTTCTTGGCCCTTTTTTCTTGTGAATTTTAGGATCAGCTTACCATGGTCCGTGAAAGACCCTGTAGGGATTTTGATTGTAATCATATTGTATTTCAGTTCAGTTTAGGGATATTTATTAAGTCTTCCATCCACAAATATAGTGTATTTCTCAACTTACTTGGTTTTATAATGTTCTCTATAAAGCTCTTGGAGATTTTTTTGTTAGACTAATTATTAGAAAGTATATAGCTTTAGTTGCTGCTTTAAATGGTAGGTACCTTTTCTTATTAAAATTACAATATGAGGTTTTGGCTTATACGAATTATATTAATTTTGTATATTGATCTTATATTTAACAACATTGATGAACTTATTTTTTATTAGTTTTAATGGTTTTCATAATTCTCTATATAGATAATGATTACTTGCAGATGAAGACAATTTTGTTACTTCACTTAAATGTTTATATTTCCTTTCTGTCTTTTTTTATTAACATTGACTAAGTCCTCTGTTATGTTATTAAGTAAAAGTGATGATTGTAGTCATCCTTCTTGCATTTCCTAGCTTTTGAAGGAAATACTCCCATTATTTAACCATTAAGTGTGATTTTGTTGTAGGGTTTTGTTTTTGTTTTTAAGTTAAGCAAGTTCTTTTCCTGATATGTGGGATTCTTTTTTTTTTTTTTAAATCATGAAGGCTGCTAAAGAATTAACACAACCATTTTTTCATTTTTTAAGGACAAATCTGACCTTAGATTAACTCTCTCCTCAGTTCTCCTGAACCCCTGGTAAAAGGAGAATGTTCACCATGTTACCAGGCAACATTGTTGTGGTGAAAGTGACCTCTGTTTGGTAAATGTATCTGGACTGGGAGGAACTGTTAAGTGAACTCTAAATTCCTGATTAGAAGCTGTAGCTTCCTCAGAAGTACTGACTTTTCAGAAGTGGGTATGTCCTTTGTGGGAACCCTGGACGCTGTGACTAGCACCATCGTATGATATTTGGTTTCTGCTTGGGGCACAAGGTTTCTAAGCCAGCATGTCTGTGCACCACCTTTGTGATTTTATTTTATTTTATTTTTTTTGAGATAGAGTCTCTCTCTTGTCGCCCAGGCTGGAGTACAATGGTGCAGTCTTGGCTCACTGCAACCCCCACCTCCAGGTTCAAGCGATTCTCTTCCCTCAGCCTCCCGAGTAGCTGGGACTACAGATGTCCGCCATCACACCCAGCTATTTTTGCATTTTTAGTAGAGACGGGGTTGCACCATGTTAGCTAGGCTGATCTCAAACTCCTGACCTCAAGTGATCCACTCACCTTGGCCTCCCAAAGTGCTGAGATTCAGGCGTGAGCCACTGTGCCGGGCCCACCTTTGTGATTTTCATTTCCTTGCCTCTGAGCTGTCACCTGGATGCCAGAGAGAATAGCTCCTGGATGCCATGTGGGCTCCTGTGGGGGCTCGTTCCACGAAGAGAAGCACCTGAAACTGCCCTGTTGGCATGCTGTGTTTTCTTCTGTGCTTCCCGAGTAGTTGGCTGTGGGGTGTGGCCTTGGTCATTGGGTAGCTCAGAATGTGTAATTAAAAGTTCCATGTGGGCACTGCAGTGCATCCAAAAAATATACAGAAATAAAAGTGTTTCCTGGGGCTGATCTAACTTTATAACTCTCACTTAACATCCTCAATTTCTAATATTTATCTATTGGAATGCTCATGTTTTCATTGACTATAAAGATTTCAGATTGAACTTACAAGTATATACACTATACTATCTTTTTTAATGTGTTAGATTCTGTATATGTTTGCCAACTCCAAAATGGTTCTGCTGCTTAAAAAAAGTTTGGTAACTAATATTTTAGACCTGTACTCTCCAGTGGGTTGTAAGTGTTGCTGTAATATGGCTATTAAGATGAAATATAATTACAATTCTGTTTTTTAGTCATACCAGCCATAATTCAACTGCTCACTCACCGTATGTGGCTAATGGCTACTATATTTGATGTTGTAGATATGGAGCATCTTCATCATTACAGAAAGTTCTGTTGAACAGACTTTCTAGGCTTTATTTTTAAAATGTATCCACATTATCAGAGAGCGTTATGTTTTTACTATATATGCTCTATGCAGTAAGAATCAGCATATCTTTAAGGGACAGTATTGAAGACCCCAGTGTATTATGTACAGAATGATCCACTAGAGAAATATTTCTTAGATTTGAGTACCAGAATAAGTTAAGTTTCTCCTGAAATTTACCCTCTGATCATGTCTGGTTTGTAACTGATCATTTTGCTCTTTCTGCTTTGTCTACTAGAGAGTGTAGGGCCAACTTTATGGCTCACTTTAAGTAACCATTTGGCCCGCATATTTGTATGCTTTGTATAATTTTTGAAGGCTCTAGTTTTATCTTGCTAGTCTGCTTATTTTCTTGTCTGGATTTTTGTATTAATAAATATAACTTTATAATTTTTGCATTTTAAAGGGGGGGTGTAAATACAGTATAATGAGTGAATACCTTTAAGATTTTGATTGATAGTTATTATTAGGAGCCATTTATTACTGAACCTCAGAGTTGAGAAGGGGTGAGGGAGCTAAAAGCAGTCAGTCCTTAGCTGATCATTATAATGTACACATATGTAATCTGGACTGCTCACCAAATGAAATGACTTAGAATGTACACCTGTCATACAACCAGTTCAGCCTGCTTTTCTAAAATATTTTTCATTTTCAAAATAATGTTTAAAGAAGAGTTACTGAAGTTGATTGTAAAAAATTTCAAACTTTTAAGTGTTGCTAGGGAAATGTAACCAAAAACATATCTGATTATTTTACTCAAACTAGTAAACAGGGTTTAAACAAAGAGGGCGGAGGCTGGGTGCGGTGGCTCATGTCTGTAATCTCAGCACTTTGGGAGGCCGAGGCGGGTGGATCACCTGAGGTCAGGGGTTCGAGACCAGCCTGACCAACATGGAGAAACCCTGTCTCCACTAAAAATACAAAAAATTAACCAAGCATGGTGTCACATGCCTGTAATCCCAGCTACTCGGTTGTGGTGAGCTGAGATCGCGCCATTGCACTCCAGCCTGGGCAACAAGAGTGAAATTCCGTCTCAAAAAAAAAAAAAGAGGGTGGAGGACTCTTTTTAACTTTGCTTATGAAGAGAGTTTTGTTTTTTGTTTTTTGTTTTTTTTTATGACAGTCTGATTCTGGGTGTTCATGCCTTCTCATTGGAAAACCACCACTGTGCTTTTTTCTCTTTTTCCATTTTTTTTCTTTCATTGTTAGAGATGGATCTCTCTCTAACTGTAACTGTGGGAGGGTAGTGATGTAATCACAGCTCACAGTAACCTCTGGCTTCAGCCTCCCAGTTAGCTAGGACTATAGACACACATTACCACAGCTGGCAATTTTTTTTTTTTTTTTTTTTTTGGTAGAAACAGGGTCTCACTCTGTTGCCTAGGCTGATCTCGAACTCCTGGGCTCGAGCAGTCCTCCTGCCTCAGCCTCTCAAAGTGCTGGGATTACAGGCACTGAGCTACTGTACCCAGCCTTTTTTCTATTTTATTCTTGTCTTGTATATTTTACATTTTATAGCTTTTCATGTTTCTGAAACCACTTACCACATTTAGGCCAAAAGGCAAAATAATAAAAAATAAGACTAACCTCACCTAAAAAAAAGTTTAAGGATTAAGTGTTTCCATATACCAGTGATGAACAGATTTGAACAATATATTTGATTTTATGCTCTCTAGTTGCTAAAGTGAGGAAAAGAAACAGAATTATATTGTTTTCATGTGCTGACAGCCGGAAGCATGTAAACATCTGCAGAAACCAAACGTTTCCTGGAACTAAGCTTGAGCAGAAATCTATCACGTGGACCTTTGTTTAAAGAACCTTGTGAAAAACCACAGTTATGTAAAAGACCCAGGAGCGCAGTTCGTGTGGATTAGATTCTCTAGGAGGCAGAGAGTCTAAGGAGATCAAAGAAAACAACGACTTGGGAAGTACATGTGCTGAGCCCTGGAGCCAAACTAGCAAAAGGGAGTTTTGGAGGCACTGAATCCAGGGCCTGTGCTTTTTGGGGGCTGTAGTAAAAGAAAGGAGAATAGGCCTGGTGCAGTGGCTCATACCTGTAGTCCCATTACTTTGGGAGGCTGAGGCTGGAGTATGGTTTGAGGCCAGAATTCAAGACCAGCCTGGGCAACAAAGTGAGACCCCTTCTCGACAAAAAAAAAACAACAAAACCTGGGTATGTTGGTGTGTGCCTGTAGTCCTAGCTACTCAGGAGGCTGAGGCAGTAGGGTCATTTAAGTCCAGGAGTTGAAGGCTGCAGTGAGCTATGCGGGTACCACTGCACCACAGTTGGGTGACAGAGCAAGACCCTGACTAAACAAAACAAAGGAGGCGGGGAGTTTAGAAAATACCACGATTGTTAAGAGGACCATCCGATTTCATTTTCTCTAAAATATTAGATATTGTCAGTGTGGTTTTTGTATAGGTGCTGATTCTGTTCTGTTCATCTTCAAGTAACAAATAAATGCCTGCAGTGGAGATATCTTATTTTGATGATTAATGGGATGCTTTTAAGCTTTGAAGAAAGCAAACAACATTTTCCATGGATCTTTAAGAGCTGGGCTATTATTTTTGCCCACACAGAACTCTAATTCATTTCAGAGTCAAGGGCAACAATAGAATATTATTTCAGTGACCTTGCATTTGTTAATACAGGTTTTCATAATAGAAAGCAATTTAAATCTTCAGAACTAATGTAACATGGAAGAAACAACTCTTTCCTGAAATATATGAGGGACAAGTGTAACAAACAATTCATCTTTACTCTGACAGTCTCAACTGAAAGACGTCAATGTGGTCATAGTAGTGCATTTTCGACTCCCAGCAGGCAAGTAAGGCAAGGGACCATCAGCTCCCAGGCTACTGTAGTCATCCATGGAGACGAGGGAGGCTCGCATGGCAGTGGTCAGAGCAGGAAGAAGTACTTGGAATTCAGATGTAGTTTTAACATGGAGCCAGCAGGGTTTGCTCATGAACTGGGTAGAGGGTGTGAGGGAAAGAGAAAAGGCCAAGATGACTTGGAGGATGGAGTTATCCTTGCCTGAGATGAGCAAGCCTGTAGGAGCTTCAGGCGTGGGGCCCTAGGGGAGCATCAGGAATTTGGCGTGGCATGATATTAAGAGGGGAATGTCTATTAGACATTCAGGTGGAGATGTCAAGGAGAAGCCTGAAAAATGAGCCTTGAGTTCAGGGAAGAGGTTCACGCTCTTATTTAAGGTGATGAGACCCACTGAGATGACCAGGAGGGGAGGGAGTGTAGATAGGAAAGTTCGAGAACTGAGAGTCCCGGGTCCCTCCGGCATTGAGAGACTGGATGATGAGAAGTGGTTTAAAGAATGGCCAGTGAAGGAGGAAGAGAGTCAGTAGGTTGTGGTGTCCTGGCAACCAAGCAAAGAAAGTGTTTAAAGAAAGAGGAGAGTGATCAGCTCTGTCTGTGCCACTGGCAGGTCCAGTAAGAGGAAGACTGAACAGTGAACGTTAGATTGAGTGAAAAATGGTTTCTGCTGCTTTTTTGCCCAAGTAGTCTTGAATGAATTCAGTTAACCTCTCTCTGGGGGTAACAATGGTACCTACCTCATCAGGTGGTGGTGATGAACTGTTTGTTTATTTAAAAAAATTTTTGCTGAGACAGGGTCTAGCTCTGTTGCCAAGCTGGAGGGCATTGGCATGATCACAGCTCACTGCAACCTTGACCTCTTGGACTCAAGCAGTTCTCCCGTCTCAGCCTCCCAAGTAGCTAGGACCATAGGCATTGCCACCACCACACCCAGCTACTTTTTCTATTTTTTTGTAGAGAAGGAATCTTGCTGTGTTGCCCAGGTTGGTATCAAACTCTTGGACTCAAGCAATCCTCCTGCCTTGACCTCTCAAAGTGCTTGCATAACAGGCGTGAGCCACCATGTCCAGCCTATGAACTGTTTAAGTGGATGACCAGCCTAAGCAAGAAAGACCCCATTCCAAAAAATAAAATAAGCTGGATGTGGTGCCATGTGCCTGTGGTCTCGGCAACTCAGGAGGCTGAGGTGGGAGGATCACTTGTTCCAGGAGTTTGAGACTGCAGTGAGTTATGATTGCCCCACTGCACTCCAGCCTGGATGACAGAGTGAGACCCTGTCTAAAAAGAAAGAAATAATGCTCACTTTGGCAGCACATATGCTAAAATGGAAGTGATACAGGGAGGAGTGGTGTGGCCCCTGGACAAGGATGGCGTGCATATTTGCGAAGCATTCCATCTTTTAAAAATTCAATTTAAAAAATTTTTAAAAAGAAAAAGTAAATGGATGAGATAATTCCTTTAAAGCACCTCTCCCTGTACCTGGCTTTTGGGTATTTCACAGTCAAAGACATTGCTGGCTTTAACAATAGCAGTTTTAGGGGAGCAGTGGGGACAAAGCCTGATGGGAATAGGAAGAAAGAATTGGAGACAGCAGTTGGAGTCAGCTCTTTTGAGTATTCTTATAAAATTGGATTAGAGAAATGGGGAGTTAATTCGTGAGACTGTGGGGTGAAGAGGAAAGGCCAGTAGGCAGGAAGGCCTCCCTCCCTCCCTCCTTTCCTCCTTTCCTAAAACCACAGACCTTCTACAGGGGTGGGAATCATCCTGTGTAGAGGGAAAAGCTGATGATGTAGTTGGATTTAGGATCATAGATAACAATGGACCGAAATAACTAGGTTGTCCTTGCCACCTGCCCCCGCCTCTCAGTCTTTTATTCATTCACTTAACAAATACTTATTGTAAGTTCACAAGGTGCCAAGGACTGAGCTTAGGTGCTGGGAACAGTGGTGGTTAAAGGACTAATCAAACGGGCACGAGCTCTACACCCTCATGAAGTTGTCACAGTCTGGTGGAGATAGGCTTTCTAAAAACACACAAATACAGGTTTGGACGAGCGCTTTGCAGGAAGAGTACAGAGTGCTTTTGAGAGGAAGAGAGGGAGAGTAGCATGGTGTGACCTAGATGGGGAGGCATACAAAGGTCTCTCAGATGTGAAAGATGACCATGGCTGTAAAGAGCATCCCAGCAAAGGGAACAGACCTTGCAAAGGCCCTGGGGCAGGCGAGAGAGACGCTGGTGCTTTTGGGGATTTGAGAGAAGACCAGAGTGGCCTGAGAGGTGGGAAGGGAGCAGGTCATGCAGGGCTTTGGAAGCCTCCATATTATAGCTTATGGGATATCATGTCTAAGAGCAATGGGAAACATTGAAAACTGTTTTAGTTGGGGAGTGACATGGTGAGATTTGCATTGGAGAAAAACATACGACCCATAATGAAGTATGTCATGGTGAATGGATCGGAGGGGCAAAAGTGGGGGAAAACCCCACCAATTTAGGCAAAAAGATAATACCTGTGAAAATACTTAGTCTAAGATATGTATAATTTTGGTATAGAAACAGAAGTGAGGATATCCTCTCTTTAGCAGAATTTGCTTTGCACTTAACCAGGTTTCTTACTTCCATAAGCAGAAATTAATCCCCAGTGATAGAAAAGAGTTAATGAACGCATTCTCCATTTTCTTGTTAAAAATAACGTCAGTCGAGAAGAATCAGCCGAAACTTTGAAAAAGATTGTGGCAACCTTGTGAAAAGTAAAAATAATGAGACCTTATTAAATTTTTTTTCTAGAAAAAAATACCAATGAATCAGTATTAGGAGACAGAATCTGTTAAGAAAACTCATTATGGCCAGGTGCAGTGGCTCACGTCTGTAATCCCAGCACTTTGGGAGGCTGAGGCTGGCAGATCGCTTGAGCTCAGGAATTTGAGACCAGCCTGGGCAACATGGTTGAAACCCCTGTCTCTACCAAAAATACAAAAAATTAGCCAGGTGTGGTGGTGTGCACCTGTGGTCCCAGCTACCCAAGGGGCTAAGGTGGGAGGATCACTTGAGCCTGGGAGGCAGAGGCTGCAGTGAACTGAGATCTCATCACTGCACTCCAGCCTGTGTGACAGAGCCAGACCCTCTCTCAAAAATAATAAAGGCCAGGTGCGGTGGCTCACGCCTGTAATCCCAGCACTTTGGGAGGCCAAGGCGGGTGGATCACTTGAGGTCAGGACCTGGCCAACATGGCAAAACCCTGTCTCTACTAAAAAGATAAAAATTAGCCTGGTGCGGTAGTGGGAGCCTGTAATCCCAGCTACTTGGGAGACTGAGGCAGGAGAATCACTTGAACCTGGAAGGCGGAGATTGCAGTGAGCAGAGACTATGCTGTTGCACTCCAGCCTGGGCGACAGTGCGAGACTCTGTCTCAAAAAGAAAAAAAAAGGGAGCAAGTTCTAGTACTGGGTGGATATTTTATTGCACCAAGTTAGGCTTCTCCCCAGAGATTTCTTAAAACAGAAAGGCAGCTGTATCAGGCCACCTGCTACTCCAAGGCCATGAATTAACTTGTTCTAAGCCCTCAAGGAAAGAAAAGAGGAAACAGAGGTTTATTCCCTATCAAGACAGTCCACTCGAGAAAGTTCTGTCTTGGTTGTAACTTCAGGTTTCTTTCTTACACAGGCATTTTATTAATGCTTTTACGAGTTAGAAGAGTTGGGATAATTTACCATCTGGAGTTTCTCTGCCTTGCTGATCTGAGCTCAGACCTGCTAATTTACCAGAGATGACTGATAACACCCTGTAACAGCTGAGTAAGTAGATTCTTCTGTTTGTTTTACTGCTTTTTAAAAAGGTTTAAAGTTTTAAAATACTATAAACTTTAATTGGGTTCTTTAAATTTTGTTGTTGAATAATGCAATTATGATGATTTTAATAAGTGAATATTTTGTAAATAATGGGATTCTGGAAGAAATTAATCCCCGATGATAGAAAAGAGTTAATGAACACATTCTCCATACATAACACTTTAGCATTCAAGAAACATAGGATTTAAATACATATATTAAAAATTTAGGCCAGGCGCAGTGGCTCATGCCTGTAATCCCATCACTTTGGGAGGCTGAGGCGGGTGGATCACCTGAGGCCAGGAGTTTGAGACCAGCCTGGCCAACATGGTGAAATCCCATCTTGACTAAAAATGCAAAAATTAGCCAGTCGTGGTGGCGGGTGCCCATAATCCCAGCTACTCTAGAGGCTGAGGCAGGAGAATCGCTTGAACCCGGGAGGCAGAGGTTGCAGTGAGCTGAGACTGTGCCACTGCACTCCAGCCTGGGTGACAGAGAGGCTCTGTCAAAAATAAAAATAAAAATAAAAATAAATTAAAAGCATTCTCCTTAGTGCTTTATTTCACTTTTACATTATAAAATATAAAAAAAATTGGTAAAACAACTGTTAATACATTTTAAAAATGCAACTGTATATAAAAATTATCTTTGAATGCAGGATGCATTTTGGTTAATTTGAAAAAATACTGGTTTAGTGGAAATATAATTTCAATAGTTGTTTCTATTTGAAAATAATGATTTTTCTGATACTAATGTAGATAAGATCACAGAATCTCTCTGGATTTAGCTTTGCTTCTCAAACAGACTAGGGAAGAATGGCTTTCATTCTTTCTAATCAAAACACCTGAATGAAGTTTAAAGTGTTTTAAGTGTTGAGTCAGTTACCTTGAAAACAAACGGTTTCTCAGAACAAGAGCTATTATTCCTCGTACTATATCCTTTGAAACTGTTTTGACAAAACTAGTAAACCGTGAAGTTGTACCAGGGCCTTGTTTGGTAATCTTAAAATAAAAACAATGAATAAATCTGCAAGATATTCCCCACTGCAGTGGGATTATTTAATTTTGGTCCAAATCTGTGTTGTCCAATATGGTAGCAACTGGCCGCATGCCACATGTAGCTATCAGATGTTTGAAATATGAGTAGTACTAATGGAAATGTGCTCTGCAGAAATTACTGTATTTCAAAAAATATATAAAAAAAGGTTAAAATATTAGGTTTTATATTGAAATGATATTTTGGATATATTGAATTAAAACATTATTAAAATTAATATCACTTGTTTTCGTTTACTTTTTTATGTGACTGCTAGAAAATTTAAAATTACTTGTAGCTTGCATTATATTTCTTTTGGATAGAATTGATCTATATCATCACATACAATCAACATTCTTAGTCATCCAGTACCTAGCATTCTGTAGCTCTTGAACTTTCTGGGCCCCATATGGATCAATTCATATACATTTGTATTGTTTTAAGAATGTGGTTCTTTGATTCATCAAATATTTATTGACTACCTACCATGTGTCAGACAGTATTGTAGGTATTGGTGATACAGTAGTGAACAAAATGAACTAAACTCTCTGCCTTCATGGAGGTAACATTCTAGCAGGAAGACACAGACTAAGAACAAATAAAAAAGTACAATATGTAGTATATAAGAAGGCAATGAGTGCTTTGGAGAAATGTAAGGCAGGCAAGGGTAAGGGCTGAAGAGTTCACTGGTAAAGAAGGTGTTCAGGGAAGGCCTCAGTGAGAAGATGTGAAGAAGTTGATGGAAAGAGCCTGTGGGTGTTTGGGGGAAGAGTATTGTAGGCAGAGAGGATAGCAAATGCAAAGACCTCGAGGCAGAAACGTGCCTGGCTTGTTTGAAAGTAGAAGGAGGCTAGTGAATGGAGTGGAGTGAGTGAAGGGGCTGTAATCCTAGCACTTTGGGAGGCTGAGTCTAGGTGGATCACGAGGTCAGGAGATTAAGACCATTCTGGCCAACGTGATGAAACCCCGTATCTACTAAAATACAAAAAATTAGCCGGCCGTGGTGGTGGGTGCCTGTAGTCCCAGCTACTCAGGAGGCTGAGGCAGGGGAATCGCTTGAACCCGGGAGGCAGAGGTTGCTGTGAGCCGAGATAGTGTCACTGCACTCCAGCCTGGCGACAGGGTAAGACTCTGTCTCAAAAAAAAAGATGAGAGGATATGGATGGTCACATCATGTTGTCAGAGGCATTTAAACCAGAGCAACCTCATCTTTAGTAGGGGCTGGGTAAAATAAGGCTGAGACCTCCTGGGCTGCATTCCCAAACACTTAGGCATTCTAAGTCACAGGATGAGATAGGACGTCAGCACAAGATACAAGTCATAAAGACCTTACTAATAAAAAAGGTTGCAGTAAAGAAGCCGGCCAAAACCCACCAAAACTAAGATGGCGACGACAGTGGGTGACGAGAGTGACTTCCCGTCGTCCTCATTCATTGCTACACTCCCACCAGCACCATGACAGTTTACAAATGCCAGGACAGTGACAGGTTGGTACCCCATAAAAAGGGGAGGCATAAATAATCCACCCCTTGTTTAGCAGATAATCAAGAAATAACCATAAAAATGGGCAACCAGACACCCTCAGGGCTGCTCTGTCTATAGGGTAGCCATTCTTTTATTTCACTTTCCAGATGAACTTACTTTCACTTTATGGACTTGCCTCAAATTCTTTCTTGCATGAGATACAAGAATCCTCCCTTGGGGTCTGGATTGGGATCCCTTTCCCCTAGCAGTGTGAGCGGTGGTTATTGTATGGGTTTTGGCTTCCAGTGAGATGAAAAAGAATTGGTGGATTTTAAGGAGAGAAGCGACATGATCTTTCTATTGAAGCTAATGTGATTTGAATACTCTGGGCTGGGGGTGGGGGTGTTTGCAAGGGTAAAAGCAGAGAGACCCACTGAGGCTACTGCAGTGACCCAGCTGAGAGATGATGGTGCCTGAGACCATAAGTGAGGGATGTGATGAGAAATGATGGAATTCTAGTTATATGTTGTTGTGAAATTAAATATGGGATAAGAGACAAAAAGGGGTGTCAGGGAAGACTCCACAATTTTCAGCTTGAACAACTGAGTGGAGGTGCCTTTGCTGAGATGAGGCGGGTGTGGATTGTGGAGGGACCGATTGGAGGCAGCTCCGATAGAAGCTCAGTTTTAAACACATTAAATTTGAGATTCCTCTTTAGACATCTAAGCAGAAAGGTCATGTAGGCAGAGTCTGGGCTTCAGTGGGAGGTCAGGATTCAAAAGGCAAATTTGGAGTCATTAGCATTGAACTGTTGTTCAAAGTCATAAGAAGGATTGAGGCCACCAAGGGAGTGAGAAGAGTGGTCTGGGGCCTCTCCTGGTCCCATGGAGTCAGCAGGGCAGACTGAGGAACAGACAGGAAGGTGTAAGTCGTGATACTCTAGACACTGAGGGAAGCAGTAGTAACCCACCTTGTCAGATGCTGCAGATAGGTTAGGTGAGATGCCAGCCGAAAATTGATCAGAAGATTTAGCGATGAGGAGGATGTTAGTGATCTTGGCGAGTGGTTTCGGTGAAATGGTAGAGACAAAAGCCAGGGTGGAGCAGATTCCAGGGAGAATTGGAGGAACTGGATTGAAGAGTAAGTTACAGACTCTCTTTTGAGTAACTTGTGAAGTCCAGAAGAGTCAAGGAAAGTTTTGGTTTTGGTTTTTTAAGATGAGAGAAATTACGTATTTCTCCCAATGCATGTGTTAGAGAGATTTCATGGCCTACCAGATTTATGATATTTAAGACCACTGCCTGCTGTGTTAGGTGTGGAGGTGTAGTGCTTCCCTCCTAAGATGATTTCATAGAATTGTGTTGTGGAAGAGGCGGAGGGGTGGGAGGGGTCGGGGGAGAGAGAGAGAGAGAGAATGTAGAGGTTGGCACTGAGTATGTTAAAGGTGGCTTTTGCAATTGTTACGAAATTTGGCTGCTGCTTGCTCAGTGTCTACATTCACATTCCGGGAATTAAAAATTTTAAGGTAACGAATGTTAAGACTAGTTCTCCTCAACTGAAAATGTTGAAAAAGCTGATGTTTGGTGTGTAATTCCTTTTCCTTACTTTTGAGGAAGTTATTGAAACATTTGAAGACGTTGAGGCAGAGACAATACCCAAGGTCACACAAAATGAAATATTGCCAGAATACCTGGATTTTAGATCTGATTTCCTAGCTCTGTGGAACACTTAATCCCTCTGTGTTCAGTTCCAGCAGGTATAAAACGAGGATAATATTTGCTCTACCTGCCATAGGAGGTTTTTATGAGGATCAGATGAACTGGTAGGTGACGGGGCTTAGTCAACTATAAAGCATTGCATTATATAAATAGGAAGTAATGATGTTAAAACTAAATTATACTTGAGGATTTTGTGATAGCATGTGAAATAACTGGAGAAAGTATAACGTAACAAAATCTGGGCTGAGAATATTTGTAATACATAATCTTACTAATAGAACTGCAAGAATTTGCTTTTTGCCTACGTCAGACTTTGTTAATACACCACAGAATCGATCGTGTTTGGGTGATCTCAGAGTTCTGCGGTCAAGCCACAGCTGAGGTCCAAGCAATCAATCAGTTCATCTTCTAGGAGTCTCAAAGTTACTAACTGGCTATTTTGGTACTTTAATGTAATGTTATCTTGCTGTTACTGTGTGGAAGAGCCACTCTCTTAATAGAAAATATTCACGTTCTGATGATAAATTTTCTATCAGACTTTGAAAGCATTTCTATATTTGATACTTGGAGTTGAATTATAGTCATGCTTCATTTTTGTATTATCATCATACTTTATGCTGTGAAAAATTGAGAAATTAAAAATGAGTAGCCAAGATCACTTCCCTTAATGGTGATGTGAAGAGGTGATTCTCTTTCTGAATAAAACAAGCGTAAAACTGGGCGAGATTGTCCAAAATGGTCGTTTCTGGGCCCTGGAAACCTACCAAAAAGGCAGATGATAAATTGAGAAGCGTTATTGATACATTGAATCTTTGGATATGAAGAATAGGGGTTGTGGCCTTCTCGCATGGGGGGCTTCCTCTGTCTCCTTGCCCACTATCTCAGTATTGTTGAGCTGCTGTTTTATCAGACATGAGAGACTCAATTTGAAGTGTGGGTAAAGATTGCGGTTAAGAAATCACAGCGTTCAGCTGGGCGCAGTGGCTCATGCCTGTAATCCCAGCACTTTGGGAGGCTGAGGCGGGCGGATCACAAGATCAGGAGATCAAGACCATCCTGGCTAACACAGTGAAACCCCTTCTCTACTAGAAATATAAAAAATTAGCCGGGCATGGTGGTGGGCACCTGTAGTCCCAGCTACTCAGCCTGAGGCAGGAGGATGGCGTGAACCCGGGAGGCAGAGCTTGCAGTGAGCCGAGATCGTGCCGCTACACTCCAGCCTGGGCGACAGAGCGAGACTCCATCTCAAAAAAAAAAAAAAAAAAAAAAAGAGAAATCACAGCGTTGCTGGCTGAAAGTGACATAATCAGTTAATAATGAAAAACCCACAGCTTTGCTACTTTGAGTTTGAAGTTTGCTAGTTTGAGGCCACCCATCCAGAAATTTAACAAGGAGATCATAGAAATGAGAGACTTATACAGGGCTAACGTGGCTCTCCAGCCATCTGTAGCAGACAGCTAAACTTTGCATGCCCAGGGGATACTCAGTAGAGCCCAGCAAAAAGTGAAAGCCAGAAGAGACTTGAGATCTGGATACAACCTTGAATGCTGCCTTCCATGCACAGACTGTTGGATCCGCAGATGGTGGAAGCCTTACCGGTGCAAGGTGGCTGGGCTCAATCTCTGCCCAAATCCACTGGCTGACCACTAAACTAAGCAGCCACTCACTCGTTAGGGAAATGCAAATTAAAGCCATAATAACAACCACCAGAATGGCTAAAATTAAGAAGATTGACAATCCAAGTGTTGACAAGGATATGCGGAAACCAGAATCCTCTCATATTGCTGGTGGGAATATAAAACAGTACGGCCATGATGGAAAACAGTCTGGCAGTTTCTTAAAAAGTTCAGCATACACTTAATGTGTAACTCAGCAATTCTGTTTCCAAGTATGCTAGTATGCTGTCAGGAAAAATGTCAGCATGTGTCCAGGCCAAGTTGGTATACAGTGTTCACAGTGTCACCCAGCAAGCAAGCAGTGGGCCTGCTGCCCAAGGCACATAGAGGCCAATACCATGGCGCTGGCTTTTGAGGAAAAAGAAGCTTTATCATGACTGGGCTGGCAAGGAGCCAGGAAGAAGCACCCAAATCTGCCTCTTGGAGCTGGTAGTTGGGTAGAGTTTTATAGGCATAGGGTGATAGGATGTGATACAATTGGATCTTCTAATGAAGTGGTGCTGGGGAGTGTTTTCTGACTGACTTCTGCCATGGGGCTGTGCCAGAGCTCGACCTGATTGGATTCTGGATCCTGTCATGCCATAACCACTTTTTTTTTTTTTTTTTTGAGATAGAGTCTCACTGTTGTCGCCCAGACTGGAGTGCAGTGGCGTGATCTCAGCTCACTGCAACCTCTGCCTCCTCCCAAGTAGCTGGGATTACAGGCGCCTGCCACCATGCCCAGTATTTGTGTTTTTAGGAAAGATGGGGTTGTGCCATGTTGGCCAGGCTGGTCTCGAACTCATGACCTCAGGTGATCTGCCCGCCTCAGCCTCCCAAAGTTCTGGGATTACAGGCATGAGCCACCACACCTGGCCTCCACTTCTTAATTCAATCCCCTCTCCTTGGTTGGAACATTTAGGTTGTCCCTAGTTGCATGCTTGGTTCGTCTGGACATGCTTAGGTTACATGATGTTCAACCTGGGGGCCCATGGCAACTGAAAAACAACTCACAACTTTGTTACAGAAGAGAGGAACCAAACTGGCCTGATGTGGTTAGAACAGCAGCTTTAGCTGTGATTGAAAACTGAAACTAATGTATGTGTCTGTCAGCAGATGAATGGATAAGCAAATTGTGGTATATCTGTAGAGTGGAATAATACTCAGTAATGAAAAGGAATGGGCTGTTGATAGGTACAGTGACATGTATGCATTGCAAAATAATAGTATGCTGTGTGAAAGAAGCCAGACACCTTTCCCTACAAAATAGCATACTGATTCCATTTAGGTGAAATTCTGGAAAATGCAAGCTAATCTGTAGTGACAGTAGATCAGTGCCTGCAGATCAGAGGATGGCTTGGGTGAGGAGGGAGAAAGGGATTCCAAAGGAAAGAGCACAATGAAACATTTGGGGGTGATGTATATATTCATTATTTGATTATGCATGATGATTTCATGGGTGTATACGTATGTCAAAACTCATCAAATTGTATATTTAAATATGTGCAATTTATTGTATATCAACAGTAACTCAGTAAAGTTGTAAAAACTATGCCCATTCAAAAAGCAAACAGATGTTCATACTACCATTATTCACAGTAGACAAAAACTGGAAACAATCCAAATCCATCAACTGGTGAATAGATAAACAAAATTTGGTATGTCCATATCAGCCGTGAAAAGGAATAAAATTCTGATTCATGCCACAGGTACATACTACAATATGGTTGAACCTCAGAAACATTATACCAAGTGAAAGGGCTCTGTATTGTATGATACCATGATATGAAACTTTTACAACAGGCAAACCTTAGATCAGATCAGTGCTTTGCCTGGGTGTGGGGTGGCAGCATGGAGATTGGTTTTAAACAGGCACAGCAGAACAGTTTGGGTGATGGAAATGTTCCTGGTGATAGTTGTGTATAAATTGTATGAAAATGTGTGGAATTGTATGCTTAAAATGGATAATTTTCATGACATGCAAATTATACCTCAAGAAAGCCACTAAATGTGGGTGGCCATTCAAAATTTCAAATTCGCTTTAAGATGACCATTCAGGCCGGGCGCAGTGGCTCATTCCTGTAATCCCAGCACTTTGGGAGGCCATGGCGGGCAGATCACGAGATCAGGAGATCGAGACCATCTTGGCTAACACAGTGAAACGCTGTCCCAACTAAAAGTACAAAAAATTAGATGAGCGTGGTGGCGGGCGTAGTGGCGGGCGTAGTGGCAGGCGCCTGTAGAGGCAGGAGAATGACGTGAGCCGGAAGGCCGAGCTTGCAGTGAGCTGAGATCACACCACTGCACTCCAGCCTGGGTAACAGAGTGAGACTGCATCTCAAAAAAAAACAAAAAACAAAAACAAAAAAACCCAAAAAACAAAAAATGATGACCATTCAAGGACTTGAACTATAGTACTGATTTCATTGTAACATATTGCTTTGGAATACTTTGGTGAGGTTCACTGAATTCAAATTCTATGCCAAATGCTTTTTGGATTCTGATTGTAAATTAGTTATTTGCTAATTAGTTAAATTGTAAAATAATTTAAATTAAATTGTAAAAGAGTTGGTTTTCCCAGAATTTAGTGACCAGGAATAGCTGTATTTCCCTTGCATATGATTTGTCAAATGATTGGTTTTATGTTAAATAGTTATTAACACCCTCCTCCCCACTGGAAAACATGTTTTTTGGATTAATATTCTATTTGTGTAAAGTAGTTAAAATTTATGGTGGTGGGTTATCCTTCACTTTTTAAATTAATTAATTAATTAATTTTTTTTTTTTTTTTTTGAGACAAGTTTCACTCTTGTTGCCCAGGTAAAGTGCAATGGCACAAGCTCAGCTCACCGCAACCTCTGCCTCCCACGTTCAAGCGATTCTCCTGCCTCAGCCTCGCGAGTAGCTGGGATTACAGGCATGCGCCACCACGCCCGGCTAATTTTGTGTTTTTAGTAGAGACAGGGTTTCTCCGTGTTGGTCAGGCTGGTCTCGAACTCCTAACCTCAGGTGATTTCCCCACCTCGGCCTCCCAAAGTGCTGGGATTACAGGCGTGAACCACTGTGCTCGCCTATTTTATTTTTTGAGACAGAGTCTCGCTCTCTTGCCCAGGCTGGATGGAGTACAGTGGCGTGATCTCAGCCCACTGCAACCTCCGCCTCCCAGGTTCAAGTGATTCCCCTGCCTCAGCCTCCCAAGTAGCTGGGACTATAGGCATGCACCACCGTGCCCGGCAATTTTTTTTTTTTTTTTTTGATTTTTAGTAGAGATGGGGTTTCACCATGTCAGCCAGGCTTGTCTCGAACTCCTGACCTCAAATGAGCTGCCCTCCTCGGCCTCCCAAAGTGCTGGAATTGTAGGTGTGAGCCACCATGCCTGGCCCTATCCTTCACCTTTTAGTTCTTCAGGAAGGAAATTGATGGTGGCTTAATACCTTTGCTTCTAGGCCTGGGTGTCCACCCACCTGACCCCAACTGCCGTATATGTAGAGATAGGGGGTAATCGGAGCATAAGATCCTTGCAGTGGTTGGGGAAGTGAAGCAGAGAGACACCCTCTTGGAGCACTTCCCAGCTGGGTCTAGCCATTTTCTGCACCAGACCAGGAATCAGTTATCTCTGGGGTTAGCGACCTCACACCTTTGCCCTGAATCCCTCCATATATAGGAGATTTAATTTTACCTACTTGGGTCAAAGTGGGCGTTTTTTAGTTAGACATTTAGCTAATTTTAATGAAAATGCAATGACCCTAGGACATCCTGCCCATGATTCTGTCCAAGTTTATGCAAACAGAAAAAATTTATTTTGGAAAGGGGCGCGGTGGCTCAAGCCTGTAATCCCAGCACTTTGGGAGGCTGAGACGGGCGTATCACAAGGTCAGGAGATCGAGACTATCCTGGCTAACACGGTGAAACCCCGTCTCTACTAAAAAATACAAAAAAAAAAAAAACTAGCCGGGCGAGGTGGCGGGCGCCTGTAGTCCCAGCTACTCCGGAGGCTGAGGCAGGAGAATGGTGTAAAGCCCGGGAGGCGGAGCTTCCGAGTGAGCTGAGACTCCGGCCACTGCACCTCCAGCCTGGGCGCACAGAGCCAAACTTAAGTTAAAAAAAAAAAAAAAAAAAAAAAGGAAAACGTTCTTAAACTGAAATTCATTAAGCCATTTTTCCAAATAAAGTACCAACTAGTTAACCAACTTCTACTTTTTCTCTTTTTCCTTCCCTCAAAAGCAAATCCCTTATTCAACAAAAATTTGTGGAACACTCATATGTTTCAGGCACCCTGAAGATAAAGACACACCCACCTGCAAGGATAAAGGAAGCATAGTGGGGAGGTGGGGTGGGGCTGGTGTCCAACCTGCTTCAAAAGGGAGGAGGAACATCCACAGAGAGGGGCTGGGGAAGGCCTTGCAGGAGGGCATGGAGAGCCAGGTTCAGAGGGATGAATAGGACTTGGCTGTTATTCAGGTTGCAAGATGTTGGTAAGGACTTGATCTAAAGCTGTGGCATTGGGATTAAAGAAGAGAGGGATTGAGTCAAGAGATTCAGTGACTGGGAGTTATATGCCGTTTTGACTGGCAGGATAGGGAGAATATAGGAGAAAAAGGAGTCAAGGATTAGTTCAACTTTTGCCTTGACCTTCTCAGCAAGTGGTGGGGAATTCACTGAGCTGAGGAATACAAAATACTCAGAGGTTGTATCTGTTTGTTTTGCTTATTGATTTAGGAGACCAGGAATTCACTTTGGAGGTTTGATCAGGGGAATGCAGCCTATGTTTGATTGGACTTTAAAGGTGATCCTCTTTGCTCCATGGCCCAGCTCTGGGGGGGACACACGTGCTGCATCAGGCAGAAAGGGGCAGCTAGCGAGGTCTTGGCCAACTGTGGGTGGGCAGCATCATGAGCTGTAGTCTGTCTCACTGGTACAGGTGGAATCCCCATGGGACACCGGGGCATTTCCAGAGTGGAAGAATTCTTGCAGGTGAAAATGTGTCACATTGAAGAATTTAGTAGTTCCTTTTGATAATTATTTTTCCTACTTGCTCTCTTCGCTTCTTTCCTCTGTATTTTTACCATTTATGGGAGTACATCTTTGTATTTCTGTGGTACAAGGAAGATAAAAAGGGTCAACTTTATAAAAGACTAACCAGTCCTTGACTTGTATTAGCTCATTTAACTGTTAAAACCTGTAAAAGAGGTACTTTTCATCATATAAATTCATGATGAAGATAAATAAAATAGGTGTTTGGGAATCAGCAGGTTTTGAAATTTTATGACATGCCATTAACACAAAGCATAAATTCTTGTTTTTTTTTTTCTGAGACGGAGTCTTGCCCTGTCACCCAGGCTGGAGTGCAGTGGCACAATCTCGGCTCACTGCAAACTCCACCTCCTGGGTTCAAGCGATTCTCCTGCCTCAGCCTTCTGAGTAGCTGGGATTACAGTCATGTGCCACCACACTCGGTTAATTTTGGTATTTTTAGTAGAGATGGGGTTTCACATGTTGACCAGGCTGGTCTCAAACTCCTGACCTCAGGTGATCCACCCGCCTTGGCCTTCCAAAGTGCTGGGATTACAGGCATGAGCCACCGCGCCCAGCCACATAAATTCTTTTATTCAGATCCATTGACATTAACATGTAAATAAGGATGACAGTTTATTATTTTGGAAATTCTAATTATTTGTCTTGTCCTTCAGAGAAGCGCTTTTGGTTACAAGTGGGTCCGTAACACACAAAATTCTGTTTACAGCCGAGCGCAGTGGCTCATGCCTGTAATCCCAGGACTTTGAGAGGTCAAGGTGGGCAGATCACCTGAGGTCAGGAGTTCCAGACTAGCCTGGCCAATGTGGTGAAACCGTGTCTCTACTAAAAACACAAAAATTAGGTGGGTTTGGTGTGCGCCCATAATCCCAGCTACTCAGGAGGCTGAGGCAGGAGAATAGCCTGAACCTGGGAGGCAGAAGTTGTAGTGAGCCGAGATCGCGCCACTGCACTCCAGCCTGGGCAACAGAGAAAGATTCTGTCTCAAAAAAAAAGAAAAAAGAAAAATTACATACGTTTTGATAATACTGAAAAATAAATGTGGAAAATGATTCTCCTTAGGACAATTTATGCCCATTATTCACTTTGCTGTTTTGTTAATGATCACGAATATATTAAACTGAAAATACTAGCTAAGCAGCTGCTTTGAAACTACATCAAAACAGGAGAAGTTTAAAATTAGATTCTTCTTATTGCATTAAATGCATCTTTCAGTAATATGTGGTTGCTACTTGCTTTACATGTATTCTTGGAAATTTGGTAACAAAAAGAACACAGTATATAGATGCTGTAGGTCACGAGGCATGGTGCAAAGTGCATGGCCTTGGGATAGGGATATCAGACATCTGAGCTGAATCTCAGTCCTCTGGTTGTGATGCCTCGAGGAAGTAAGTTGCTGGACCTCAGTTGTGCTGTTTCCTGGTCTATAAAATGAAGACAATAAAGAACCTGCTTCAGTGCTTTCAATTCAAAGGATTTCTTGGGCTTGAGTGCTGGAGTAAACAGGCAGTTTCCCTTTGTACCACAAGAGGGAGTGCCTGTATAGATGTTAACCTGAGCTGAGGTTTGGATTTCTTTCTAAAATGTCGCTGAAAATTTAGGAATAAACGGATTACTGGGAAAACGTTAAAGAAAAAGGTTTTTTGACAGTGTCAGGAGAAAGAGGAACTCGAAACACATAATGGGTTAACAGGGAGGGATTACGTATAAAATTCCTTTAAGGTATGAAAAGCTTTGTTGACAGAGAGTGTTACATATTTCATTACCAGTCAACGATCCTTTATTGTCAATGTCTGACCATGTTGATATATTTGTTATGTTTTCCTTCTCTTTTGTAACCGTATTAAATATTTTTTATATTAAACAAATATAGAACTTAAAATTTAGTTTCTTAGTAGTAGTCCTGAATAAGTAACATTGGTTGAAGTTGAATTGTTTGTGCTCAGTGCCTTGGATATGTACAAAACCTGTTTGCTTCAAATTAGTGAGTTAGAAAATATTTTAATCTTTTCATCCTGCTCCCCTCCCACATACTTTTTTTCCCTCTTATTTTGAGCTTCTAGATCCTTTTATGTGATGTGTTGCTGTCATACATAGCTCACATTGGGTGGGAACAGAGAAAAACATTGTTTCCGTGGCCCAACCCCAGGGACATGGAACTCATTTTATTATACAGTGAAATTTTAAAATTTGAAACCAAGACCAGATCTCAACAAACAGAGTGGAATTGACAATTGTGGAATTATCTAACAAATTTAGGGAAAAATCCAGTTGTATCTCAGTTTTGTGAATGTGTCCTTCAATTTACAATTTTCAGGTAATCTATTTTAGTGGTATTTGTATTATACATAGAGCACATTGTTTTATAGAACTGTAATTATACCATAATACTTTTTGTATTGGGAAATGTTGAGAATTTAGAAAGAACAATCCTAGGCATTTCCTTTTGCTCTGTATCCTTCTGTTTAGAAGTTTTCCCTGTGGTTTGTTCCTGGCAATTAAACACTGTTCAAATTCAGAGTCAGATTGCCCTGGCTCAAATCATGGCACCACGATGTGTGAAACTTGACAAAGTCAAAGTTATCACTATAATTTCACTCTCAGTCACTTGAAATCCACTAATTTCTTGAGCAGAAGAAAGGGAAGTGGAATTACTGTAGAAATTATGCATAATTTTATATTATCTCTGTAGCAGCCTGTTTAAAGTGATCATTGCTAGTACACGGTATAGAATTACAAACTTGTAAATACTTCTCAAGATTGCCACATTAAAAAAAAAAAAAAAGCAAGCAAAAAGAACTCTGTAGCCCTGTTTTTTTTTTTTTTTAATTTCCAACAGGAAATTTGTTCTTGTTTCAAAATGTGGGAACACCCATTATTCTCTGTTGGCCACATTAATGTCATCCATTTGTTTATTGCAGCAGAAAAAAGTGAAGAATGGTTGATACAAGGGCAAGCTGTTCCTTTTAGGTTACTTTAAAAAGTCATGGAATTATTTCGGGTATACAAAGGGAGCATAAGGAATACTCTAACCGATATGTATGTATACAGTGTCCAGCATAAGAATGAAAATGTAATGTAGTTGTTAAAACATTGTGTATGTGCCTCCACAAGCCTGTCCTCCTTTCTACCTTCCAGAAGTAACTTCTCTCTTGAATTTGGTGTTCATCATTCTGGTGCATGCTTTTACAATTTTACAAAATACACATGCATTCCCAAACGTAAATAATACTGTTTCACAACATAAATTGTATTATGGTACATGTTTTAAAACAGGATATACATTGTGTCTGTTGCAAGTCAGGTTCCAAGGGAAATGGAACTCTGAGAAGATTAAGGCCAGGCGCCATAAGTGCTTCATGCCTGTAATTCCAGCACTTTGGGAGGCCCAGGCGGGCGGATCTCTTGAGGTCAGGAGTTTCAGACCAGCCTGGCCAACATGGTGAAACCCCATCTCTACTGAAATACAAAGAATTAGCCAGGCGTGGTGGTGCGTGCCTGTAATCCCAGCTACTCAGGAGGCTGAGGCAGGAGAATCGCTTGAACCTGAGAGGTGGAGGATGCAGTGAGCCAAGATCGAGCCACTGCACTCCAGCCTGGGTGACAAAGCAAAACTCTGTATCCAAAAAAAAGAAAAGAAAAGAAGATTAACATGTAGGAAGTTGTTAAGGAGATTTTAGGATTAACACTTGTGAAATCAGAGGAAGCACAACTGGGCCAGGGAGGAATTGGGCGGCGGTGCTATCACAACATAGGCCTCAGCTGATCCCAAAGGGAATGCTGAAGATGGGGTAGCCCTTGAGGATGGTACCAAGCTGGGGTGAGGGGCCAGGCCTTGGTAGCTTCACATTCACCAGTTATGGGAGGAAAACTATCCCTGAAGAAGGGATGAGACCTTGGTGAGGTGCCTCTTTCAACTGAGGGCTGTTAACTTGCAACACTCGTAGAAACTGGGGGATAAGCTCTTTAGTCCTAAAGAGACACCAGCAGCCGTCTCAGTATTCACTACAGTCTATATTGTATACATTGTCTGAGCCTGCCCTTTTTGCTGTATGTTTTTGGAATTCACTTATATTAATATTTGTAGCTCTAGTTCAGTTATTTTAATTGTTTTATGGTATTCAGTTTTTAAAATATGTCACAATTTTAAAATGTATTTTCCTATTGAGAGACTTAAGTTTTTGCAGTTTTTCACTATTCAAAAATGTGGCTATATGAATTCATTTATATTTCTCCTTAGTGCACATACCAGAGTTCATCTGGGGTATCCAACCAGAAAATTACCAGGTCTTAGGGTATGCACAATTTCAAATTTAATAACTAGAATGAAATTACTCTCTGGAGTGGTTGTATCTCACCCCATGTCTTCATAATCACTTGGCATTCTCAGGTCCTAATTCTACCAATTTGATGGGTGTGAAATAGTATGTCATTATAATTGTATTAGAATTCGGTTGATAACTAGTGAGTAGTATCTCATTGTCATTTTATTAGAATTTGGTTGATAACTGGGGAGATTGAGAATTTATGTGTTTGTTTAGCTATTTGGGTTTCTTCTGTGAAGTACATTTTCTAATCATGTGATTTTTCTGTTGATTTCTTTTTCTTACTGATGTGTAGGCAATCTTTATATATTCTTCATATCAATTCTTTGTAGTCTATATGAGTAAAAATATTTTCTCCTGGTTTAGGGCTTGATTGTTAACTTTTCAAATAATGCCATTTGTTGAATAGGAGTTTCCTTGTAATGTAATCCTTCCTTTGGGCATTGTTTCTGGGTGTATTATTTTAGAAATTCTCCCTTAGGCTGAGGTCATATAAAATACCCTCTGTTAAAAGTTTTAAAGTTTTGCTTTTCACAATTTCACCTGCTGTCCATCTAAAATAATTTTGTGTACAGCCTGAGGTATAGTTGCTAATTTTGTTTTTCTCATGGATGACCTGTTGTCTTAGCACCATGTAATAGCCTGTGCCTCCCTTCTCCAACAATGTGCAGTGCCATTCTGTCCTACCAACTTTCTGTCTATGTAGATCTACGTCTTTTTGTGTGTAGGGGGGGTGGGGGTGGGGTGGTGGTGGTTATTTAGTTCCACTGGTATATTTCTTTTTTCTTGCCCCACTTTCATGCCCTTTTTTTTTTTTTTTTTTTTTTTTTTTTTCTGAGACGGAGTCTCACCTTGTCGCCCAGGCTGGAATGCAGTGGCACAATCTCAGCTCACTGCAACCTCCGCCTCCCAGGTTCAAGCGATTCTCATGCCTCAGCCTCCTGAGTAGCTGGGATTACAGGAGTGCACACCACATCCACCTGAGTTTTTGTATTTTCAGTAGAGATGGGGTTTCACCATGTTGACCAGGCTAGTCTCGAACTCCTGACCTCAAGTGATCCACCCGCCTTGGCCTCCCAAAATGCTGGGATTACTGGTATGAGCTACCATCATACTTTTAAAATATGTCTTTATTTCTTTATTGTGTCTCAGTGTCTGGTAGTTTAAGTCTCCTTTTCTTGTTCTTCTTTAAAATCATCCCTACTCTCTGCATTTTGCTTTTCCATAGACATTTTAGAGTTCTGCTCCATGAAAAACCCTCCTTTGATTGAGGTCATGCATTAACTATATAGATTAGTTTGAAGAGTAATGATGTTCTTATGGGATAGATGTTCTGTGTATGTCTTCTTTGATACCTATATTTAGGTACACATCATTTTTATAACTTTTTAAATGCCAGTAAACACACTTCTTCATCAACAATTTAATGACTGCATAACCATCCATTACTTAGCTAGTCAGTAGTTTATGCCCTGTTAACATTTAAATTAACATATTTCACAATGCTTGTTTCGAACTTGCATATTTCCCATCATAAAATTGTATGTAAATATTCACCTGTTTTATTCTAGTAGTGCTAGGAGTTGTATATAATTAAGTATTCGAGATGTATTTGAGTGTAAAATGTGAGAAAAATATCTTTTTCCCCACACAGCCAGTTATTGAATACTTAACCCTTTGGTCTGACATTCACTTTTTGATTTTGCCATCAAGTAACCATCCATAGCGCCCATACATAGCAGGCACTCAATAAATGTTGGAATAAATGAATTTGTTTTGAGTATTTGTTTTGTTTTCAGATGTTTTATTATTTTCCACGGACACATCTGTGGACATGCCTGTCTATTCTAGTTCTACTGCCATGCTGTTTTAATTATCAGAGCTGTATAATAAATTGTTGTGTGTGTTTGAGCATCGTTATCATTATTATTTTTTTCAGAATTTTTCTGGGCTACTTCTGCATCATTTTTCTCTCGGATAAGCGAAAATAATTTGGTAACTTTCCTGTAAAACGACTATAATTTTGACTGACACTGTGTTAATTTTCTTTCTTTTTTTTTTCCTTCGAGACAGAGTCATGCTCTGTCACCCAGGCTGGAATGCAGTAACCTATCTTGGCTCACCACAATCTCTGTCTTCCGGGTCCAAGCCATTCTCCTTCCTACCAACTAGCTGGGATTACAGGTGCCCTGCACCACGCCTGGCTAATTTTTGTTTTAGTAGAGATGGGGTTTTACCACGTTGGCCAGGCTGGTCTCGAACTTCTGACCTCAAGTGATACGCCTGCCTCGGCCTCCCAAAGTGTTTGGGATTACAGGCTTGAGCCACCATGCCTGGCCTACACTGTGTTAATTTTCTTAAAAAAAAAAAAAATCCTTAAAGGCATTTGTATTTTAATTTTCTGGCCTAATGAGTGCTACATATTCATCTAGTTCATAAATTCTGGAACTTTTTGGTTAGAGCAGGTAAACCCCCAGATTTCTTTTTGGGTTAAAATTCAGTGTAATTAAAGAAATCCACTGCAGCAAATGCACTCCTGCCACCTGTTTATTCTGTAAGGACAAAATGTTTTTCTATAATGAACAGCACTGCACAGGCTTTGCTGCCTCCCCCTTACAAAACAGGTCTCTCATGGTGCCACGTGTTCCCTGGCTGGACAGATTCCTGAAAATAGACACTAACTGCTGCTTGGTTGAAGAAGCCTTTTTTGTGTGTGAGCTACTTTCTCCCCCAGATATTTAAAGGAATTCTGTATCCCCACTTCTCTGATTTACCTTTTTTTGTGGTGAGGAAACAGGACACAGAGCCTGCTGGGTATGCAAGGGAGGTCTGTATGACTGTTTCACACCTGCCTGGATGCTGGCAGTGGTATTTGCCAAGTGAAGTCTGAAGGCTGGTTTGTCAATGTGTTTTCACAGAGCACTGATGGCTCCCAGCCAACCTGTTTAGGCCTTGTCTTTTTTTCTTGCATAAAATTGCCTATTTTTCACTTCAGATGGGGGTGTTAGGCACTTCAGAGATGTTTGTTCTTGTCGCATGCACGCCATCTGTGGTCTACTGGCATCTGAGACAGGTTCCCAAATCGGCCAGTGTGTCTGTTGGTCAGCAGGCAGGGTGACCAGGACCCAAGCCTGTGCTTGTCCCTGTCGCTGCAGCCAAGGCTGCAGTGCACACCTGAAGGACCATACATACCTCGGTGCTGTTGGCCTAGTTTTTAAAAATTTAAATAAACTCTTTATTTTGGAATAATTATACATTTGAAGACAAGTTCAAAGATAGTACCGAGTTTCCATATGCCCCTTACTCAGTGACTCCTGTTGCTGACTCTTACATTATTATTTTACATTTGTCACAATTAAGGAAGAAACATTGGTACTTTACTGTTAACTAAAATCCGCATTTTATTCAGAGCTCACCCATTTTTCCGAATGTCCTTTTTCTGTTCTGCACTTAGGATATCACAGCACATTTAGCCACCATGTCTCCTAATGTCCTCCAGTCTGTGGTCGTTTCTGAGATGTTTGTTTTTGATGACCTCGTCAATTTTGAGAAATACTGGGCAGGTATTTTGCAGAATGTACCTTAGTTTGGATTTTTTCATGTTTTTCTCATTATTAGACTGGGATGTAGGTTTTTGGGAGGACAATCACAGAGGTGAAGGGATATCCTTATCACATCCGTGTGAAAAGAGAATGCTATCAACATGACTTACCACTGCTCATGCTCACCTTGACCATGGAAATTTGTTTCCCCTTCTTTCCAATACTCCGTTCTGTGGAAGCAGCTCACCAAGCACTGCATAGTCTCAAGTTAAAAGTTTTATTACTTGTCTTACCCGTTGGTACCCAGTTATATTTGAAACCATACCTAATATTTTTTTGACTCTGAATATAGAGAGTTTGTGTTTAGAGCCTTAAGAATGAATAAAAATTTATTCTCAACCGAAGAAGTATTGGAAATAGTAGCTATGTTGAATCTTTCTTCCACTCCTTGTACATTTGGTTTATTGTTTGTTTTGTTTGTTTGTTTGTTTTTTGAGATAGAGTCTCTCTCTGTCACCCAGGCTGGAGTGCAGTGGCATGATCTCAGCCCACTGCAGTCTCCGCCTCTCAGGTTCAAGCCATTCTCCTGCTTCAGCCTCCCAAGTAGCTGGGATTACAAGTGTGTGCCACCACGCCTGGCTAATTTTTCTAATTTTAGTAGAGATGGGGTTTCACCATGTTGGCCAGGCTGGTCTCAAACTGCTGACCTCAAGTGATCCGCCCGCCTCGGCTTCCCAAAGTGCTGGGAATACAGGCATTAGCTACCGCGCCCTTCCTGGTTTTACTTTTAAAATCTTCATGCTCTGTAAAATACATCATCCTTCTACTGCACCAGCTACTGCATTCTGCTCATTTGCCTCCACAGATTGTGCTTCCTTCTTCTGGCATAAGAATGCCTCCTTTTTCTCCTGCTGCCAGGGAATAAAGTTTAGTATGTGAATGTTTTATCCACACTGCAGCTTACCTAATAAATACCAAAATATGTTTATTCTCATGAATCTGCTGTTATCTTTTTATGTGTAAATTAAAGATTTGTGAATTTGAATGCTCTCTGACATCATGAATAGTTGTTTGTTTTTTTGAGACGGAGTCTCGCTCTGTCACCCACACTGGAGTGCAGTGGCACGATCTCAGCTCACTGCAACCTCTGCCTCCCGGGTTCAAGCAATTCTCCTGCCTCAGCCTCCCAAAGTAGCTAGGACTATAGCCGCCTGCCGCCACACCCAGCTACGTTTTGTATTTTTAGTAGAGCTGGGGTTTCAGCATATTAGCCAGACTGGTCTCAAATTCCTGACCTTGTGATCCACCCTCCTCGGCCTCCCAAAGTGCTGGGATTTCAGGCGGCACCCGGCCCCTAACATCGTGAGTAGTTTGACCTTCCACACACCACTTCTTGTAGAGTAGTTGAACCTCAGGTTCAGATTTCAGATAGCTTGTTGTTTTCATGTTTGTGGGAGGTGAAATTCTTAATGAATTTGATCATTTTTGTCTGATTTTCTTTTCCACTCCGATAACTTTCTTTACATTTTCACTTCAAACCCATTTGCTAAAATATGGATGAAAGAAGAATATGTTACTATTTTAGATACAATAGGAATGTTCTTGAAGAGATGTATATAAATGATGTATTTGTTCATTGAATCATCATGTCACATGTTTTAGGAAACTGACTGTTTCAAAAAACTGTGTGATACATTTTATGATGATTTATATGACCAATTTTCAGACCCACATTTGCAGACATTTTACTTCATCCTCAGTTGCAGGCATTCCATTAAGGTGGACTGGTTAAAGTGTCTTTTCAGAACATTAGAACTTTGTGTTTCCTCTTCATGGTGTTACCATCAACTTACTTAAGAACAGTAGAACTTCCTGTTCCCTCTCTTGGTGTTACTGTAATTTATTTAAGAAAGTTGGAGTATGTTACAGTATTTTGTTTCTAAGCCAGTCTTGGGATCTAGCACCAAGGGAAAAAGTTCAAAAAATGCATTTTAACAAGTCTTCTCACTTCATGGTCACTTGGTATGACGACTCAAAACAAGAATAATGTTCTTAATCAACCACAGGGGAAATCCTTTCTTCAACCCTTCAATTCTACTTTTAGTCAGTCAAACAATTCTTAATTTCATGCGGGGGATTCCCACACGTTCTGTAAGTTTCTTTTAACGTTTCAGATATGTGTAGAATGTAGGATATGATTGCATTCGTCTTCTATCTCAGTGGTGTGAGGTCTGTTCAGTGTGCCGCTACTTTGTTTTAATATTACTCATTCTTTTTTCTAAGTATGGATGTGTAAGAAGGAGCATGATAAAATGAAATCTAAAAATTAATTGATTTGTTCTCAGGTTAAAGACCTATTAAATGTAAGATCTTTGGATATATTCTGGGTCTTTTTTTTTTAATGCAGCAAGTAAAGAAAATTCTACAGAGCTTTGGACGCAACGCTCCTCCTTACCTGCCTTTTACTAAACTCACCGTGTCCTCCCTGGTTAGCTGTAGGCTCTCGCATGCTTCAAGCTCAGTAGTCAGGGTGTATTTTTACTGCTCAGATCTGATAGGTGTTGAGGCCAGTTTCTAAGGCTTTGAAATGACCTTCAAAAAGATGATAAATGTTGAGCCCCTTTTGGAAAAATATACTGAGATAAAGAACTGTGATAAATTAAATTATAAGGTAGATCATCTTGTAGTTAGTACTCTATAGGAAAGTTAGTTAGGCCAGGCGTAGTGGCTCACACCTGTAATCCCAGCACTTTGGGAGGCTGAGGCAGGCGGATCACCTGAGAGGTCAGGAGTTCGAGACCAGCCTGACCAACATGGAGAAACCCTGTCTCTACTAAAAATACAAAAAAAAATTAGCCAGGTGTGGTGGCGCATGCCTGTAATCCCAGCTACTCGGGAGGCTGAGGCAGGAGAATGTCTTGAACCCAGGAGGCGGAGGTTGCGGTGAGCCGAGATTGCGCCACTGCACTCTAGCCTGGGCAACAAGAGCAAAATTCAGTCTCAAAAAAAAAAAAGAGTTAAAGAACATCTGTGGGGACCACCTATGTTGTTCTGGGACTTTCTAGTGTTTGTGTAGGAGAATACCACGGTTTCTGTGGGGACAGGGGGTTCCCATTTCAGTGTGTTCCGTCACCCTCCTCTCTCCCTCTAAGAACATGGGAAAAGCCTCGGTGGTAGACAGGAACCTGCCATCAGTCCTTCCACTCTGAAGCACCCTTGCAGATGCACCAGATGGAAGTTGTGTTAAATGAGAAGAAAACTAGTAACCTGTATACAGACAGCAAAGTCCCTGGGCATTCCCTTTGTCCTCCAGCACCAGGTCCAGTCCTCGGGGGAAGTTTTTTCTTATTGAGAGTATTCCCAGAGATCTGAAAGGCCAGGGGGAAATTGGAGGGGAACAGAGACTGTCTTTCTCTTAAGGCATTTAAAAGTCATCCAGGGCTGGTCGAAGTAGCTCCCATCTGTAATCCTAGCACTTCGAGAGGCTGAGGCAGGAGGATCATTTGAGACCAGACTAGGCAACAGATTGAAACACTGCCTCTATGACAAAAGAATTGGCTGGGTGTGGTGGTGCATGCCTGTAGTCCCAGCTACTTAGGAGGCCAAGGCAAGAGCATTGCTTCAGCCTCAGAGGTCAACAGAGTGAGACTCTTGTCTCAAAAAAATAAAATAAAAATAAATAAAAGTCCTCCCATCCAAAAGCCAACAAACAACAATAGTAAAACAGAATTTTTCGTGAATATTCCTGGTTCACCCTCAGGCCCTGACATCCCCGGAACTTACCTAACGTGATATTTTCAAAAAACAACTAAATTTTTATGTTCTTGTGCCAAGAAGATTTAGATCTATAAGGCTGCTTTAAAGGTATTATCTGTCTTTTCATATTGCTTCTCCTCTGAAAGATTCTGTGTTTTTCCTCTGGTTTAAACATTTTAGGAAATTTTATGTTTAAACATTTCTTCCTCTCTTAGACAGGCGGGCTTGTCCGTGCTTTTCAGCGGGTTGAGTCACTCCAGGACTACCCGCTCTGTGCCAGGTCCTCAGGAGAGTGCTGCCGGGGCCGCCTGGCAGATTCCAGTTCCACCTCGGTCCAGGGAGAGGCTGCATTTTAGGGTTGGTTACTAGGCTGCACAGTGATGACCCCTTTCAGTACATTTTTCCCAGCTTTGTCTCCCTCCTTAACACTAAGATGTAGAAACAACAGTCTGAACATCAGGTTATCCCATCTGATTTTGGCTTGGTGCAAACACAGAGCCCCCAAAGGTGAATTACACAAGGAAATGTAACACCTTTGCCTGGAAGGTTGACTCCTGCACTTGGCTGTTGGCATTCATGCATTCAGCAAACATTTAAGATGTGCTCGTTTTGAGCCAGGTTCTGTGATAGGGTGGGGAATACAGAAATAAAAAGGCCCCGTGCTGTCCTCAGTGAGCTCCCACTCTGGTGAGATAAATGCAGTGCAATACAGTAACAGCTCTGATCCTGAAGCACCTGGAAGAACTTGGGTTCAGCCTCCTTGGCAAGTTCTCCCGGAGGAACTAACATTTGACCTATGATTGACATGGACTTTGGAGATGGATAGAAGTTAACCAGAGAAGATGGGGGTTGCCACTGAGGGGTTGGGGCAGAGAGTGTACCCAGTCTGGAACAGAATCAAGTGGTCTGCTATAAAATTCACAATATCCTGCTAGGAAGACATGAACAGCATTCCGGGCGGGGGGGGGGGGGAAGCGTCCCTTTGTCCTCCAGCACCAGGTCCACTCCTCAGGGGAAGTTTTTTCTTATTGAGAGTATTCCCAGAGATCTGAAAGGCCAGGGGGAAATTGGAGGGGAACAGAGACTGTCTTTCTCTTATGGCATTTAAAAGTCATCCAGGGCTGGTCGAAGTAGCTCCCATTTGTAATCCCAGCACTTTGAGAGCCTGAGGCAGGAGGATCATTTGAGACCAGACTAGGCAACAGATTGAAACACTGCTTGTATGACAAAAGAATTGGCTGGGTGTGGTGGTGCATGCCTTAGGAGGCCAAGGTGAGAGAGCATTGCTTGAGTCTCAGAGGTTAACAGAGCGAGACTCTAGTCTCAAAAAAATAAAATAAAAAAAAATAAATAAAAGTCCTCCCATCCAAAAGCCAACAAACAACAATAGTAAAACAGAATTTTTCCTGAATATTCCTGGTGTCAGCCTTGGTGGGTGCTCGCTGTAGGAGGTTGCTGAGTATTCGAAGGCCCAAGGAGGCAAGAGACCAAAAAGTGTCCTGAGACTGCAAGGCAAAAGGACCTGCTTTAGGTTAGGTAGCTTTTGTTAAAACTTTTCAGACAGTTTAATTTTGAGCATGTGCCAAGTTTATTTTAGCTTTGCAATGCAAGGAGAAAGTCCTGCAGTAGGCACATTCAACGATTCACTCTTGGTAGGGACATTAAGGGAAGAAAGTGATTAAATATCATCATTGAAACGAATGTCTGGTTAAAAACCTCTACACTGTGATAGCCGACAGTCAGCCGGGTAGATGGTAATGAGTTGCCCAGAGCAAGTCTTAATTTCCTTAAAGTTCATTTAGGAAATCGCATTAGAGAAAAAGCAAGCTTCCCCCCACCCCCCACCCCCACCCCCCGCCCAAGAATGCTGTTCATTTCTTCCTAGTAGATATTGTGAATTTTATAGCAGGCCACTTGATTCTGTTCCAGACTGGGTACGGAACAGTTTTTCTTTGACAATTTTGAGATTACAGTGGAATGCAATCAAGTTTTCAAGGGCATACCTGGTGAAGAGCTTTCTAAACTAAGCTGAGAGGAACTTGGGTTTTCATCCTGAAGGCAGTATAGAAGCCAGGGAGGGAATTTATTTAAGTGAAGGAAAATCTTGACCATCCTTGTGGGGAGTGAATTAGCTACAGTGTGAGGTTGGAGCAGTGGGGATAGTAGTTAGCAGAAAATTTTAGTTATCCTGGGGAGAAATGATGAGGGCCTTGAGGTTCTTTTTGTTGTTGTTTGCTTGTTTTTTTGAGATGGAGTCTTGCTTTGTCGCCTAAGCTTGATTGAGTGCAGTGCAGTGGCGCAAACTCAGCTCACTACAACCTCCGCCTCCTGGGTTCAAGCAATTCTGCTGCCTCAGCCTCCCAAATAGCAGGGATTACAGGCACATCCCACCATGCCTGGCTAATTTTTGTATTTTTAGTAGAGATGGTATTTCACCTTATTGGCCAGGCTGGTCTCAAAGTCCTGACCTCAAGTGATCTGACCACTTTGGCCTCCCAAAGTGTTGGGATTACAGGCAAGAGCCACACCGTGCCCGGCCTGAGAGCCTTGAGTTCTGGTCTGTCTTTTCCTCTCCTACCCAAACTCCTCTACCCTGAGGCAGAAGCATAGCTGGGGGATGGAGGTGGAAATTCGTTGTTGCTTTTCCTCCGGAAGAGTTGGTTCAAAATTTATAAATTTAAAGTAAATGATGATGAGATCATGATGCAAGGATGTTAGAGGAAGCAGCCAGACTTTGAGATCAGGGCTGAGAGAAAGTAATCAAAGGCCTTCTGCTGAGTGTACTCTGCCTCCAGCCACTGGGCCCACTTGCCCCACTTGCCCCACCTCTGTCTTCCCCAGGCGCTGCTTCAGAACCACAGTACCATCTGGCCTGGGTGTTCTGGCTGTTCTCAGTATTTCTGCTGTCATTTGCTGGAGTTATGCAACACTCGGTCCTTCCTCTGAGGGCTGCCAGATGAGCCTACTTCAGTGCATCTGCTGTGGTTGAAACAGAACCTTCTGAGATGCGTTTATGCTCAGTTGCGTACATATTTGTGTATGGTGATCAGCCCTGTTTACTTGGCATACAGCAAAATAGATCTATGTTTTCTTGCCACTGTTCAATGATGATGTCATGTCATTCTGGGCAGAGGTGGAGCTAGGTTGTAAGAAAGGACAGGGAACCAGAGCTGGTGGCAGAGCTAGGGGTGGTTTCTGCAGTGGTTGGGGGGTTGCATCCCCTCTGACGTTATTTAATTTGGTGTCTCCATGGTCTGCTTTCCCAGGTTCTTTATTGTCTTTCATTATAATGTTTAATGACTACCATGTTAACATATTACCATAAAAATAACACTCCACAATTACCTGGTAACAGATTGTATGGGTGCATTTGAAGACATGCATTTCTCTTCTGAATTTTCTGTGAGTAGGGACTTGGCCTTTTAAACTTTTATTTCTCCAAGAAACCTGTATTCAGAAAAAATAGTTACTCACCTTTTGTGTGTTTTTTTTTTTAACATGTCATCCAGGTTGCAAAAATATCTGGCTCTAATAATTCTGGAGGACTTAGTTTTTGGGGAGCAAAGGTAGTGAGTCAAACCTGCAAGCTTAGAAATGAGAATGCGTTTGAGCTTCATCATTCAGTCTGGAGGTTTCCTAGGCAACCACTTATGTAGTAATTAAAAGATGAGGAACTAAAAAGGTATGTGCTTGGCAATTTTAATCCTCAAATGCAATTCTTGTCAGATTGAGATCACAGAAACAACAACTTAAAATAAGTAAATTAAAAAGCCCAACATTTAATTAAAGGACACACACACTGTTCTTAAGGGGTGTGTGTGTGTGTGTGTGTGTGTGTGTGTGTGTGGTGCTTTATCTTTTTAATGCTCTGTCTTGGAAGAGAATGTTCATATATATGTATATATTTTGTGCTCCCTTATTTGGGAAAGCAGAAGGGAAGTTACCACTTCAAGTAATTGCCTTAGCAGTGAAGTTGATTATTATTGGTTAACATGTTTGTGTCTGAGTGTGTTACCATCAGTAGAATCTCCAGCATGTGGAGAAGAGAGCTTATTAGTCATGTTTCTTTTTTCAGTGTTCATGCTGGAGTTTATCCAGATGCTTTACTTGTTTCAGTCTACCTTAGGTTGTGCTGAAATGTCCTCTTCTGTGGCTCAGGAGAAAGCGTAGAAAGGCCATTCATGAATAGAAATGAGAGACCCTTTCAGCAAGTAGAAACAACCTCAGTTTGCTAAAGGTTTTCCTCTTAACTCTTCACACTCACCCTTTTTATATAGGTTTCTACTGGGGTGACCTGAAGGATATGAGAAACATTTTTCTTCCTCTGTGAAACACTAACACTCCCAGACTTTAACATAGACTTTCATTACATTCCATTTTAATGAAAAAGGTGGCTTTTTTTTTTTCACGTGTCAGTGAAAGAGGAATGTTCTACTAGTTATGTGAGACTCACTTTTTTTTTTTTTTGAGATGGAGATTCGCTCTTGTTGCCCAGGCTGGAGTGCAATGGCGCGATCTTGGCTCACTGCAACCTCTGCCTCCTGGGTTCAAGCAGTTCTCCTGTCTCAACCTCCCGAGTAGCTGGGATTACAGGCATGTGTCACCGCGCCTGGCTAATTTTGTATTTTTAGTAGAGACAGGGTTTCTCCATGTTGGTCAGGCTAGTCTCGAACTCCTGATCTCAGGTGATTCTCCCACCTCGGCCTCCCAAAGTGCTGGGATTACAGGTGTGAGCCACTGCGCCCAGCCTTCATTTTCAACAGTTTTAGAAATAATTACTATCTGAAAAGAACCAGAATGACAGAATCTTAGCAGTGCTAGTTTTACATAGGGTGGTGTTATGGTCCTAGATAGGTGTCCCGTAGAAATGTTAAACACGGGTGAGATGTGGGAAGTGGCTGTTTTCTCCTGGAGATGGAGAGGAGCCACCTCCCCACGCTGAGCATCTGTGGGCGTCATGAACGTTTGGAACTTACAGCCACAATCATCTGAATGTTTGTGGATGTCCCAGTTGTTTCCCTTCTGTTGCCATCAACTTTGGGACTTCCCTACTGCAGAATTGTAGCATATTAAGTAGGGGACCTCAGTTGTTATGGAGTTTTTCTCCTCCCTGGATACCTAGATCTGTGAAAGAAATCCACATAGCAAACTCTTGTCTAGAGCTATGTCGCGGACATTTTTTTCCTTTTTCTATAGCAATAGTGAAAAATTTCTTATTCTTACAGTCCAAATATATGTAAGTGTACTTAATTCTTAAGTTTTTTTGACACTGACATTTTAGTGGTATTGATGATACAGTTCTACCTTTAATTTGATTTTATTTTTTTAATCATTAGAGATGGGGTCTCACCATGTTGCCATGGCTGGTCTTGAACTCTTGGGCTCATGCAGTCCTCCTGCCTAAATCCCCAAGGTGCTGCACCCTTAATTTTAACTTGTTTCATTTAAGTTATGTATTTGAAATGTCAGGCTGTACTTTATGAACTGCCTTAAATTACTTTTCAAACAAGATGGGTTGTAAGTAAGGTGATGCTTTGGCCTATTATTTTTAATATCTACATTTTTACTTTTTTGTGAGATAAAAACTAATGCGGCTGGGCACAGTGGCTCATGTCTATAATCCTAGCATTTTGGGAGGCCCAGACAGGCAGATTGCTTGAGCCTAGGAATTCAAGACCAGCCTGGGCAACATGGTGAAACCTTGTATCTACAAAAAAAAAAAAAAAATTAGCTGGGCTTGGTGGTACCCACCTGTAGTCCCAGCTACAAGGGCAGCAGAGATGGGAGGACTGATTGAGTCAAAGATGTTGAGGCTTCAGTGGGCACCACTGCACTTCAGCCTGAATGACAGAGAGAGACCCTGTCTCAGAAAAAAAAAAAAAAAGAACTAATCAATTGATGCATGCATTTATTCACTATACCAGGCACTGCGGATATAGAGATTAAGACCTAGTCCCCATTTTAAAGGTGCAAACAAATCCAAAAGGAGAGACGTACAAATGCATATCATGGTACTAACAGCAAAAGCTTCACTAGCACTTACTGTATGGAAGGCGCTGTTCTAACTACTCTCTGGGCATTAGCTCATGAGTGGATAAATAGCCTGATGAAGTTCTTACTGTTATTTTCTCCATTTTATACATAAGTAAGGTAAGACCCAGAGAGATTAAGTGCTTGCCCAAGGTTACAAAGTTTGCTGTGGTTGACATTTGAATGTGTTAAGTGCAATAACAGAGCTATCCATAGAGTGCCGTGGCAGAACAGGGGAGCATTCAATTGGGAAAATGGAAAATAGAAGGGTGGATATCAATTAAATTTTCCCAAAGGAGACAACAAGATAATTCAGAGGAGTAGAAGAGCTAAATTTCCCCATGAAATACCTCTAGTAACATAAAAAGATGCATCATATATGAGACTGTAAGTTGAATGAGTGACAAAATATTGGAAGATCAGGAGATAGTAAAAATATACCAGATCCCTGCATCTTTGGTACAAATGATAAAGAAATAGATTTCTAATTTTGAGGCAAAACTTTGTTTCCAGTTGGTATAAGATATAATAAACACTTGGCATTAAAAACAATAAAAATGGCAATTTACTTACACCCTGTAAGCTTGTGGGTAAATGTGTGATCCTTTCTGAAAGTTTTAAGATAGATTTTCCATTCATTGAAGATTTTACTTGGAAAACCTGTAGAAATAGTATTTATTTTGTATAAATGCAGGGGAAAGGTTGATATGCATCTTCCAGATAAAAATTGGCAGGAATGACCTGATTAGGTAGATTAGTTTTAACATTGCAGAGATGTAACTGTTCAGAAGGTGGGATTGGTAGCACCCATTCTTGGCATGGCTGCCCTGGATCATTGCTTTTCCCCCCTTGTGTGATAGCCCTCTCTTTGGAGCATCAGGCATGGGTAAGACCCATCGTTTTGTCCACCTTGTAACTGTGACCTACTGACTTGCCCATCACTCCCACTCATCATTAATGACTGGCTCATTGCTTTCCAGCCTGCTTCAGCTTCATTAGACAACCCATCTGTTTCTGTGGCTGCTTGGGTTTTGGGTTTGTATTAGTCCACTGCTAATAAAGACATACCCAAGACTGGGTAATTTATAAAGAAAAGAGATTTAATTGACTCACAGTTCTGCATGGCTGGGGAGGCCTCAGGAACCTTACAATTATGGTGGAAGGCTCCTCTTCACAGGGCGGCAGGAGAGAGAATGAGTGCTGAGCGAAGGGGAAAATCCCTTATAAAACCATCAGATCTCGTGAGAACTCACTGTCATGAGAACAGCATGGGGGAAACTGTCCCCATGATTCAATTACCTCCACCTGGTCCCACCCTTGACATGTGGGGATTAGTAAAATTCAAGGTGAGATTTGAGTGGAGACATAGAACAAAACCATATCAGGGCTCTCATCATCAGTGATCTTCTCCTCAGCTGCCCCCTGACCCCCCAGTCTTTAGACCTTGTCTGCTTACAGTTCAGATCAGCAAGTCAGAAATTCCCTATTTGAGGCCAGGTACAGTGGTTCACACCAGTGATCTCAGCACTTTGGGAGACTGAGGCGGGAAGATCGCTTGAGGCCAGGAGTTAGAGACCAGCATGGGCAACATAGTGAGACTCTGCTGCTACAAAAAATTTTTAAAAATTAGCCAGTCTGGCTGGGCAAGGTGGCTCACACCTGTAATCCCAGCACTTTGGGAGCCCGAGGCGGGTAGATAATGAGGTCAGGAGTTCAAGACCAGCCTGGCCAGCATGGTGAAACACTGTCTCTACTAAAAATACAGAAAATTAGCCGGGCATGGTGGCACGCGCCTGTAATCCCAGCTACTCGGGAGGCTGAGGCAGAAGAATTGCTTGAACCCAGGAGGCAGAGGTTGCAGTGAGCCGAGATCGTGCCACTGCACTCCATCCTGGGCAATAGAGTGAACTCTGTCTCAAAAATAAATAAATAATAAAATAATAATTAGCCAGGCCTCATGGCAAATGCCTGTAGTTCTAACTACTCAAGAGGCTGAGGCAGGAGGATTACTTGAACCCAAGGAGTTAGAGGCTACAGTGAGCTATGATGATGCCACCACACTCCAGCCTGGGTGACAGGATAAGGCTGTCTCTAAAAATAAATTAATAAATAAAAGAAATTTCCTATTCGCCCACTTCTTCGAGCCCATCCACCTTGCCACAAAAATTTATTCCCTACCTCTGCCTACATTAAGACCTGTAGTCTGCTGTTTACTTGGTGCTGTATCCATCAGTTTCTTCTAACTTTTATTTCCCTTCTTTTTTTTTGAAACAGGGTCTCACTCTATCTCACAGGCAGGAGTCTATAGCCCTGACCTTTCAAGCTAAGCTGTCCTCCCACCTCAGCCTCCTGGGTAGCTGGGATCACAGACACGTGCCACCATGCCTGGCTAATTTTTTTTTTTTTTTTTTGGTATTTTCTGTGGAGACAGGGTTTTGCTGTGTTGCCCAGGCTGCTCCTGAACCCCTGGGCTCAAGTGATCTGTCTGCCTCGGCCTCCCAAAGTGCTGGGATTACAGCCATGAACCACCGCACCCGGCATATTTTCCTTCTTATACAACTTAGAATCCAGGGTCCAGACTGTAAATCACTCTCTAGCCAAAGCCCCCCATTTCCTGATCGTTTGTTCCTTTTTCTTGTACCTGGGCTGCCAAGCACTCTGGGAGAAAATCATACACCTGGGCAGATTGGTACCGGTGCACGCAAATTTCAGGCACTCACTTTGGCACTATGCAGTAATTGTACATGTTATTCTGGTTAACTGTCACTCTTAGGTTTCACGGTGACTGTTACAATCTAGCCTACTCTCTTCAGACTTGTGCCTGCTTCTCTTCCCCGCTTCCTCTTCACAGATGATCCAATTTTCCACTTCATAGAGCCTAGCGAGGCTGTCACACAGGAGCTACCGCACCTCCTTGCCACCACGCTTCAAAACTTAAAATATCCCCCTCTGCCCTCATCCTCACCCAGCAGCCCGTTTCTTCTGTTCTTCACGTGCAGACGTGGTGAAGGGTTTCTGCAGGTCATCTTCCTTGCCTTCCCATCCACTGCACTCCTGCAGTAGGTCCCTCCATCCTACCTGCCACTGGGTCCCCACCTGGTCCTTGGCCTCCAAACCTGACAACCCCCTAGTTTTTATGTGTCTCTTACTGCCCTTTCTTTTAGTTGTCTTTGTTGATTTCATCTCTGTCAAACTCACTTCTGTCAACAGGCACGCACAGATGTCTGTTTTCTCTTTTAACTATAGCAAAACAATTTTGGGCTTCTGTTCTCCTCCTTCTGCTGGAGGGTTGGAGTCTGTTGCAGAGCAAGCGGCACCTGGCTCTTTTGTGCTGCATGAATGTGGACACTTGCACGGGCCCTAGGACTTCTCACTATCATTTTAGTTGAATGCTGTGCCAGGCCGTATACAGTAACCACGTCTCTTAGCGCTGAGCAGTTCTACACTCTGCAGAAATAGTACCCTAGCGTGTATTCTGCACACATGGATGGGGGGATGTTTGATTAGCATCTTTCAGATTAGAAATGGGCAGGAATTTCCCTGGTAGACGGGTTTCACCATTACAGTATTCTGAAAGTGTGGTCCTCTGCAAGGCTCAGTAGTGCCTATGAGAATTATCAAGGTGCACTGAAGTGGCAGTTTTGTCCCCCTCTTTTTTTTTTTTTTGAGACAAGGTCTTGCTCTGTCACCCAGGCTAGAGTGCAGTGGCGCAGATCATAGTTCCCTGAAGCCTTGACCTCCTGGGCTCAAATGATCTTCCTGCCTCAGCCTCCTGAGTAGCTGGGACTACAGGTGCATGACACCACACCTGCCTATTTTTGAAATTTTTTTGTAGAGACGGGGTCTCACTAAGTTTCCCAGGCTTGTCTGGAGCTCCTGTTGGCCTCCCCCTCTGCCAAGCCTCAGATCTGTACTGTTTAATGCCTCTGCATCACTGATTCTCCTCTTCGCCGTGGAGGGGTTGCTGCCCGCTCCTCTACTGCTCCTTCAAAGACTGCCTCTACTCATCTTGTTACTCCTCTCATTTTCTTTCCTCTTCTCTTATCTCTTCAGTTGACTTTCACGTCAAAATCTGAACGTTTAGTAGGCATAATTCATTGATTTATGTTCCCGAGCTGGGCATTTGGGGATGCAAAGATGATGAGAATGACACAGCACTGCCCTTCAGGTGACCCTGAGAGAGAAACATCTCAGCGTAGAATTCCAGGAGAATATAATAAAGACTGCTACAGTCTGTGCTGAGCATTTTATGTACATAATTTTATATAATCTCTTTTTTATTTTTTTGATACGGAGTCTTGCTCAGGCTGGAGTGCAGTAGCATGATCTCAGCTCACTGTAGCCTGCTTCTCGGGTTCATGCAATTCTCCTGCCTCAGCCTCCTGGGTAGCTGGGACTACCGGCACCCACCACCATGCCTGGCTAATTTTTGTATTTTTAGTAGGGATGGGGTTTCCCCGTATTGGCCAGGCTGGTCTTGAACTTCTGACCTCAGGTGATCTGCCTGCCTCAGCTTCCCAAAGTATTGGGATTACAGGCGTGAGCCACCGTACCTGACCAGATAATCTTTAAAAATCTCCTCAAGACTGCCGGGACTATCCTCATTTTACAGAGGGGGAAACTGAGGCTCTGAGAAGTGAAGTCGTTTGCTCAAGGTCACTTAAACAGTAAGTCACAGAGTGGGAAACGCAGTCTAGGTTTGGTGAGGCTGCAAAGCCCATGCTCTTAACTCCTGTTAGTACAAGTACAGTTTTCTGCTCTCCCACATCACCTTTTTCAAAGGGCTGATGATAAACAGAATTCACGTCCTAAGAATAGACTGTTTACATGTTGAATATTAGCTTTACGTTTATAGTGAGGCATTGGAGAAGTAACTAGCTAAAAGTCATTTGTGTATTGCTGGGTTTTTTCTCCATTGGTTACGGTATGATTACTAGTAACACAGCATCCTTAGTCTGCCTGAAAATTTTACTAGCCTCATTTATTTTGTAATGCATTTGTTATAACTGTGTTTCTCATTGGTAATATATTTCTAGCAAAATATTGTATTCACCTACTGCTACCTTAAAAGCTAACTTCAAACTTAAATCTTAAAATATTTCACAGCTTTGAAATTTTAAGTGACTTACAGCCAAAGGAGGAAAAAAGTAAGGGTTATCTATCGTGGAAGCCATGTAGGAACCACTTTATAGATCACTAAAGATAATTTAGTCCGATTTAATCTATTACACTTATCTGGAAACTAGCACCTCTGCATCCTTCTGGGGAATCTAAAATGCTTATATGCAGGGCCTGGCAATAGTGATGTGAACCTGGATTCAGTTCTTTTTGGAGCGCTTCCATTTTACATGTTCTGACCATCATAGTACTCTCTCCCACGTTGACTCCTTTTGCTTCTGTAGTTTTACTGCAGACAAGGAATTCACAGTAGATGCTTCTGAGAGATGGTTCTATGAGAATTATTTATTAATTGATCCAATAAGTATTTATTGAGCACTCCTACCAACCCGACCCAGCTCTGAGTGCCGGGGATGTAGTGGGGCACAGAACAGCATTTCTGCCTGTTTGAGCTTTTGCCCTAGTGGGTACGGGGCACCCAGTAAACATGGGGTGCCATATCAGGTTATGATAAGTGCTGTGAAGAGATGCAAAGCCAAGTAGAGGGATAGAGAGTCGGGTTTCACTAAGTCTCCAGACCTCTCCGAGCAGGTGACAGTTAGAGGAAGAGCGTTCCAGGCAGGGGGAGTCACACCCCGAGGTGAGACAGTGCTAGGCAGGTCAAAGGAGCACCTCTGTCAGCCCTCATGTCGCTGGAGCAGAGTGGGCAACAAGGAAAAGAGCATTTGGAAATGGAATTGGAAAGGTACCTGGGGTCAGTCCATGCAAGCCTGATGGGTCGTGGTGGGCAGTTTAGATTTGACTCCCAGTGGCAGGAGATGTCCTTCCTGGACAGAGGAAAGGTGTGTTAGGACTTTTAATAGTAAAGGGTCACTGGATGCTATGGGGGCAGCGGGGGTGTGCTGGGGACAAGAGTGGAAGTGTGGTGTGGTCCAAGTGAGCGGAGTGGTCCAGGTGGGCAGGTGGTAGCTGAGACAGGGTTAGTAGCATTGGGGGTTGGAAGAAAGGGTTAGATTGGGGACGCTGAAGATAGAGCTGGTAGAATTTGTTGATAGCTTAGTTGTAGGATATGAAAGAAGAACTAAGGATGATTCCAAGACTTCTAGACTGAGCAGTTAGGTAAAGGGAAGTGCTGTTTACTGAGATGGGGAAAGTGAGGGATGAACAAGGTGAATAGGAGGAGATGTTATCAGGTGTTCCATGAAAAAACGATTTCGTAGTGAAATTTGTTTTGGAAACATGGTTCTAGAGCATGACCAGGGGCTGGAGTAGAGGTGGCAGAGGTGGCAGGGGGAGGGCTGAAGAAATCCATTTGTCTTTATCCCCTTACTTTTACCTCCTTACTACTAATATTTCCACCAGGGGTTGCTGTATGAGGGTGTAATAAAGGAGAACAATCAGCTAATTCCACTAGTCCAGCCATTCGTCAGTTTAGTCAGACAATGAGTTGGTGATATTAATTGACCATAATCATAATGATTGTACCCATTGTCCAGATAGGGCCAGTCCCTGTGTTTGATTGAAGCAGAACAATCAAGGTTCTAGTCAAAGTCTCTCGAGGAGTTTTCTCACGACTGCAGACAAGGAACATAGCATTTACCCACAATGTTGAGTTCCAATAGGATGCTGAGTGAAAGTTCCTTGTGGGGAATGTGGTAGGAAGTAGCAGAACAAGATGAAAAACTATTCACAGAGAAAAACTCCGGGGCAACAGTTGGGTCCGTGGCTCAACTGGAAAGATAAAGTGTTGAAGAGGTTAGGCAGATTCCCTCATGGTCCCTAGGGTTCAGGACAAATTCTACAAGGCTTGTTAGGGAAAAAGAAATCTTAACAAAGCTTGGTTGAGAACAGGGAGGAAGGGGGTCCACCAGGGCAGTTCTGTGTTTGAGTGATGAAATGTTGCCTCCGCCATCCTTTCATTCATTCATTATTTGAGATGGAATTTTGCTCTTGTTGCCCAGGCTGGACTGCAATGGCACGATCTTGGCTCACTGCAACCTCCGCCTCCTGGGTTCAAGTGATTCTCCTGCCTCAGCCTCCTGAGTAGCTGGGATTACAGGCGCGCACCACCACACCCAGCTAATTTTTGTATTTTTAGTAGAGACGGGGTTTCACCGTGTTGGCCTGGCTGGTCTTGAACTCCTGACCTCAGATGATCCACCTGCTTCAGCCTCCCAAAGTGCTGGGATTACAGGCATGAGGCACCACACCTGGCCTTATTTTTAATGAGTTTTTGAAGGCAAAATCCACATAACATAAAATCGGCCATTTTGAATTGAATAATTCAATGGCATTTTAGTACATTCACAATGTTGTACAGCTAACCTTCTGTCTAGTTCCAAAGCCTCTTTATCCCCCTACAAAAGAAACCCTGTTTCCATTAAGCGGTCACTCCCTATTTTTCCCTCTCCTCAGCCCCTGGCAACCACCCTAACCTTTTTTTATGGGGAACAAGAAAGCAGCTTTGACCATGGGTGAACATACAGGCTGCTTAGGACCGGGATATGTGGATTTGGGATGGCTGTTTGCAGGCATTGCTTGGGAATGCTAGCATCCCTGTACCTGGAGACCTCAGGATCTGTGGGAAGCCCCGGTACCCCCACACTCAGAGTGGAGGAAGCCACTGGGCTGGTGGGAAGCTGAACTTGAATATGACCTCTCCTACTGGAATAAAGTGCCTTTGGCTTCCAAAGGAAAGAGCTGGGAGAGGCTAGTTGGTTGAAGCAACCCAGACGGAGCTTCTGGGACCACTTTAAGGCAGTTCAGTTCCTTGCACAGCAATGAACAATGAACAGGTATGGTTAAAGGTAACAAGGAAAGTGTCATTTCCAGCTTGTCTAGCATGGGTTTGGCACCTCCATTCATTTATTGGGGGCATCAAGAGATTGTGTAAACATATGAGGACTTTGAATCACTAGTACATTGTTTCACACTGGAATTTATATCACACTGGAATTTATAATAGCCTAAGGTCCAGATACTTGGTTGCTTATCTGCTTGGTTGGAAATGCCGTTGTTCCAGCTATTCAAGAACCAGGCCAGGCACAGTGCCTCACACTTGTAATCCCAGCACTTTGGGAAGCTGAGGCAGAAGGATCACTTGAGGCCAGCGGTTTGAGACCAGCTTGGGCAACACAGTGAGACTCTGTCTCTACCAAAACAAAACAGAAAACAACCAGATTTCAGATCCTAATGTTTCTGTAGTGCTATTAAGCTAAGTGAATGGAGTGGAGAAAAATACAGAAAGGAGAAGGAATCTTTGGTTTTTCCCCTTTCTCCTTCTGTAATGGACTGAATGTTTTTGTCTTTCCCCAAAATCCCTATATTGAAGGCCTGACTCCCAATGTGATGGTATTTGGATGTGGAGCTTTTGGGAGGCAGTTAGGTTTCCATGAGGTCATGTGGGTAGGGCCCCCATGATGGGATTTGTGTCCTTAGAAGAAGAAGAGAGACCCAAGTGCTCCGTCTCTCCCTGCCTTATAAGGGCACAGCAGGCCAGGAGGAAAGCCCTCACCAGGAACCACATCTGCTGGCCCCTTGATCTTGAACTTCCAGCCTCCAGAACTGTGAGAAATAAATTCCTGTTGTCTGTGTCACACAGTTGATGGTGTTTTGTTAGAACAGCCCACGCTGGCTAAGATACTTCCCCTTTTTATCTGTTTGTTTAATGCATTCTACATGCCAGTTCTACAAAACTAAATAAGTAGATCCAAGCAATATAGTGGTATTTAAAGTAAGTAAAAGTTTATTTTCCTCCCTCCAATCATAATCCCTGGGAGGTAGCCATTTTAAGTTTGGGGTTTGTTTAGTCTTCTGTCCTCACACCATCTCATTAAGGTAGTAATTAGCCACTTGTGGCTGTTTGAATTTAAATTAATTAAAATTAAATATAGTTAACCGTTGAGTTCCTCAGTCACACTAGCCACGTTTCAAGTGTGCCATGGCCACATGTGGCTGGTGGCTGCTGTGATGAACAGTGCAGACGTAGAACGTTTCCATTCTGACAAAGTGTCCTGTTAGATCGCAGTGCTCTAGAGGCATTCTATATTCCTATACAAACATATACACTGACATGGTTGGCATAACATTGTACATACTGTTCTGCAGTTTGTTTTTTTTCGCCTAACAGGGAAACTGTTAATTTAGTGTGATCCACATGCAACGTCATGCCAGGAAAAATGTAAAACAGAATGCATAATCAAGCATAGAGTTTGGGTAAATTAAAATTATTTTAATTTCAAATTTTAGAGGTAATTGCAACATAACTTAATGCTTGTTCCAACTTTAACTAAACAAATTATTTTTGGAACTGGTCCACTCTGCCTTGCATATGTTAAGAAAGATGATTCTTAGGAGATGTACTTGGGCTTAATCTGCTAGGCTTACCCTATATAGTCATACACAGTTCCTGTTGTTCTTCTGTTTTATAAGAGGAGTTGATATCTTTTTCTGCCTTCCCACAATTCAGTGACCACTAGGCACCTGTGGCTATTTACATTTGAATCCATATTTTAAATTAAATTAAAACATTCCTCAGTTGTACTAGATGTGAAGTACTCCTTAGACCCATGTGGCTGGTAGCTCTGGTGTTGGGTGGCATGGATGGGGACATCTCCATTGTTGCAGAAGCTCTGTTATATAGTGCTGCACTCTGCACTTGGTTCAGTTACATCTGTCATTAAATGCAGTGACTTTCCACGGGAGAGGATGGGAGAAGCGGTAACTCCCAGGGAGGACATCGCGGAATTTCTGTGATTGGATGGAGAGCTTGCATTTTCATGCCCTTCCCACTTGAGGTTCTGATGCAGTCTTCCAGCTGTCTGTTGAGAATTAGTGTTCCATAGTAAGTTAGTTGTGGGAAAGAAAATTGGTGCCAGTAGCTTTTAAGGGTTGGACTATTACTGATAATTGGTGAGGTCCATACATAGTTAAACAGCACCTATATATAACAGTAAATGCTGCTGTTCAATTTCGACTCCAGAGCGTTTAGTAACATTAATTACAGCAAGTGCTGACAGTTACATTGAAGCTTTGTAAAATGACAAAACATTAGAATATTGGAAATGCATTCTGTATTGTGTACAAAACAGGATGTATTTATGCCACTTTTTATGGTTAGGAAATACATAATCTAGAGAGATTCGCAAGAAACAGAATACTTTGCTCTGGGAACAGAAACAGTACAAGAAGAAGACTGGTGAAAGAGATTGACTTTTTCACCGTATACGTGTTCATATACTTCATATACTTTGTAAATATATGCTTGTTTTATTAGTAGAAAAAATCAAATAATGAAGGAAGAGATAAAACACATTCTTAAAATGTGCAGGATGCAGAATAGGTCACTTAGGAAGCCAGGGTCACATAGGACAGAAAGAATTGCACAGTTGAGTGAGAGCGTAGGGCTGGCTTCATGTGGCCAGAGCGTAAACCCTCACGAGGCCGCCGGGCACACCTTCTCCTGATGCTGGCACAGCATTTCTTAGATTCTGGCTATTCTGCAATAATTAAAGCTTTAAAACTGTTTTTCTTACATAAATTTTATACATTTTAGGAAAAAAGTATTTCTAGTACTGATTTTTTTTTTTTTTTTAAATACAACCCTTTTTAACACTTGTGGAACACAACTTAGGAAATGCTGATTGAAACTCTTGCAAATAATTAGAACAGAAAGATGAGATTGAAAAGAAATTATTTTAAGTCTGGGTCTCCCTGCTTTAGCACCAGTCTGAGGCAGGAAAATGGCGTGAACCCGGGAGGCAGAGCTTGCAGTGAGCCGCGATTGCGACACTGCACTCCAGCCTGGGCAACAGAGCAAGACTCCGTCTCAAAAAAAAAAAAAAAAAAAAGAAAATAAATCTTAGCGTTAACTGAATTTAAATCGAATTGTGACGCATCGTGGCTTATTTGGCATAGCCTGCCCACAGATAAGCCACATGGGCACTGAGGGTTCTCTTAAAAGTCCACACTGCTCTTTCTCCTTCCCCATCCTTGGCTGACAGGTACTGTCAGTGAGGAATAGGTGGGAAGGACAGCAGGGTGGGGACGTGGACAGTGGAGACAGAGTGGCTTTCCTCCACCACCACACCTCCGTACTTCTGCGTCCAGGAGCATCAAGGTGGAGCATCTGTAGAGTTAACGGTGAAGTATTCATTTTTGAAAACTGAATCCTGTAATTCAGCACAATTAATTTTTCTGTTAAAGCAAATTGCTAGGCTCTATACCTTTTCAGGAAAGAAAACTAACCAGCTTGGGAAAAATTTATGTCCCGAACAGCATGTGCTATTAAGGAAATCTTGTTTGTTGTGGAAATTTAAGGCAGAGCTTCCCAAAGGCAAGGGTAATTTGCAAAATATTTAACTACTAGGACAGCATGGGAATCCAGTCATTCGGGGCGGATGCCAGCTCCAATAACTGGTGTGCTGTACCATGCCTACAGGCTGAATGTTACTCCTCCTGGAAGCTAGAGCCACTGGAGATAGGAGATGAGCCATTACTGAGTTCTGTGGCAGAGCCTGCTGATTGGCCCCCAGTGTCCATACTCCCCTTTATATAGCAACCTGAGACCTCCTTCATAGCCATAGCTATATGGCCATGTTACTAAATTCTGGTCAGTGGGAGGTGAGTTACCACGTGGGCCCTTCCAGGAACCTTCCTTAAGGGACAGTGTGTCTTCCTGCTTTGCCCTTTCTTCTCCGTCCCTTTCCCGTTCTGCTGTCTGGAATGTGGAAGCCACCATCTTGGACCATGAGGTTGAGGTCACACATGGGTGGAGTGCGGTGCTTGCCTTCCTGGGCATTTCCCTGAGAAGGAAGCTTCTCTTGTTTAAGCCACTGATATTTGGGGTTTCCTGCCATCCTGAGCCAAACCTAATTCTAATTAATGTAGCTTCCAGTCTACGAGGCAAGTTCAGCTTGATGTTACTTAAAACTTAACCATTCTGTGAGCTGGGTATTGCTGTTTTCCTTTAATGACTTACGGGACTGGGATTAAAGAAAAATTAAGTAACTTGCCTCAGTACTTCCCAGCTAGGCCAGCATCTGAATCCCTGTCTGACCTTTCTGAATTCCAGTCTCCAAAAGTTTAATCCTTGCTGTAGTGATTAACATGAAACTGAAGGAGGGCATGCGACACATGGTTTTGCCACATTCATGTTTTGGTAGAGCCCCAATTTTGTGGATTTATATATATATATAAAGACGTTGGGTTTTTCAGAGAAATTCATTTGTGGCTTTTTGAAAGTGACAAAACACGTTAACTATATTTCAGTCAGTAATACTTAGCAGAAGAGCTTTGTTTTTTATTTCAAAGAATCCCACGTGGTTCCTCTAATTTCTAGTATTAATTGTAGTTTGCTAATTAGGAGAGTTCTGTGAAAAGAAAATAGTTGGAAGAGAGACTGTGGTTCATTTTCTTTAGTTATATCTACATTGGAGAACAGGTCAAGACAATTAGGAATTTTTTTTTTTTAGAATTCTCTATGCAATAATTCCAAAATGTTCCCAATATTTATTATGTGATTATGTAGAAATTAGGATGATAGTGAAATGAAAGCCATCAATTATTTGGATTGTGACATGGGAGCAGCCCCTGCAGCCAGTGTTTCTGCAAAGTCTAGTCAGAGGAGAACAGAGACCTAGATGGCCCCGTGCTGTGCTGCTGGGGGGCCTAGGAGGCTGGGTGTTGGGGAAGGAAGCTGGCAGCGGATGCCTGGAAGGCCAGTGGGGCCCAGCAGTTCTGGGGAGGTGGCTAATGGGGCCCAGTGCAAACAAGTAGCTGGCAGCAGAACCTGCAGTGGAGACGAGGGTCTTGATCTGCAGCCAAGGCTCCTTCTGGTGGGACCCTGAGTAACCCTTCAAGTCCATTCATTTTTGTCCTCAGAGTGGAACACTTAATTGGCCACAAGCACTGCAAACTCCCAGTGTGTTCCCAGGAACACAAGATCTGCAGGATTTGCCCTGTGAAAAAAGGATGCTGTGGCAACTAAGTTTGGGATAATGCTGTGTTGCAATACCTCTCCTAGAAACTCACATGCCCTCTTAGCACTGTAAAAGTCTAGGATGTTGAGAAATTCGTTTAACTTTATTTAACCCAGTTGCTGAAACTGACTTGAACATGGAAATCAGATCTGTTTTTTTTTTTTTTTTTTTTTTTTTTTTTTTAAAGTAATGACCTATGGAACTACTACATGAATTTTGCTGACAAGCAGTTAACAGTGCTCTCGGAAATAGTTGTGTGAGTAGGTTGAGTTCCTGAGAAGATGCTAGATTTGAATCTGACAGCCTGGGACTTTTCTGGGTGTCCTACTTGCTCTTGTTTGCCAGTCCGTATTGTCTACACTTGAGTGTGCTTGCTCATACGTATTTCATAGAAGCAGAACTTTGATGCTTGAGAGGCTCTTTGAGGTCATCTAGTTCTGCCTTCTCATTTGCAGACTGAAGAAACTAAGGAAGGTTAAGTCACTTGCCAAAGGCCAGTCACTGAGTATGCTGGAGCCATTCAGTGTGCCATTAGTCAATTTGAAGTGGAAATTTCTTGAGTGAGTTCCTTACTTTCAAGACTTTCATAGTGATATCTGGAGATCAGGATGGGATAAGAGTGAAAGCATTGCTGTTGGATTTCCTGCCAAGGTTTGGGATGGGTAAAATGAGCAAAAGAAAGAGTGCCCTGGGTATAGATGGTGCTTAATAACAGGACTGCTGCAGACGAAAGCAAGAATCCAGATCAAGACTGCCCCCCAAAATTAACTTATTTATTTGTGTGTCTAAGAATGACTTAAAATAAGCTCCTATTGCAAAAGAATGTAGAAAGTGCAGTGGTGCAATCATGGCTCACTGTAACCTAGACCTCCCAGGTTCAAGCAATCCTCCCATCTTAGACTCCCAGGTTCATTCATTTTTGTCCTCAGAGTGGAACACTTAATTGGCCACAAGCACAGCAAACTCCCACAGGAGTTCACCACCGCAACCGGCTAATTTTTTTATTTGTAGAGACAGGGTCTCTCTGTGTTGTCCAGGCTGATCTCGAACTCCAGGACTCAAGCTGTCCTCCTGCCTTGGCCTCCCAAAGTGTTGGGACTACAAGCATGAGCCACTGCGCCCAGCTGCTTCTGAGTGGCTCCTAAGCAATGAACCGATGAACAACTAAACAGATGACATTGTAGCTATTGCCATATTTCATAGCATGGCGACTACCTTGAGTGCGTCGTGCTCATTAGCTGCAGGAGGGAATGCTTGTTTTTCATGGAGTTAAAGGTTTGAAAGCATGTTTTTTGGAACTTTCTGTAAGGCCCACATTATTGACATCCTTAAGATCCAAATTATTTTGCTTTAACTTAGGTTTTTTTTCCTTTCTCGGTGAAGTTAGTAGACCCTTGCTTATTGATTGGTATATGAAATTGGATCATTTTATTGTTGTGAGAGGTTCTCTTTTATTATCAGAATATCACCTTTCATACATTTTTCGGAGCTAATTTTGAGTGTTTTTCTTGTGTTTTATGAAATACTATCTGTAGTCATCTAATGAAACAATGCTGTTTTTCTATTACAAAGCTTTCTGTTCACGTGTCTACATTTGAAGTTACTGCATTCAGAATGAAAGCCATACATCTGACCTCAGGATGTAAGGATATTCAGTTTTCTTCCTGATAGCCTAGAAGGAGGAAAAGAATGACAAGGTTGTAGCATTGCCCTGTTTCTGTTAGACAAGAGAAGTCCTCTAATGGCAAACCCTTGATGGTGTGCAGTTTCCAAAGTCTGGTCCCCGTTGGAGCCTCTCATCTCCCATAGAGTGAAAGAGAGATTCGCCTCAGCCATCAATGTCTATTGAAACTACAAGAAGAAGTTTAAATTAAACCAAACATGCAGAAGATGAGAAAATAAGTCTTATTTCTAAGAATAGGATTTTTTTTTTTTCCTATGGCTGTAGACCTGTGGGCTTTTAATAAGTAATAATGAACCTTTACAGTAACTACAATTTGAGTCAGATAATTTTTCTCTGATTTATGCCACTGGGGTGACTCATGAGGGCACAGCATTTTAGAGGCTCTTTCTGAGACAGAAAATGTCTCTGACTTTTGTCAAGTAAGTAATTATTGATGTAGCATGAGGATCTTATAATCTAGAGGAAAAAATTATTTATTTTCATATGCCTATTAATTTTCCATCTGTTGAACCTGAAGCCAAGGAGAGATGAATGCACAAAGCTGCTTCACCCTTCTGCTTCCTCCCAGGCTGAGTCTCTACCCCATGTGTCCCCTCTTGCTCCCGGAGTCCCCAGTCAGCTCTTAGAGGCATCCTTGGGAACCTTGTTCAACCTTGTTCACATGATACTTTAAATGGCAAAACCTTTTTAGACCTTTCCGCCTACAGACAGACCTTCCTCTAGTGTCTTTGTCCAGGGTTGAATGATTACACTTATAATACTCGAGTGGAATTATTTACTTACATGTCTCTGTCTCTTTCTGGAGAGTGACTTCCTTAGACCAGGGCCTAGGTGGTCTTCATTTTGTATTTTAGGTAGGACCAAGCACAGCATCTGAAACACACAGTAAGCCTTCAGTAATTGTTTGTGAAAGTGAACTTCTCCACATAATGAAACAGTGCTTTAGAATTTCTTTTCATTATACTGAAGTAATTTTTCTCTTTTTGACTTCAGAGTCACTCACCCTCAGAACTGAAAAAATGGAAAGAAATGATAGTATTCTTCATCATTCCTTTTATGAGTCTAGTGGACTCTCTAGTCTTCACAAACATAAGACTGACAACTGTTGTTTTATATTAATATTTTGTTGTATAAACACCTGTATATTTTGTGTTGCTAATTGTGTGACAAAACTGAGTCTAAAATATGTGGCTAGAAAATCTAAGAAACCAAGATGAGAATCTTCTATGCTTTGTAGATTATGTCATCTTTATATCATCATGGTGTGAGGTGTTTTCTTGGATTGAGTTCCCCTGAGACAGAGATGCATGTTGTCTGTTTGGAAGGTAAAAGAAACATTTTAAGGGAAGCAAGATAGGGAAACAATTGGAGCCTAACTTTGCTGGACACTCTGGGAGCCAGTGTAAGGACCAGGCCTTAGTGTTAGCCCACATGGGTCACTTACACATCAGCTCTGGCCAGTCTCTGATGGAAAGTCAGGCAGCAGCGGGGTGCTGGCATTAATCTCCAGTGCTCTGCCTGCCATGTGGGCCCCATCCATGCTCATGGCACAACCCTCCAGCAGAGCGATGGCAGCTGGCTGCCGGTGGAGAGCCCAGTAGCAAGCCCAGAAATAAGGCCCAGGGACTAGGGGTAGGGGCAGGTGGTGTCAGGCATATTTGTGTGCTTGTTTATTTGACGTTTCAGTCTCAGTCCTTTGAATCATGAATTATCAAGATCGAGATTATTTGAAACATTTAAGAATTAGAGAAAAATAATAAGCACAGTATTTTCTTCTACTTGAACGGGGGCAGTTCTTCCTTCAAGAGGGAGAAGTTTACGAAAGATTATTCTGTCTGAGTAGACCTCTCCACTGCCTGCTTGAACTTTGGTCCCTGATCAGTTCTGCCTTTGAATTACTCCAGTTATTATAAAGTTCTTCCTTATGTTGAGTAGAAGTCTGCCTTATGGTGATACGTTGTATTTCTCAGACACGGATACGGAAGTGGCGCCCTCCAATTCCTCCTCCTCTTGTTTTCTCTTTCGTCAGCAGATGGCGTCTTCCTTCTCTTTTTCTTTCTTTCCTCCCTCCTCTCTCCCCACCCTTGGCAAACATTTGTCACCAGGATGGAGGCTGTTAGAAAAACGTCTCCCTGTGACATGTTGTCTTTTCAAAAGGACAAGAAGGAAAGGAGGAAACAGTTTTTCATTGCTTAAGGCACATTACAACTGGCTGGTTCTCTGTAGCACGTTTCTTAGACGAACACCCGTTTTCCTTTAGATTCAGAGCTGACATGTTATAGTAACAGTTAAATTTGCCTTTATATTTTTATTCATGCTGCCTTGCATGTAGACGGTTCCTTTTTGGTTCCTTTTGACTTTTCTCTTTTCTCTTTTACGTAGATGCGCACCTTTTGTTAATTTTACCTTTTAAAAATACAAATGTAGGCCGGACGCGGTGGCTCACACCTGTAATTCCAGCACTTTGGGAGGCCAAGGTGGGTGAATCACTTGAGGCCAGGAGTTCGAGACCAGCCTGACCAACATGGTGAAACCCCATCTCTACTAAAGATACAAAAATTAGCTGGGCATGGTGGTACATGCCTGTAATCCCAGCTACTTGGAAGGCTGAGGCAGGAGAATTGCATGAACCCAGGAGGGAGAGGTTACAGTGAGCCGAGATCATGCCACTGCACTCCAGCCTGGGTGACAGAGCGAGACTTGTCTCAAAAAAAAAAAAAAAAAAGGTATTTTCTAGAGAAAAATCTTTTGACGTACAGATAGATTAAAATGGATTTGTACTTAGTTTTGGAATAAAACTGATAAGACAGTGATTTGGCCTAATCACTTTGAACGCAGACATCGCTGGACACATAAAGATTTAAAATTGGGCAGAGAAAAAAAACTGGGCAATTTTTTGTTTCACCTAGATTCTTCCAGTATTATGGGCAGAGAATACATACAACTTAGTGAAAGATTGTTAGTGACTAGAAGAGGATTTAATTCACACGTATTATAAAATCAGACTGCATATGGAACAAACTGTGTGTTTGAACTAATTAAGTATTCAAAGAAATATTTAATATTTCTTATTCGCCCACTTTGCCCCCTTTTCTCCTCCTTTCTCAATCAGTAAATATTTACTGGATGTTTCCATAATGAATGCTGCATAAAAAAACAAGTATATGAAATTGTCTTTGTTATCAAGGATAATATAACTGAATGTAATTTACTAGCCCACTTTGCTGCTTTAGGAAGAATACTAAGGTGAGCCCAGTTTAACATACTATTACCTCTAATTTCTGCTTGTTCAAATCCAAGCTGCAACTCAGTGCCATCTTCTTCATGATTATCTTTACTCCTACCCATCTCTACCTCCATTCCCCCCAAAAGTGATCTCATACTCCTCTGAGCATCCTTAGCATTTCTTCAGACTCTTTTCTTGGACTTTGCTCTTTCTCCTTTATAGTATCGTTATATTATAGTTGTTGAGCGTGGGCTATCTTCATTCCTAACAGTTCTCATTCTAGTACCTTGTATAGAAATGCCATTCACTAAATGACATATTGAATGGGTATTAAATTTATTATTAAGTGCCTTGGCTCTTAGTCAGGCCTGGATTTCAGTCTCAGCTCTGCTATTTACTATCTGTGATTTTGGCCAAGTACTAACCTCTCTCAATTTCAGTTTGCTATTCTGCAAAATGGGAATGATGATAATGACTATTTGATGGAGACTTTGTGAAGACGGATGATTTTTGCAACAGTGTAGGTAAAACATAGTGCCTGGGCATAGTAGTGCTTGGTAAATTTGGATGTGTGTCCACATGCTTTTCCAGGATACATGCACAGACACACATACACACATGGTGTATGTGCAAGATGCTAGGCACTAGAAGAAAGATGAAACCACACAAATCCTATGCTCATGTTGCGTAAAGAAGAAATAAAACCATGTAAGGTAGAGGCGAGGTGCAATGACTCACACCTGTAATCCCAGCACTTTGGAAGGCTGAGGTAGGAGGATTGCTTGAGCCCAGGAGTTCAAGACCAGCCTGGGCAATATAGTGAGACCCTCATCTCTACAAAAATTAAAAAAAAAAATACCCGGTCATGGTGGTTCATGCTGGTGGTCCCAGCTACTTGGGGAGTTGAGGTGGGAGGATTGCTTGGGCTTGAGAGTTAAAGGCTGCAGTGAGCCGAGATCATGCAACTGCACTATGGCCTGGGCAACAGAGAGAGACCCTGTCTTCAAAACAAAGCCAAAAAACTGTCTAAGGTGGAAAATGATGGCACCATTGGAGCAGCAAAGATGGAGTGCTGTGGGAGTTCACTTCTTTCTCCCAGAGATTTATCTTAGGCAAGGTATGGTTTATGGAAAGTTTTAATGCAAGAGGTGGCAGTTGTGCAGAGAGCAGAAAAGTGGGTAAAGCTTGGATGAGTGGAGATGGAGGCAAGAGAGGCAGAGAAATATTAAAAATGTATATATTTTGTCTTTTCAAAAATGGATTGTACATTGGAGTTTTCTAGTCAAAGGCTGAGATTGGAGATGGATATCCCCATTGGTCTGCAAGTCATTTTGTAGACTTGCCAAGTGCCTGTGTGGGTTCTCAGATGGCCTGCTGTCTTTGATCTAAGTGTGGCAGCTGTCGGGTCAGAAATGAGGAAATAGATTGCTAGCAGTGCACCAGGACTGCAGCTTTGGTAGTCTGTAGCACTGTGTTGGGTATATTTCCCATGGATATGGAAAAGGGGAAGATGTAACTTGGTAATCATCTCTAAAGATATGTCATCAAGAAGCTTTTCAGCTTAATTGTTAAATATTCAAATATAGGCCAGGTGCAGTAGTTCATGTGTGTAATTCCAGTACTTTGGGAGACTGAGGTGGATGGATCATTTGAGGAGGAGTTCAAGACCATCCTGACCAACGTGGTGAAACACCGTCTATACTAAAAACACAAAAATTAGCTGGGCATGGTGGTATGCACCTGTAATCCCAACTACTCAGGAGGCTTAGGCGGGAGAATTGCTTGAACCTGAGAGATAGAGGTTGCAGTAAACCAAGATCGCGCCGCTGCACTGCAGCCTGGGCAACAGAGCGATACTCTGTCTCAGCAACAACAACAAAAAATTACATATAATAGAAGCTCTCTCATCAAGTATGAGTTAACCATTGAAAAAAATATGTGGAATGTTTTGTACTCCAGCCTGGGCAACAGAGTAGGACTCTGTCTCAGCAACAGCAACAAAAAATTAAATATAAAGAAGCTCTCTCATCTTGTGTATATACAGATTTTTTTAAGTAATTGAAAGTAGATGGGGAATAAGAGAATCAAGTATGAGTAAACCATTGAAAAAATATATGTAATGTTTTTGCTTGTCGCACATCGTATCGTCCAAATTCAAGTGTGGACTTTAATCTCCAGTCTCTAGTCCATCCATAAGGTTAATCTCAGTGATTCCAGTTGGCATAAAAATCTGCTGCTCACACTAGTAGACTAACAAGTTTGCCCTTCTTCTCCCACCTTCAAATGCCTCCCCCAGTTCTTACACTGTTTAAATAGGAAATTGGGAAGCATTTATTTTTTTCCCAGGTTCAGCAATCCCATTTTTACTGTAAACTAAAGTTAGAAGAGTTTAGTGGTATATCCTCTGACAGACTAGATTGCTGGTCCTATCAATTACTAGCTGTATAAGCTTAGGTAGCTCATTTTCCACAGAATTCTGTTTACTTATCAGTGTAACTAGGCTAGTAAGACCTGTTTCCCTAGAAAACATAGATTCTTAACCTGGCATTCATAGATGGTCTTCCTTAAAACTGCATATGTAAAGTTAAGACTGGTGGTGTGCATCTATAGTCCCAGCTACTTGGGAGGCTGAAGTGGGAGTATTGCTTGAGCCCAAGAGTTCACGATGAGCCTGGATAACATAGCCAGACCCTATCTCTTAAAAAAAAAAAAAAAGTAAAAATAAATTAGAAAAACTATGTATGTAGTTATGTGTTTCTGGAACCCTTATCTTTTTTTTTTTTTGGATTCTCAGAGGGAATTCTTCTCTGCTCCCCCCAAATTAAGAATCTCTGTCTTAGAAGTTAATGTGTATTTGATAAGCAATAATAGATAGAAAATGCTGTAGTAATGTAAAAAGCAGCATTATTTCAAGTAGATTATAATGACTCCCTACTTAGACCATTTAATGTTCTCTTAAGTATGAGCTTATCTTTTGTAGGTCATAAACAGAAAGTAGAAAAAAATCTACTAAAGAATTTAAAAATCTAAATAAACCTAGATTTATTTGAAGTCTCTTGCATTCTAAGCCAGATACCGTTTCCGAGTTGTTTGGATTGTCTATTACTGTATAACACACCACCCTAAAACTTACTGCATTCATACAACTGTCATTTTATTTGCTCATTAGTCTGTGAGTTGGCTAGGGCTCAGGTGGATGGTTCTTCTGCTGGTCTCTCGATTATCTAGAGTGGTTACAGTAAGATAGTGACTGGGTCTGAAATATCCAAGACAGCTTACATGTCCAGCACCTTAATGGGGACAGTGGAGAGGTTTTGACCTTTCTAACTACATGGCTTGCTTAGTCTTTTTAATATGGCAGCTGAATATCACTAGATATTCTGAGAGATAGTTTTATTGGGCACGCCCCAATATGCAAGCACTCATGAAGCTTGTGCTTGCATCATGCTTTCTAATGTCGCATTCTTCCAGCCCAGAGTTGGTGTGGGAGGGCATGAGCATGGGTGTGATCACCAGTAGGCATGATTCCTTAGGGGCCACCAAGATAATATGCCACACTACCATATAGAAGTGACTCATTAAATATTTTTATTGAATGGGAGACTTAAGTTTTCAATGTAGTAGAGTTCATGTCTTCACTTTGATAAAGTTACTTTTATTTTTTATTTTTTGTTTTTTTTTGAGATAGAGTCTCACCCCGTCACCCAGGCTAGAGTGCAGTGGCATGATCTTGGCTCACTGCAACCTCTGCCTCCTGGGTTCAAGTGATTCTTCTGCCTCAGCCTCCCAAGTAGCTGGGACTGCCAGGTGCGTGCCACCACACCTGGCTAATTTTTGTGTTTTTAGTAGAGACGGGGTTGCATTATGTTGGTCAGGCTGGTCTCAAACTCCTGACCTCAGGTGATCTGCCCACCGCGGCCTCCCAAAGTGCTGGGATTACTGGTGTCAGCCACCACACACAGCCAATAAAGCTACTTTTTAAAGTAAATGTGCACTCAAGTGTTCCCTTTATTGTTTGTGGTAATATTTATTTGTTTAGATAATCCAGTTGTCCTCTTTTGGTGTCCCAGTTCATACACACCTAAACATAACTTAAAATTTGTTTGGAATTTGAAAGTACAGAATTTTCCTGTAATTGAGACTTTTTAAACTTTTGTGGTTGGAGAAGGTATTCTATTTTTTGAAAATATCTTTAAGTTTTATGTAAATGGTAAACACTAAGTATTCTTCCCCTTTACTTACAGCCACTCTGGGAACCTGAGACTAGAGAAAATGAAGTTAGTCTCTTGTTCTAAGGAGGGTCTGGTTTAGAAATCTGATTTAGATACAGATAAGTTGCAAGAAGCTTGAGGTGATTGAGTGGAAGATACGATTTTGTTATCAAAGTATGTTTCTGTTTTACAGATTGTATTCATCTACAACTCCTTATTAATATATTTAAGAAGTCATTAACCTACCATTGATTACTTGATATAGAAGGGGAAAGGGTGGTAAAAGGTGAAATAGAATTTTTAACTTTTTTTTTTTTGGTTTAGGATTTTTAAAAAATTCTAAGAGTTTCAGTCGTTTGGGGACAATCAGAAACAAAAAAATAAAAATAAAGCATTGATGGTACTAATACATATCAAGGAAATCATTGCCTGTGACACAGCTTATCTGGAGTCAGTGTTTTACAGATTGGTGAACATCAGCTCATTTTTCCATGGAGAGTAATAGCCTGTCTCTTCCTTTGAAATATTTAAGAAACATTTAGTTTATGAGAAAGCTCTGATAGGTGATTGAAATAACAGAACAGAAAACTGATCACACTTAAGCATAGTGCATCTGCATTTACTTAAGTAAGGTACGGAAGTGCAGTGCTTCTCAAACTTCACTGTGCATGGAGAACCCTGGGGCATCTTGTTAAAAAATTCTGATTTAGTGGCTCTGGGATGGAGCCCTGAGGCTCTGCGTTTCTGAGAAGCTCCTACACAGTGGGAATGCTGTTGGTCTACCAGCAAGTCTGTAGTATAGGTAACCCTGCTGAAGTCTTTGTCCTAGGCAAGAAACCCACACTAATCCCCTCATCCATTGGGCTGTGGTGGCCTTTCACTTTTGTCATTCACCTCCAGCAGTACAAGTAGAAATCCTTTTAGGATCTTTTCACATGTGCTCAAGTCATTCATCTCACAACTAGAAAATGTTTCTTAATTTAAAACTGTTTCTGGGGGGATGTGGCATTAAGTTCGTTTGTATAAATCTGACATTTGTTAATAGCTTGATTTGAAAATGAAAAAGCTCTTTGGCTTACATCAAATAGATTAGTCCCTCAGAGATTCCTTATCAGGACCCCCCCATCTGGATATAACAGGACTTCTGTTTCTATCAGATTGTCCACTAAAAACTAAGGTATGTGGAGGGGCCAGCATTAGCTGAGTGCTAGCTAGTGGAAATAGGCTCAGGTCTGTTCACCAGCGTAACTGGCTGGTTGCCTGAGTTACCGCCAGGACTTCATCTGAACCAGGACACCTAGAGGCATGACCATCCTTCTTTTACTCGGGTGGATTCATTTCTTTAGGAATTTGTTTCTTGTGTCTGATTTAAACATATCTCTGGAGGTACTGAAGACTGACCCGCTGTCAAAAAACAAAATTCAACAAAATTAGCTTAAAGATCGAATTGGCTTTCATTTGCTGTTTTAAAGTACAGCAACACCTCATTCTATAAAATACAGTGGGCGTTGCGATGAGCCGAGCAGAGGAGGTTGGTTTTATAGGCAGAAAAGGGCTGAAGAAAACAGTGAACAAAAAGTGATTCGTCATTTCAGAGTTATTTTCCTTACAAAGGTTAAAGCAGAGGGGACTTCCTTATCATGCCAGCTAAAACTGGCCTTTTTGGGGATTTGGCTCTTCTCTCTCTCTCTCTCTCCTGATTTCTTGGAACAACTTAGTTTCCACTTGGTGGCTTGGGACTTCAGCCTGAGTGACTCCATTTTGGTTTGGTCTCTGGGGCCTAGTGCAGGAGCTCAGTCCAAACCAATGGCCTGCTATAAATTTTATTTACCACTGCGTTTTTTAAAATACAGAATCTTTACCATAGAATCTTTTCTCCTAGCTTTAATAGAGGCAAGCCATTGTAAGTACAACCCCTTGGTCTAGAGCCCATCCAAATAGTCCTGCCAAAAACCAAAAATTTTTTAATTAGAAAATATTTTTAATTGAAAAACTACATACTGAACTCCACCTGAGAAGACACTGCTGGTGATCTATAGTTGGTGGAACTCATGCTTGAACAAGTTTGCTCACACAGAGGCAACCTGGGCAACAGGAGTGAGGGCTTTGGAGTCAGACAGACCTGGCTTTGAATTATTGCTCTGCTGTTAGAGCTGTGTGACCTTAGGCTAAACCTGATTTAAATCATTTTTCTGAATCAAATCAAATCTGATGAGGGTTCCCGCTTTTCAGAGTGTGTGGGAAACCCACTCTCGTTACTGGGATCCCTCCCTCCGCCAGAGGGGAAGAGGGACTCCTGACCCCGCTCCGTATGTGGTTGCTCTGTTCATGTCCCTGGCCCAGCCCCCTGGCGTCCTCTCAGAAGGGAACTCTGTTAGTGCTTTGCAGGGGTTTTCTGCAGAGTGCCCCCAACCCCTTGTTCACTGAGGTCTCCACTCTAACAACACTTTGATCTGGAATCCTGCCTCCTGCAGGTGTGTGAGTGGGTCAGGGCTTTTCTCTTCATGGGACCCTAATCCTTTCCCCTCCCAGTTTTGGGGGAACTAACCCCAGGGACTGAGTCACTTCTAGTGCTGTTCCCACAGGCCCACAACCTTCACACTCGCAACTCTGGGCTCCAGCACCTCATTCCTTCAGTCTCTGCCTTCAAAACACAAAGGTCTCTGGTTAGTCTACCTCATACCTGGGGAATGCTCCTCTCTTTTTCTAAAACCACAAGAAAAATCTGTTTATAACTACAACCAACATTTATTGTGTGCTTATTACTTGGAGTCAGGCACTATTGTGGAAGACAGTTAAGTGTCTTCAATTCAATTTACATAACAATCCTTATAGGTATAAACAGGAATAATATATTCTACACATATTACGTTATTCCTGTTTATACCTATAAGGAAATTGGGGCTCATAGGATTGGATCAGGAGCCTACAGCTCGTGAGTGGAAGAATCTGAATTTCAACTTAGATCCCTTTATTTAGTAAACCATGGAAACCTGGCTACTGAGTTCTCACTTTGCCAACAACCTGTTTCATCTTGTGTATGTTTCTTAAATATATTTCCCATACCTGAAAAAATCAACACACAGGAGTTGCATTTCAGAGTATCTTTCCATCTGAAAAATTCGTGGTTCTACTCAACTGCTGTTTTACTTCCATATTTTTAAGCAAGGAAACTGTTTTTAAACTGTAAAGAGTTCAGAACTGCAGAGGCCCCTGGGAAGTGTAGCTCAGTGTGGGAGGAGATATTCAATAACTACTGTTAAAAATTAGTGGTTCTGCAATGAGAGCACAAGGACACGGGGAGGGGAATAACACACCCTGGGAGTGGGGGAGAGCATCAGGAAAAAGAGCTAATGCATGTGGGGCTCAATATCTAGGTGATGGGTTGGTAGGTGTGGCAAAACACCATGGCACACGTTTACCTGTGTAACAAACCTGCATGCCCTGCACGTGTATCCCAGAACTTCAAACTAAATTTAAAAAATATTAATGGTTCTTAGCCAGGTGCAGTGGCTCACGCCTGTAATCTCAGCACTTTGGGAGGCCAAGGTGGGCAGATCATGAGGTCAAGAAATGGAAACCATCCTGGTCAACACGGTGAAACCCTGTCTCTACTAAAAATACAAAAATTAGCCAGGCGTGGTGGTGAGCACCTGTAGTCCCAGCTACTCGGGAGGCTGAGGCAGGAGAATCACTCGAATCCAGGAGGCGGAGGTTGCAGTGAGCTGAGATCACGCCACTGCATCCCTGCCTGGCAACAGAGTGAGACTCTATCTCAAAAAAATAAATAAATAAATAAATAAATATATATATATATATGTGTGTGTGTGTGTGTATATGTGTGTGTGTTTGTGTGTATATATATATGTATATATGTATTTCTCAAACTGAAGGAGCCTGCAAATACTTGAAAAACCCTGATGTTGACTTTGAGAAATCATGCAGAATAGGGGCCAAATGCAAGAGAAATCGTCTTTGTCCAAATTTTAAATAAAGTAAGATTCTGGAAGCCCACTCATGCTCTGGCTATTGATTGTCCGTGAAATTTTAAGACAGAGTTAAATAAATTCTATGAATATGGTATTAGATTAGTGGTTTCTTTTTTTTTTTTTTTTTTTTTTTTTTTTGCCTAAGTTTAGATTCTTACCTTTGTACCTAGTACAAGGAAATTACTGAGGAAAATGGTCCAGGAACACATGTATGAAAACATCTTCTCCAGGTCTCTTGCAGCCATAGATTGATGTTTAAGGAACATTAAGAGAAGTTTTCAAACTTCTGGGAAGCAGTGAATCTTTTCATTAACTGAAATCTTACATGAAACTCTACCATATAAAACAGATAAAGTGCTATCTTACTAAGTATAAATTTTTGAAGTTTACACTTATGAGGTTTATTTACAGCCGTGTCAGTAAGAACAATGAGGCTATTACGAAGATAGAAAACTTTTTAAGTCAGGTATTGTTAACTTCTAATAGCTATAGTCACATCATCTTCTGTCTTTAAAAAAATTGTATGCTTTGCTTTAAATACAGGATATTTTAAAAGTCTGTTTTTATAGATAATTGTTTGCAAACCGTAACAGAGTTTTTGGTTTGGTTTAAATACCTTGCCTTGGGATTCCAGGATACATTTTAGTTCAGCCCATGGAAGATAGGGAGTATTTGTTTCAAAGCTGTAAGAAACCCTGTAACTGAACTTAGGAAACAGTTGCTCACATTCCTTATCATAAATCTAGTCATACAGGAAACATCTAATTCTTAGAATAAATATTTACTCTCTCTCAAGTGGGATATTATCACAAAGGACTTTACGGTGCCATGAAAGCAAGGCCGTACAGATGGCCCTGAGCCTTGCCTGGCATTTCATCGAAGCCCACGCTAGGGTGTGGTTTTGTATTCATGTGCTTGCTTGAACAACTTTAGGAGAGGAGACTGTGCAGGCAGGTACTTCTCACAGGGCTGAGTTGGGCCTACAGCTTCCCTCACCAATGTCACACTTAGGAGAAGTTCACATGTGAGTGAGCACAGAGCAGGCAGAGCAGCCTCCTGTGAGGGCTGCAAGGTTGCCCGGCCTGGCCGGGTTTATTGGCACACACCACATTCATGGGCAGAGATCTGCAGTGCGTGAAAAGTTTGCATATAAACCATTTCAGGTTGTTTTCTTAAATTAAAGCTTAAAAAATATCCAAAATGTATTTGAACATCAGAAACAGATGTTTGTGGTATCCTTGGAGCACTTCCATAGGAGTCTTTTAAAAAACAGCCTGATTTTTACTAGATGCTTGGTTTACGTTAGGAAGAATGTGTGGTTCCCGGTGGAATACAGGGAAGAAGTTAGGGACAAGTTGGTAGTGCAGATGAGAAAAATAACTACAATTCAGAAAATGAATTTGTGTACAAGAAGAAAGAACAAAGTACCTTTGAGTACAAACTGGGGAGTGACCTCTTCTGGCCAGAAAGCAGGGAATATTTCCTGGAAAAGAAGGCATTTGGGGAGGACTTTGAGTACGCAGAGGACTTGGATAGGAGACTGTTGGGAGAAAAGGTGATGCCCTAGGGCATGTTACCTATTGGGAGAGTATAATTTTAGGGGGAAATTACATAGACATCACTTACTTCTTAAACCATTTATTACCTTCCTCATCAGGTATATTAGCTCTACTGCATATGCATTTTGAAATATAATCTTCAAAAAGACCATTCTCTATATATACAACTTAAGCATGCCTGAGGTCTCTTTCAGTTGTTACTCTCTGGCAGAGATTTACTTGTTCACATTTAGACTTTTAATGCGATAATTTTGCCTAACTTGGCTGCCCCTTTGATACCTACATGCGTCATACCCTAAACCTAGCATCTGCAGGAGTGACAGCCATTCATTGATTCATTCGTTCGTTCGCCCACGCTGGCAATATTGAGCACTTATTTATGTGCCAGGTCCTGGAGAGTTCCAGGTACCCAGCAGGGAACAAGTCAGAACTGGACAGGTGAATCAGATGCCTGGAAACCACCTGAAGTTCTTATCATTAAACTGTACTGAAAAAGATAACAATGCAACTTTTCCTACAAAGCGATAACAGCATAAAGTGAACGCCTCCCAGAAGCTTGTACATTTTAACAGGATCAAAGCTTTGCCTAGAACTGCTTCTAATCAGGCTCTGTGTGAGAGTGAATTGTGGTTTGAGCCTTGGGACTTTTCCAGCCCTCCTAAAATTATATGGCTTTTTAAGCAGCAGGGTTGGTAGTGTCTCATCTGTACTTTGAGGTTGAGACTGGCTCTGATAGTATTCCTTTCAAGAAAGTAGCTTAAATAAAACTGTACCGCACTGGGAAAATTAATTAGATATACCATGACTGAAATAAGCTCTTTTGAGGGACAGGATGGCAGAGCACAGAGAGGGGAAGTATAGCAGAGTAGGAATGCACAAACTACCTGGGTGCACCACCCGGCCCTTGGTCCTTGGGTGAGTCACTTAACCTCTTCGTGCATCTGTAAAATAATATTAGGACAATAATATTAGTATCCGCCTCAAAGGATTGTTGCGAGAGTCAAATAAGTCCATATAAACAGAGCATTTAGAATGGTGCCTGCTTTAAAGTAAGCATTATAATTAGCTATTATTTCTTTTAGCTATGCATTTGTCCAGTGTGTCAATTTTCTGAGACTATATAGTGGATACAAGGCAAGAATGGTTGGGAAGCTAGATCAAATGAGAGTGGTTAATTTTTTTCTTCCTCTTCTTGTCACTCCCTACCCGCCTGCCCCATAGACCCCAGAGTTATTTGTTTCATAAGGCTATAACATCATATTTGAATGTACGACCTTGAAAAATCCTGATTAAGTAGTTCTGGGCAAAGCTCTAATGGTTGGAAAATAAATCAGGCCTCCCACACATACCTGCTCAGCCAAGAATTTGTTTGCCCCAGAAACTGTGGGTGGGCGGGAATGGAAGCAGGCACACGCCCAGGCTATGCGAACTCTCTGTTCTCGCTGCAGACTGTGTTGTCACCATTCTCCTGCAACTCGCCGGTGCTTTCTGGGCATTTCTTTGCATTCTCAATTCTAGAAAAATATTTTCCTTTTAAAAAACACGTTTTCTCTTTTTTCCCCGACTCCAAGAACTGCCACTGCTCCCCTGTTTGTTTTCCACAGTTTGGCTCTTTATTTGCCCCTTGGTATTGCACGTACATAAATATCTGCAAGCCCAGAGAGCAACATACAACGTACAGTGTTGAACAGGAGGGCTCCCTACTTGGTTCCTGAGTTTCGAGGTCTGTGGTAAGACTCTCTGGAAGTCCATGAGTTTCTATTGATTCCTGTAGCCAGGAATAGAGGCCTCTTGCCTTCCACTGGGCCAGAGCTTGAGCCCCTCCCAGTTCTGGAGGCCAGGAGTGGCTGCAGGGCATCTCCCATCTGCATCCTGGGGGGATTTGTGGGAGTGTTTCAACCCAGGGCTTCAGAGAGGTGCCTGTGTTCCTCTTCTTGTGAAGCAGGCCACATTGGGCCTTGCAGGTCTGTTTGACACTTAGTTATGTGTTCCTGGCTTGTTTAACGTTTTTCTTGTTAGCCCGGTAAACACTGAATCCCGTTGTCCTAGTTAAGTCCTCTCCTTGGGGCAGATGTGCGTTTCTTTTCTCTGTAGAACAGGTGAGTGTGGGGCCTCTCCTGTGGTAGGTGGTGTGGGATAGGGTGGCAAGAAGGCTCTGCAGGTTGGAAAGTTCCCCTGGGCAGAGCTGAGCTTAGAAAGTTTAACTTAGGCACTCTGAGCCCTGACTCATTACCATCAGTTACTGTTTCCTCAGAGGCCACTCTAAAGGTGACCATGAAACTGCGGGCACTGAGCGAACTCTCAAGAGTTGCTCTTTTTCCTCTATCTTCTTCCCAGGTTGTGAACTCCAGGTTTATTGTAGGGATAGTGGGTGTTGGATAAATCTTCCTTTCTCTTTTTTTTTTTTTTTTTCTTTTTTTGAAACAAAGTCTCACTCTGTCGCCCAGACTGGGGTACAGGGGTACGATCTTGGCTCACTGCAGCTTTCACCTCCTGGGCTCAAGCCATCCTCCTCCCTCACCCTCCCAGGTAGTTAGGACTAAAGGCAGGTGTCACCACACCTGGCTAATTTTTTATTTTTTGTAGAGGCAGGGGTCTTGCTATGTTGTAGGCTGGTCTGAAACTTCTAGGCTCAAATGATCCTCCTGCCTTGGCCTCCCAAAGTGCTGGGATTACAGGTGTGAATTCTTTCTAATAAGTTAACCAGACTTCAAAATGAGGAACTAGGATTTGGCAGTCTTTGCCCTATAGTCAGAATCTGGATGAATCTTCCTAAGAGACAGCATCCTTCTCCCTCATGGCTGAGGAATCTTGGAGGCAGCAAGAATGTAGTTTGAATTTTGCCATTTTATTTCGCCTCTAATTTGCTCAAATATAAGAAAGAACTGGCAAAACAAGCAAAGATTTTGTTTTGAAAATTAGACCCTATGTGCAAACAGCCTCAAATCAAGAGTAACCACCAGACATCTTATTTCTCAGCATGTTTGCTTTTGTTCTTGCTGCAGCCATCCTGGTTGGGTGATACATGAATATTTTTCATTTGGAAGTAGATTCATATTCTGTGACATGGAACACAGACCACTTTGTACTGCCACTTTAAAACCTGTCAGATGAGGCTGGGTGTGGTGGCTCATGCCTGTAATCCCAGCACTTTGGGAGGCTGCAGTGGGTAGATCACTTGAGGTCAGGAGTTCGAGACCAGCCTGGCCAATATGGCGAAACCCTGCCTCTCCTAAAAATACACATACACAAAAAATTAGCAGAGCATGGTGGCGCACACCTGTAATCCCAGCTACTCGGGAGACGGAAGTGGGAGAATTGCTTGAACCCGGGAGGCAGAGGTTGCAGTGAGCCGAGATTGCACCCTGGCACTCCAGCCTAAGCAACAGAATGAGATTCCGCCTCAAGAAAAAAGAAAAGAAAAGAAAATGGGCTAGGGCCACACATGGTGGCTCATGCCTGTAATCCCAGCACTTTGGGTGGCCAAGGCAGGAGGATTGCCTGAGCCCAGGAGTTTGAGACCAGCCTGGCCAACATGGTGAAACCTTTTCTCTGCTAAAAATACAAAAGAAAAAAAGAAAATTAGCTGAGCATGGTGGCGTGTGCCTGTAGTCCTAGCTACTTGGGAGGCTGAGGCAGGAGAATTGTTTGAACCTGGGAGGCAGAGGTTACAGTGAGGCGAGATCGCGCCACTGCCACTCCAGCCTGGCCGACGGAGTGAGACTACATCTCAAAAAAAAAAAAAAAGTGTCAGATGAAGTCAATATGATACAGTCTGCGGTTGGCTGATTTGCTGCACCATCCTGCCTTTTTTCCATTTTATAAATACAGCATTTTATTGAAAAGATCTGCTAAAATCAGTTTTAAGATCTGATTTATGAATTGATGTTAGACCACAAGATGTCTGCTAATGTTTCTAAAACTGCATCTTGAAGCTATTTTTTTTTTAAGTCTCATGAAATAAAGACCTTCATTCACTCCTCCTAGACTGTGGTGTTCTCATCATAGAGAAGGTCCACCGTGTTTCTCTCTGTAGTAACACGACGAAATGGAGCTGGCAGTTCACACGCACATGACTCTGACACCCAGGGTGTGGAGGCTGCAGCCTCCTTCTTTAGGCCTCGTCCCTACAGCAGCCCAGGTTGGCCTTGGTGTCCAAAGAGTCCAGAAACCATTCTGTTGTCCCTCAGGGCAGTAGTCCAGGATAGAAAGTGGGACTGAAGGAACCAGGCTGCTGGGAAGGTGAGTTTCGGAATGTGCTGATAGGCCCCACGTTGGGGAAGAATGGGGAGACAGCAAGGACAGCCGGGAGGTGCCGGTGCTGACTCGGTGCCCTATGCAGCAGCAGAACCCAGCTGTGTGGCTCGGGTGTTGGTTCTCGTGATGGAGGGAAAGGTGCCGATGTGCCTGATGCCGATCATTTCGAATAGTAATGAGCGTTGTTAGCAATGGCTCTGTAGTTCTCAGATGTATTCACCTACATGCCACGCCCCTGAGAAGCCCCAGTCAAATGGCCCTTGATGGAAGTGACCACAGAGCCCAAACATGTCATGTCTTGAAGTAGGTTGTTGCCTTGGGTGTTAGAGTGTAAGAAAATGAACAAATGGTAAAATAAAACTTCCCAACCAGGCACGGTGGCTCACGCCTGTAATCCCAGCACTTTGGGAACCCAAGGTGGGTGGATCACCTGAGGTTGGGAGTTCGAGACCAGCCTGACCAACATGGAGAAACCCCGTCCCTACATAAAATTAACCGGCCATGGTGGAGAATCGCTTGAACCCAGGAGGCGGAGGTTGCAGTGAGCCAAGATTGCGCCACTGCACTCCAGTCTGGGCAACAAGAGCGAAACTCTGTCTAAAATCAATCCAATCAATCAATCAATCAATCAATCTTCCCTAAGGCTTGCCTGAATTAGGGAAAGTTTGAAGACTCACTTCACTTTCTGGTATTCAGTGTTCTAACATAAAGGCTTACAAAGTGTTGCTAGGTAGTATTGCCAGTAGAGGCCCCTGTGCTTGTTTTAATGATACAGAGTTATTCCAAACTGCAGTGAAATGCTGTGGACCCATTTTCTGCAGGCATCTCAGTAACTCTGAAAGATGGTTTTTTGAGACATTATTTACACTGCTAAAAACTATGACATATATATGAGTAAAAGCAAAATATTGGGACTATTTCTAAACAGCTAAATAACAATAAATGGATTGTAAACATACATAAAATAACCTTAATGAAGGCCACAGTAATTCATGTCTTTCTGTGTAGAGTAAGTTCATTCAAATCAACATTCCTGTCAGTATCAGAGTTCCTTCTACCGTATGCATAGCAGATGATAATTTAGGCATCGTCATCTCTTTCTTTACCTACCTCCCCTCTTCTTCCTTCCTCCCATCATCCAGTGTGTGCTGTGTCCAGGTCACTATGGTCAGCACTGAGGATACACAGGGAAATAGCACGTGATCCTGCCCTCAGAGACCCGACAGTCTAGATATTGACAGCAGAGGGAGATGGTGCAGGGGAGAAGTATGCTGAGCGGGTGAGAAGCAGGCTAGCCACTCTGCTTGGAGGAGAGAGAGCACAAGATTCACAGAGGAGGTTGGGTTTTCAAGTTTGCAGGGATGGCCCAGAAATGAAAAGCGTTGTAGGCACAGCCCATGTGATATTTGCAGTCGTGAAGCTCTCTGGGGAGTGGCATCCGGCTTGGCATGTTTGCAGTGTATGGTACTGGAGAGGAACAGGGTGGCAGGTGGAGACTATCTCAGGAACTATGGGAGCTCCTTACTTCGCAAAAAGAGAAGTTCTATGTCCGAGAAGTGTATTTTGTTAGAAAGTATGTCTGTGTCACAGACCACTTCTTACTGCCACTTTAAAACCTGTCAGATGAGGCGGGGCACAGTGGCTCACGCCTGTAATCCCAGCACTTGGGGAGGCTGAGGCGGGCGGATCACCTCAGGTCAGGAGTTCGAAACCACCCTGGTCAATGTGGTGAAACCCATCTCCACTAAAAATACAAAAATTAGCCAGGCTTGATGGCATGCCACTGTAATGCCAGCTACTTGGGAGGCTGAGGCAGAAAAATCACTTGAACCCAGGAGGTGGAGGTTGCAGTGAGCTGAGATCTCGACACTGCACTCCAGCCTGGGCGACAGGACAAGACTCCATCTCGAAAAGAAAAACAACAACAACAACAAAGGAAGGTATTTTCCTATATTGTGCCCAAGTCCATCTCCATTTCCTTTTATAATTATTCTTCTTGAGATGGAGTCTCACCCTGTCACCCAGGCTGGAGTGCGGTGGCGCGATCTCGGCTCACTGCAGCCTCTGCCTCCCAAGTTCAAGTGATTCTCCTGCCTCAGCCTCCTGAGTAGCTGGGACTACAGGTGCGTACCACCACGCCCAGCTAATTTTTGTATTTTTAATTGAGACGGGGTTTCGCCGTGTTGGCCAGGCTGGTCTCAAACTCCTGACCTCAGGTCATCTGCCCACCTCTGCTTCCCAAAGTGCTGGAATTACAGGTGGTCAGCCACTGTGCCCAGCCTCTCCTTTTCTGTTTTACCTTTGGGTTCAAGCCACAGGAGCCACACAGAATGAGTCGGCCTGCTCTCTGCCACGTGCCTTTGTATGTAGGTGGGGTTGTGCTGCTTCAAATCTTGCCCCAAGCTGTGTATACCTTTGTTTATCCTCCTTAATAGATGTTGGCTAGTAGTTTTTTTCTTTATGTAACTCAACGGTAATTCTTGTTGGTCCTTTCAGAGTCTAGAAACAATTGATTGTGATCTCCCTGATTTATCTTATAGATCTCCAAAGCAGTTGTTGCCACTGTAGCCTCTTGTCTGTTGGCTTCCTTTCTGCCAGGTCCCTCCCTCTGTGGTTTTACAGGATTCCCAAGGGATAAGAACAATCATGGGTGTTAGACCAGACTCTCCTTTGCTTACTGACTTATATTCAGCCTTTTTTCACTACACTTCTTCCTTTGGTCATCTTAGGATTTCAGAGAAACAAAAAGTAGGTCATGCTCACAAATATGCTGGGGATCCTTTTGTTTTGTTTTGTTTTTGAGACAGAGTCTCACTCTGTTGCCCAGGCTGGAGTGCAGTGGCACAATCAGGACTCACTGCAGCCTCCATCTCCCAGGCTCAGGTGATCCTTTGCTGGGTATCTTGTCATAGAGAAGCAGTTGTTTTTTTTTTTTAAACCTCACCACTGTTATCTTTTGTACTTCAGAAGCAAACTAAGAAAGAAATATGTGTCTGAAAAATGTTAATAAAAATGAATTAGGATGAATTAAAATAGCTCAGAAGAGTTGAAAGACGTATGTTATAGCACAGGCAATATTGTCATAAGAGTTATCTATATAAGAATCTGCTTTTTAACAGGACTTGCAGGCAGCTCCTGTGCACCTGGGAGTTTGAAAAGCTCTGCTCTAGTGGACAATTGATATTCCCTGAGTCACCATGAGTGACTGATCTGTTGGTAGCTCTGTTCAAGAGAAGCTAAACAAATATGGCATATCAGCCATAAGAGTCAAATGTTGAGAATCACAGTTTAATTTTGTTTGCAGCTACACACCAGGCCAAGTCATCATGTTTGACTAAACAGCAATGTTCTGATTAGGGGAGGACGTGGCTTTGTCTCCCAAACAGATGAGAGTCTTGGTGGCTTGATGACAGCATGAAGAGCTGCTCCCCTGCCCTGGAGTAGGATGGTTTCCATGACGACAGTTCTGCACACTGAGCTTCCCCCCCCCCTTTTTTTAAGTCCCGTGTTAATCAACAATGCAGAGACTAAAAAGGGTACTTTATTTCATTTTTAAAGAATTTCACCATATCTAAATTTTACTTTACATTATATTATCATCATATGTGTCTCTGAGAGAAAGTCTTTGTACAGCAAAGTGTGGTTTTGTGAGTGATGGGCCAAACATTTCTTCATTGATCTCAAACTGGCGCAGCTGAAAGATTTCAGGGTTAGCCCATACTGACCTAAGCTTGGTTTTAAGAATACAGTACTTCTCTTTGGTGTTTGTCCTGCTGTATATCAATAGATCTTCAAGTGGAAAACCTTTTGTTACATAGAGTCGTTAACTACCATGGTCATGTGTATGGAATGATCTTTCTCCTCACCTAGGGGAGAAGTCTATTCTTTTCACAGTAGATTTAAAATGCTAATATATGGTGGTGACCAGTATAAGAAGCACTTGTATGTTAAGTTCTTTTATAATGTGATGCAAAAGTTTGATTTGCTTGACCTTTTGCACTCTCTATAAAGATCATCTCTTACTTTTTTTTTTTTTTTTTTTTTTTTTTGAGACAGGGTCTCGCTCTGTTGCCCATGCTGGAGTGCAGTGGCGCAATCTCAGCTTGTTGCAGCCTCTGCCTCCTGGGTTCAAGCAATTCTCCCACCTCAACCTCCTGAGCAGCTGGGATTACAAGGGTACACCACCACGTCTGGCTAATTTTTGCATTTTTAGTAGAAACAGAGTTTCAGCATGTTGGCCAGGCTGGTCTTGAGTTCCTGACCTCAGGTGATCCACCTGCCTCAGCCTCCCAAAGTCCTGGGATTACAGGCATGAGTCAACATGCCCAGCCTGATCATCTATTACTTCTGTAGCAGATTAAAACCCACTAAATTTTCTTTTCTAAAAGTACTAATTAAAACAAAAAGCATGGTTAGTGAGAAGAGCATTAAGATTGCTAAGATCAGCCCTTAGGGAAGTGAGAGTTAGCTCCAGGGCCTTTGCTTCAAGCTCTGCGAAGACCCCAACAACTCTGTTTCAGCACCTGTGCTGGTGCACCTAGTCCAAGCCCTTGTCCTCTCCTAGCTGCATTGTCCCAGTAGCCTGGTCACTGGCCTAGCTGCCTCCTTGCCTTCTTTTCAGTTTATTCTCAACACAGCCAGATCATGTCGCTGCCCCTCTCCAGCATTCCATGGGGCAGGGTGCTGCATGCATCACCTCAGTTGAATTCCGTGGCTCTCAGAATCAAAGCCAACAGTCTTTAGTGCTGGACTATGAAACCCCTTGCTCACATCTATGATCTCACCTCCTATTACTGTTCCCTCATATGCCCCAAGACAGGCCGTGCTTCAGCCTCAGGCCCTTTGCACTTGCTGGTCCCTCTGTCTGGAACTGCCCTTCCCAAGATGTCTGCATGGTTCTCTTCTCCACAGTCTTCAGATCTTTGCTCATACGGCAGTTTCTCAGGGAGACTTTCCTTGAACACCCTATTTAAATGTTGACTCCCACCCCCTACCCCTAACACACACACAGTCTCTGTCACCCTCTCTTGCTTTGCTTTTCTTCATACCATGTATTGTCATCTGATGGGTTTTATCTTTTACTTTAGTATTTATTGTCAGTCTCCTTCCAGAATGTTAACTTCTTGAAAAGGCCTTTTGTTTTGTTCAGTGCCTATCCACACCACCTGGAATGAGGTGCACACTATTTGCAGTGCACACTATTTTGAAAAGATGAATGAAATTGACCCTCTTTAACCCCATAACTAGATATGAATTTAGAGCCAAATGTATTATGAGGTTTCTTCCCACCGATTTTGTTCTATCACATAAGAAGATTGAAATGTTAGAACATCGTATAAAAATTAACCACAACTGTGAGCCACTTAAAACACTCTATGCAGTGAGTTAGGAAATGCCCATTAATTGTTGGTTTGTTAGGCAAATGGGAGAGCACCACACTCAGTGCACGCTGGGTCTCCTGTGTGCCAAGCATGCGGGGCAGGCCCTGGCGATGGGAGGGGCAGGGAGTGGGGCCTCCTCCTAGGATCTCACATTGCCTTGCTGTTGCCCCCTGGTTGTGGTGGCATCCCGCAGCAAACCCAGGATCTCACGCACCCTCCTCTGAGAGCCACTGCTTTGGTCTGTGTGTGTATGTGTATCCACTCGCCAGGGTTGTTTCACCAAGGACTTCCTTTGGCTGAAATTTGTTTTCCTTTTTGTTTATAGTGTTTCTTAGTAACCCACTGCTGTGAGTCCTCTCTGCTGGGTTGCTACCCAAATGTGTCTTGAACTTTGTGCTATTTCTTTTTTAAGATCTGAAGATTTATTTTGGCCATGGAAGTGTAGGACACAAAAATTTACAGAAGTGAATGTAGACAATGCCCATCTAATTACTGGTGACCCAGTGGTGGGGGCGCACAATGTGGGGGATGGAGCCCCTTCAGCAGAGCCCCGTGTCCCTGTTTTTGGAATCAATTTGGCAATAGATTCTGAAAGCCCGAAGCCACTATTCATTCAAGAACATATCTGTTGAGTAGTCACTGCCAGAGAACATACTAATAAAATGAGCTCAGTGTCCACCCTCATGGAGCTTCTTATAGTCTAGTGAGAGAGAGGGATCTAAATTAAATAAATGCGTAATGCGTAGTTACGTGTAGTTACAAACTGTTCAAGTGCTCTGGTGGAGAAGGTCAAGGTGTCCTGGGAGCTTAGCATAGGGGAATTTGTCCTAGTCGTGGGATCATGTAACTGGAGTGAGAACGCACAGGTTCCTGGGTAGGCATGTATGTCGGGGGAGGGAGGGCAGACTGTGTGCATTAATTTTCAAGGAGAGAAAATAAGGTGTGCAAAATCTCTGAGGTGTTGAGGGATCTCGTTTATTCATAGGAGTGGAAGGAGACCAGCGTGGCTGAAGTGAGAGGATGACAAGGGAGAGTGGTGCATGGAGCGGGCAGGGCCGCAGCAGGGCCAAGAGTCATCCCCTATGTTTATCATAGACCAATGCAGAGCACTAAAGTGGGGGTTTAGGCAGGGCTCAGCCACGATCTGTTTTCTATTTTAAAAGGTTTCTTTTGTGCCAGGCATGGTGGCTCATACCTATAGCCCAGCATCTCGGGAAGCTGAGGCAGGAGGATCACTTGAGGCCGGGAGTTCCAGGCTAGCCTGGGCAACATAGCAAGACCTACAAAAAATAAAAAATGAGTGGGCATTGTAGTACACACTTGTACCTTATCTCAGCAACTTGGGAGGCTGAGGTGGGAGGATCGCTTGAGCCCTCGAGTTTGAGGCTACAGTGAGCTATGATTGTAGTACTGTACTGCAGCCTGACTGACAGTGAGACCCTGTCTCCAAAACAAACAAAGGGTTTACTCTGGACACGTGCATAATGAATTGGAAGGGAGGAAGTGTGGAAGCTGGGAAAACAGCAAGAAGTGTTTTGTGTTTGTCCAGGACAAAGAACAATGGCAGCCTGGACTAGGATGGTGGTGGTGGAGAAGGTAGGATAATGCTTGGCTAGAGATTGTTTTGGAGGCCATTGGCATCTAGGTGGTGACTGCTCCGATATGCTCACTGAGCAATCTGCCGTTAATTTGCCCTAATCTTTGCCTGCCTGTGAGGTGCCTATGCCTAGGATTTACTGGCTTCCAAACTGGATGGAGCAAGTGTCCAGGATATCTGACAATTGCATTTTTCATTATAAGTGAATACTTCACCATTTGGGCTTTATCAGTCTCTTAAGAGCTTTGTTAGCATGAATCGGTATTGATCAATGTGATCATCTCTGGTACCTTAGAGAGAGAGACGTTTGGAGCCAGAGATTTGAGGGACAGAACCTAGACGCTCATGAGTTCCCAGAGGTAAATGTCACCTGCCAGAGATTATGAACAATGACCTTTTCTGGGGAATAACCTCTTTTTTGGACAAATGCTTTCCATTATTTTTTTAAAATTTTAAGTAAATCTTTAAAACCAAATCCACCAATTGTTTCTATCTTTAGAACAGCAATTATTTCACGTAGTGAGGAAACGTAGTGACCACCTGAAAAAGAACTTGAAGGAGTGTGGTTTGAAAAGGCGCATCAAATGTAGAAGGATTCAGAGTCCAGGAGCGTCTTATTCTAAGTTGTTTCCCTGTGCATCTTTTTATTGTGTCACCTTAATTTCTTTTGAAGCCACAAGTTGTTTTTCAAATCTCTTATTATCTGTGTATGTAGTAATTATGTTTTCTTAAGATTCTATTTAGGAACTCAGTAAAATTAGGCAGCTGAAATAATTGGCTAAAGTTCAATGAAGCCTTTTTGGCACTCTGAGTCTGGAAAATAGCAAATAATAATGTAAAACATTTTGTGTGCATTTGTACCTATTCTCTAACGATATTTTCCTCCTATTTTGCAGGAGGAAAATGGAAGAAGCAGTGATACTTTTAGTGAAACAGAATAAACCACTGAACAGGTAACTGAGATGAGTAGTTGTATATACATTTATTAAATAAGTTAATATTTGGAAATGCCTAGAATAGTACATGGCACATAGTAAACAGTACGTAGGTGTTTGCTGTTACTAAGTTCTTTTAAATGTACGTAAGCCCCAAATAAACCAGTTATACAAACCAAAAATACCCAACAAAAGCAAACTCTCCTCCTAAAGTAAGTGTGAACATCATTGGTAAGTTCTGACATGGCCTCTGTAAAGCCTGTTGTCGTGGCTCTGAGAAACGTACCTTAAAACCAACCTCTTTGAAACGTCTTCATCTTTGAGCACCCTGTGTCCTTGAGCACCCATTCATTTTTGTCTTTGACCTTCCAAGTGTCAGATTGGTTTCCAGTTTGAAACCGAACAAACTTCTTTAAAATTCTTGAAGACGTAGTTCCTGGGGAGCATAGCGTAGCTTCCAGGTGGCTACTGAAATGGCTGACAGTTACTAAAGATGGTGAGGATGGAGTTAAAAGCAGCAGCACTCCCATTTTCTGATGATGGCAGGTGATATCCTTGGAATAAGAAGCTCCAAACTATCATGCCTGCTTAGGCACTAACTTCCTGTAATTGTAATCAAACTGTTGGCATTGCTGAGACCTACTGACACCTTCAGCAAACATTAATAAGGGGCATATTACGTGTCCAGTCCTCTACTTGGTGATGGGATTTGACGTTCAATGGATTATCTTTCTGCTCACTCCACTCCCATCTTTCTGGATCTTCACCAGTTCCTGCCCAGATAGATGCTGTAGGTCCTGCCATCTGCCTCGTCCCCAGCCTTGCTGTCTCTCCTGCCAGCTCCCCTTCAGCCCCTTTATCCAGGGTGTCATACCTTTATTCAGGGTGGGAAAAGATGCCACAGATGGGGCTGAGAGTCGCATCTGGTAGTTAGATTTTTCTGTCATGGCATTCATGTTGCATCTTCCTCAGCCCTGACTTCTGCTTCATAATTTACATAATTAATTTAAATATGATGTATGTTTTACCATGTCTCCCTTCAGGGATTTGGGGATATTACCTTTGACAGTTATGTTTCTGTTCTGGAGGTCTTGCAGCTGGCATTATTAGCATGAGGGAGAGGTGGGGCACTGGGGGTGCACTGAACATCTCCATGGCTTTCAGACCTTTTTAATTGAACCCCCAGGAGGGAATACCTGTTACCTTAGGGCCCAGCACACATATTTGTACATGTGGGTATGTGGTTTCCTGAAGTAAGACCTTTACTATGTGCAAGCTGGGATAGAATTTTTTATATTCTATCACTTTTCTTTTTCCTTTTTCTCTCTTTTAAATGTTCATCATAATCAGCAAAGTGGATTTCTTAACCTGCTAGTCGGTTGTCCTTTGACAAACTTGCAGTATTTCCGCACTATGGTAGGGATGCATGGTTTCTTGCTCTTCTCCCGATACTCTTCTCTAACTTGTCCAGCTTTTTTTTTTACCCCTGAAAATGCCTCGAACCTGCTTTAACTTTATTCTTTATGTTTCAAGCTCTCTCCTTCCTTTTGTAATAAGCTTCTGTTTCTATTTTCTCACCTACTGTTCCCTCAACTTTCTGTCTGAACTTGAACATTCTTCTCCTGATCAAAACCTAAGAATCCTTTTGTTTACCATTTTGAATAAGATCAGCCCTTCTGTGCTGTTAGATAACCTGGTTATCTCTCGGTTGGTGCTATGGGTTGTAGAGAGACATCTGCTGGCCTAAGTGTAGTATTGCATTGTTTTTCTATGCTGAAGTTCATCACCCTGTCATTTTTTAGTACCTTAAACTTTTAGAGTTGCAGTACACAGTGCAGTGTACACAGTGCAGTGCAGGTGAGCTTGTGTACTGGAATGTGTCGAAGTCATCTACCTAATCTCTTCAAACATTTTTAGCATTTAGCTCAACATCTAATTAACTGAAATGTAGTCACACATTATAACCCAGTTTAAGGAGCTGCAATCTAGTAGGAGAAAAGGATTTCATGGTAAAACCTGAGTCCTCACCTTCACGTATTTTCTAATGAGACTGCAAAATGACAGTTAAGTAGAGGTTTGGATCCATTTAAAACTTTTGGAAATAATTCACTCTTCCAAGATAAATGAGAACCTATTTTTTTTATTTGTATAAATTTTAAAGGTACAAGTGCAGTTTTGCTACATGGATATACTGTGTAGTAGTGAAGTCTGAGCTTTTAATGTAATCATCACCTGAATAGTGTACATTGTACCCATTAAGTAATTTCTCATGCCAACCCCTTCCCACTCTCCCACCCTTCCAAGTCTCCAGTGACTGTTATTCCACACTCTATGTCCACGTGCACACATATTTAGCTCCACTTATCATTGAGAACATGTAGTATTTTACTTCTTACTTCTGAATTTTTTTTTTTTTTGGCTTAAAATAATCTCTAGTTCCATCCATGTTGCTGTAGAAGACATTATTTCATTTTTTATGGCTGGGTAGTATTCCATTATATATATGACCACATTTTTTTCATTTAGTCATCAGTTGATGGACACTTACATTGGTTCCATAACTTTGCTATAGTGAATAGTGCTGTGATAAACATATGACTACAGGTATCTTTTTATATAATGATTTAATTTTGGGGTGGTGTATACCCAGTAGTGGGATGGCTGTATCAAATGGTAGAATAACTTAATTTTTAACTGCTATAGGTTTGCAGCTTAGTTTCTTCTATGAGAGGTATGATTGGTGCTAGCTATAAAGCTAGTGCTGGAAAAATACAAAATTTAAAATCTATTGCTTCTTTACCTTGAAACTCTAGTTAGATTATCACAGTGATTCTGTACTACTATCCTTGTCTTAGCAAACTTCTCACTGATTTCAGATGCAAGTTTATAAAGGAATTGCAATTATGTACATACACCTAAGATTTCTCCATAAATATGACACATTTTACAGATTATAATGTGCAAAAATGTTCAAAACTGAACCAATATGCACCTATCTTTGAGGGCTATTTCTAAAGCTAATATGCAGTACACAAGATACTGTATCCCAGTTTCCTGCTTTGAAAAGATCTCACTGGAATAGTTGGTAGTTGTAGACGTTTCTAAATGTTTTGTTATTGAAGCCAAGCTGAAGCTGCTCGTTTGATTCTTTGACTATGTCCTGATTTCAGTTATGATTAATGAAGCCTTTCTATATCCTTGAAAATAGCAGAGTCACCAAAAATTTAGCCGAATATTAGTATTATAGATTAACATATTCCTTTATTTTATAATTATTTTTAATTATTTACAATTTTATTTTATTTTATTTTTTATTTTTTTGAGATGGAGTCTCGCTCTGTCACCCAGGCTGGAGTGCAGTGGCGTGATCTCGGCTCACTGCAAGCTCCGCCTCCTAGGTTCATGCCATTCTCCTGCCTCAGCCTCGCGAGTAGCTGGGACTACAGGCGCCCGCCACCTCGCCCGGCTAATTTTTTTGTATTTTTGATACAGATGGGGTTTCACCGTGTTAGCCAGGATGGTGTCGATCTCCTGACCTTGTGATCCACCCGCCTCGGCCTCCCAAAGTGCTGGGATTGCAGGCATGAGCCGTTTACAATTATTTGTAAAGCACATAGCACAATTTGGATTACTTTGTTTTGTAGTATCTAGAGTTTGAAAGGATTGTGAGAAGATAATAAAGCAGACTTTGAAGGCTGGTGGATGCCGCAGTGGATCTGTCAGAATTATTTGAAAAAGTCACTCTCTAGGATTTCATTTTGATTTTTCTTTTTTAATTTTCTAAGATTATTTTTAATGATTTATAATGTGTTTTTTTCATTAAATAGAACCCACACAATAATAAAAATTTTCTGTTTTATTCTTAGCCTTACATTAGAGGACACGAATCCTGCTTTGGACATCTGTTCCTCAAATACGTTCATTCTTCTTTGACTTACCATTTACCTTGAAGAATAATTAAACCAGTCCAGTATTTTTTTTTTTTTTGAGATGGAGTCTCGTATTGTCGCCTGGGCTGGAGTGCAATGGTGCAATATTGGCTCACTGCAACCTTCACTTCCCGGGTTCAAGCAATTCTCCTGCCTCAGCCTCCCGAGTAGCTGTCATTACAGGCACCCGCCACCACGCCTGGCTAATTTTTTGTATTTTTAGTAGAGACAGGGTTTCACCATCTTGGCCAGGCTGGTCTCAAACTCCTAACCTCGCGATCCGCCCACCTCAGCTTCCAAAGTGCTGGGATTACAGGCGTGAGCCACCGCACCTGGCCAACCAGTCCAGTATTCTACAGTCTTGTGCATTTATAGCATTTGGGTTAGGAAACAATTGGTGCATCATCTCTTCCTAGAAAAGCGTCTAGAAAGGCCCGAGGTGATGCAGTAGTACTTTCCTGGCAGTCACATCATTTAGAAGCAGCTGAAAGCCAATCCTAGGAAAATGCCTGAGGGGTTAGACTAGTAGGTCATCTAGATCCCTCTATAAATTGAGGAAAAACAAAAAAGAGAATAATCATAGAGAGCTAATGAAAAATCCTGTCTTGGGAAAACTAAATAAGCAGCTCCTGTATAAGGGCCACAAAGACATACTCTTTCTGCCTTTCCCAAGATAGCAACGTGCTATAGCCCGACGTCACCAGTGTCCTGAAACTGCTCCAACGTTGATCTCGCATTTGCGTTTGAACTGAATTCTTTTCATTCTCTTTCCTTTTGCCTTTTGAAACACCCTACTACTTGTTCTCATGCCTCTCTGATTATTTCTTCCACGTAATTTTATAAGCTACACTAAAACTTGGGTTAGCAATGGGTATTTTTTTCCCCCATTGCATTCTTGGTTGATGAGCTCAAAGTATTATCTCAGCAGAGGCAGAGTCAGGTGCTTGGGAAGTGGTATTAAAGAGATTTCAATTAAATACTTCAAAACCACTTCATTGGAATCCCCAATTTAAAAAAAGACATCATAAAACAAGTCTGTAACTAGATTTTGGTGGTTGTCATTTGGAAGAAATTCTAAGAGTGAATTCCAGCCTGTTTCCTGATTACTGTTTTCCTTATTTACTCCTAGTACATGGTACACGACTGGAATCCAGTAGAAAAGCCCCAGAATGTGTATTTTAGTCCCTGTAGCCAACCACTTTGAGAATGTACAGAAAAGGAGGCTAAATTCTTGCCCCTGCTGTGGCTTCCGTTCATAAGCTTTTGTCTCTTCTCTACTCCATTTCAAAAGCTAAAGCTAAGTGTCATAGGACAAGATTGTAGTGGCTTCAGAGAATGGTAGGCTTGAGAAAAAGACTATTGATGATCCACGGGGATAAATTATGATAGAAATTTAAGCAGTATTTGGGGACATAAAATACTGTTTTTGAGTTTAGTAATCCCAAACAAGAAGAAAAACATGTATTTTAAAAAATGTTTTATATTTTTCCCATTTTTTTGGGAAGTGAAAATAGAAACTATTATTTCTTTTTTCAAGACACCCAGGTTGATCATGAAAAGTGTAAGAGGTCACCATCTTACCTCTAAGTGCTCAGAGGTAGCTAAGCACTTCTTTTAAATGTGTGAATAAAGGAAAAAACACAAGATATTGAACAGTGAGTGTGTTATGGGTTGCTAGTTTTGAACTTCAGTGCTTAACAATGCCAAAGTCAAAGTGTTCTTGTGTTGCTATGAAATAATGTACCAATACATACAAAGTAGCTACTATTGTTGCCACATGCAAAGAAAAGACAGCATACTCAGTAAATTCGTTTAGTTGTGTTTCTTATAGTTAAGGAATGTTGATCTATTTTATGTTTTTCTGGTGTAACTTACACAGCAAAGAAAACAATCATGTTAGTAACATTTTGCGAGTATTTCCCATATGCCAAGCACTGACTGAAAAACATAAGGGTAAATACTACAGGTACTATCATTCCAGTTTTATAGGATGTGCATGCTATAAGAAAGATAAAGTTAGATTAGTGTATGAATGAACACCATTACCTACCCCTGTTGGGAATCAATGATGATAATCTCATTAGAATATTGTGCTAATTGGCTGAAAATAATATGTCAGCAATATTTACAGCTTTAAAAAGCTTTTGGTTTTACGTGGTTGATTAGCAGTGATGGCATTACAAGGAAAATACAACTAGGTTATAATAGTATTAAAAATAACTCAAGTTTTTCTAAGTCTGAAACAATATTTTTGATGTTAAAAGTTTTTAAGAAAACACTTGCAATTTACAGTGTATTGTTTAGTCCTCAGAGACAGAATAGTGTAATTAAAAAAAAATCAAAGTAGAGCCAGGTGGTGGCTCAAACCTGTAATCCCACCACTTTGGGAGGCTGAGGCAAGTGGATCACCTGAGGTCAGGAGTTCAAGACCAGTCTGGCCAACATGGTGAAACCCTGTCTCTACTAAAAATACAAAAATTAGCCAGGCATAATGGCCCGTGCCTGTAATCCCAGCTTAGGAGGCTGAGGCAGGAGAATTGCATGAACCTGGGAGGCAGAGGTTGCAGTGAGCTGAGACCGCGCCACTACATTCCAGCTGGGGTGGCAGAGTGTCTCAAAACATAAAATAATAAAATAAAATAAAATATAGCATTTCCACTTGAACTATGTATAATCAACATTATGCACCCACATTAGTATTTCAGTTATTCCTACACCAATGATTGGGAAAAAATATATACAGAAATGGAATTGCTGGATCATATGGTAGCAATTTTTTTATTTCTGGAAGAACCTCCATGCTGTTTTCCGTAACAGCTGCATTTTACATTCTCACCAATAATGTAAAAGGGTTCCAGTTTCTCCATATCCCACCACTATTTATCTTTTGTTTTTGTTTTTCTAATAGGCATCCTAAAAGGTGTGAGGTGATATGTTAAGATTTTGATTTGCATTTCTCTTAAGATTAGTGATGTTGAGCACCTTTTCATATACCCGAAGGCCATTTGTATGCTTTTTAAAAAATGTCTATTCTGCCGGGCGCAGTGGCTCACGCCTGTAATTCCAGCACTTTGGGAGGCCAACGCGGGTGGATCACTTGAGGTCAGGAATTCAAGACCAGCCTGGCCAACGTGGTGAAACAAGGTCTCTACTAAAAATACAAAAATTAGCCAGGTGTGGTGGGTCACGCTTGTAATCCCAGCTACTTGGGAGACTGAGGCAGGAGAATCACTTGAACCTGGGAAGCGGGGGCTGCAGTGAGCAGAGGTCACACCATTGTACTCCTGCCTGGGTGACAAGAATGAAACTTCGTCTCAAAAACAACAACAACAACAAAAGTCTATTCAAGGCCGGGTGCGGTGGCTCATGCCTGTAATCCCAACACTTTGGGAGGCCGAGGTGGGTATATCACTTGAGGCCAGGAGTTCGAGACCAGCCTGGGCAACATACCAAAACCCCATCTCTACTAAAAATACAAAAATTAGCTGGGCGTGGAGGCGCACGCCTGTAATCCCAGCTACTCGGGAGGCTGAGGCATGAGAATTGCTTGAACCTGGGAGGCGGAGGTTGCAGTGAGCCGAGATTGTACCACTACACTCCAGCCTGGGTGATGGAGTGAGACCTTGTCTCAAAAAAAAAAAAAAAAAAAAAGACAAAAAAAAAGTCTATTCATTTTAAAATGTCTTTGCCCATTTTTAAATCAAGTTATTTTGCTGTTGTTGTTTGGCTTGTTTGCTGTTGACTTGTAGGAGTTCATTATATATTTTAGATATTAACTCTTTACCAGATATGTGGTTTGCTAATATTTTCTCCCATTCCATAGGTTCCCTTTCACTTGGTTGATTTTTTTTCCTTTGCTGTACAGAGCTTTTCAGCTTGATGTCATCCCACCTGTGTATTTTTGTGTATTTTTGCTTTCATTGCCTGTGCTTCGGTGTCATATTCATGAAATCATTGCCTAGACCAGTGTCATGAAGCTTTCCCCTGTGTTTTCTCTTAGGAGTTTTATAGATTCAGGTCTTATATTTAAATCATTAAACCAGCCAGGTGCGGTGGCTCACGCCTGTAATCCCAGCACTTTGGCAGGCCAAGGTGGGTGGATCACTTGAGTTTAGGAGTTTGAGACCAGCCTGGCCAACATGGTGAAACCCTGTCTCTACTAAAAATACAAAAAAAAAAATTAAAAAAATAAAAAATTAGCCAGACACAGTGGTGGCTGCCTGTGATCCTAGCTACTCAGGTGGCTGAGGCATGAGAATTGCTTGAACCCAGGAGATGGAGGTTGCAGTGAGCCAAGATCACGCCACTGTGCTCTAGACTGGGTGACAGTGAGACTATGTCTCAAAAAAAAAAATCATTAATCCATTTTGAGTTGGTTTTCTGTATGGTGTAAGATAAAGTCTGTATTTGTCTGTTCTTGTACAGCTTTAAAGAAATACCTGAGATGGGGTAATTTATAATAAGCTTCTTATTTATAAATTAAGAACAGACATGTAATGCAATGCAAGAACAGACTAATACAGACCTCATCTAATGTAGTTGTGGCTCACGGTTCTGGAGGCTGTACAGGAAACACGGTGGCTTCTGCTTCTGGGGAGGCCTCAGGAAACTTAAAATTGTGGCAGAAGTCAAAGGGAAAGCAGGCATGTCTTACACGGTTGGAGCAGAAGAAAGAGCAGTGGTGACAGAGGAGTGCCACAGGCCGTTAAATGACCAGACCTCACGAGAACTCAGTTACTATTATGAGAACAGCACCAAGGGGGAAATCCACCCCCATGATCCAGTCGCCTCCCACCAGATCCTACCTCCAACACTGTGGATTATATTTCAACATGAGATTTGGGGTGGGGACACAGATCCAAACCATATGATTCCATCCCTGACCCCTCCCAAATCTCATGTCCTTCTCACTTTGCAAAACCCAATCATGCTTTCCCAACAGTTCCTCAAAGTCTTGACTTTTTTCCAGCATGACCTCAAAAATCCAAAGTCTCATCTGAGACAAGCCAAGTCTCTTCTGATCATGAGCCTGGAAAACAAAAAAACAAGTTATTTTCAAGATACAATGGAGATACAGGCATTGAGTAAATACTTCCATTCCAAAAGGGAGAAATTGGCCCAAAGAAAGGGGCTACAGGCCCCATGCAAGTCTGAAACCCAGCAGGGCAGTCATTAAATCTTAAAGCTCCAGAATAATCTCCTTTGACTCTAAGTCCCACATTCAGGACACAGTGATGCAAGGGGTGGGCTCACAAGGCCTTGGGCAGCTCTGCCCCTGTGGCTTTGCAGGATTCAGCCCCAGTGGCTGCTCTCAAGGGCTGGTGTTGAATGTATATGGCTTTTCCAGGTGCGGGGTGCAAGCTGCCAGTGGATCTACCATTCTGGGGTCTGGAGGACAGTGGCCCTCTTCTCACAGCTCCACTAGGCAGTACCCCAGTGGGGACACTGTGTAGGGGCTCCAGTCTTACATTTCCCCTCCACACTGCCCTAATGGAGGCTCTCTATAAGGGCTGTATCCCTGCAGCAGACTTCTGCCTGGACATCCAGGCTTTTCTATATATCCTCTGTAATCTAGGCAGAGGCTCCTGAGCCTCATTCACTCTTGCACTCTGTGCACCCACAGGCTTAACACCACACAGAAGCTGCCAAGGCTTGTGGCTTACATCCTCTGGAGCAGTGGCCTGAGCTGTACCTGGACCCCTTTGAGCCATGGGTGGAGCTGGAGCTGCTGGGATGCAGGGCGCAGTTCTCATGGCTGTGCAGGGCAGCCGGGCCCTGGGCCTGACCCACAAAACCTTTCGGTCTTCCTAGGCCTCTGGGCCTGTGATGAGAGGGGCTGCCATGAAGTTCTCTGAAATACTGTCGAGGCCTTTTCCCCATTGTCTTGGCTATCAGCACTTGTCTTTCTTTTAGCTTGAATTGCTCTCCTGACAATGGGCTTTTCTTTTCTGCCACATGGCCAGGATGCAAATTTTCCAAACTTTGGAAACTCTGCTTTTCTTTTATAAAAAAGTTCAAATTACAGGTCATTTCTTTGCTTAACATGTGAGCAGCCAGGCCATGTCTTGAATACTTTGCTTTTCAGAAATTTCTTCCATCAGATACCCTAAATCATCACTTTCAAGTTCAAAGTTCCTCAGATCCATAGAACAAAAGGGCACATTGCAGCCAGGCTGTTTGCTAAAGCATAGTTTTACTCCAGTTCTCAGTAAGTTTCCCATTTTCACCTGAGACGTCTTCAGCCTGGACTTCATTGTCCATATCACTGTCAGCATTTTGGTCACAACAATTCAACAAGTCTCTAGGAAGTTCCAAACTTTTCCCTCATCTTCCTGTTTTCTTCTGAGCCCTCCAAACTGTTCCAACCTCTGCCTGTTACTCAGTTTCAAAGCTGCTTCCACATTTTCAGGTATCATTATAGCAATGTCCCTTTTCTTGGTACTAATTTTCTGTATTAGTTCATTCTTGAACTGCTATAAAGAAATACCTGAGACTGGGAAATTTATAAAGAAAGGAGGTTTAATTGGCTCACAGTTCTGCAGGCTGTACAGGAAGCATAGCAGCTTCTGCTTCTGGGAAGGCCTTAGGAAACTTACCATCATGGCAGAAGTCAGAATGAAAACAGGTACATCTCACATGGCCAAGATACAGAGCGAGAGTTGGGGAGGGAGGTGCCACACACTTTTAAATAAGCAGATCTCACCAGAACTCACTCTCTCACTATCATGAGAACAGCACCAAGAGGGAAATCTGCCCCCTGCCTCCTACCAGGCCCCACCTCTAACATTTAGGATTACAGTTCGACATGAGATTTGGGTGGGGATACAGATCCAAACCATAACAAGAACCAATTTGATTATGTTGCATGTGGATATTCAGTTTTCTGAGCACCATTTGTGGAAGATATTATCCTTCCCTGATGTGTATTCTTGGTACCCTTGCCAAAGATCAGTTGACTGTGTATGTGTATGGGTTTATTTCTGGGCTCTATACTCTGTTCCATTGGTCTATAAATCTGTTTTAATGCCATTTCTGTACTGTTAAAATTACTGTAAATTTGTAATACATTTAGAAATCAGGAAGTATGATGCCTCCAAATTTGTTCTTCTTTCTCAAGTTTGTTTTTGACTATTTGGAGTCCTTTGTTGTTCCATATGAATTTTAGGATTTTTAAAAATTTTTGTGGAAAATACCATTAGGATTTTAGTAGGGATTGCATTGTCTGCAGATGGCTTTGGATAATATGGATATTTTACCAGTAGTAGCTCTTTCAGTCCATGAACATGGGCTTTCTTCCCCTTTATTTGTGTTTTCTTCAGTTTCTTTTATTAATTTTATATAGTTCTCAATGTAGAGATATTTTATCTCTTTGGTTAAGTTTATTCCTAAGCATTTTATTCTTTTTGATACTATTGCATATGGGACCCAGCAATCTCACTTTCGAGTATATATCCAAAATAACTGAAATCAGGATCTTGAAGAGATATTAACATTCTCCCATTCATTGAGCATTATTCACAATAACCAAGATATGGAAACAACTTAAACATTCATTGATGGATGAATGGATAAAGAAAATGTGGTATATACATACAATGGAATACTATCCAGCATTAAAAAAAGGACATCTGCCACATGCGACAACATGAATGAGCCTGGAGGCTTTCTACTAAGTGAAATAAACCAGTCTCAGAAGGACAAATACTGCATGATTCCACTTCTGTGAGGCATCAAAAATAATCAAACTCATAGAAACAGAATAGAATGATGGTTGCCAGGGGCTTGGAAGAGAGGGAAATGAGGAGTTGCTGTTCAATGAGTGTACATGTTCAGTTATACAAGATGAATAAGTTCTAGAAGTTCACTATACAGCACTGGGCCTGTAGTTAACAATACCATATTGTGCACTTAAAATTTTGTTGAGAGGGTAGATCTCAAATTAAGTGTTCTTACCACAATAAAATAAAATGTTCTGTAAAAATAATAATAATTGGAAAAAATAAATCCAGCATCTCTGGTGGAGGGAGCAAATAAATACATACCTGTAATCAATTTTCAGTTTACTACCTTAATGAATGGGAACATTAGCATGGGTAATCAAAAGCTTTCTTTTCACTGTAAGTTATTTTCTTGTTTAGGTTTTTTGTTTTAGATTCTTTGTTTTTGAGAGTGAATAGCTGCTGGCATTGGATCTGGAATAGCTTAGTATGCATTTGTGAAAAAGAGAAATCTCCTTATAATTTAAGATATGTTCCAAATACTGCCCCCAAATTAAAATTACTACATAGTTAATTTTATTTCCATTGTAAATTGAAATTCATAAGCCTATTCTTAAAACTGTATACTCCAGGACAGGGCAAGCAGTTAACACTTGAATCGGTCTTGGCAAGTTCTCCTGTCTTCCCTCCTTCACTATTTCCAGCCCCTGCCCCCTCCACGTTTTTTTTTTTTTTTTTGAGACAGAGTCTCACTCTGTCACCCAGGCTGGAGGGCAGTGGCACCATCACAACTCAGCTCACTGCAGCCTCAACCACCTAGGCTCAGGTGATCCTCCCAGCTCAGCCTCCGAAGTAGCTGTGGTTACAGATATGCATCACCATGCCCGACTAATTTCTTTGTATTTTTTGTAGAGACAGGGTTTTGCCATGTTGTGTGGGCTGATCTCAAACTCCTGGACTCAAACCATCCGCCTGCCTTGGCCTGTCTAAGTGCTGGGCTTACAGGTGTGAGCCAGCGCACACCCTTCACCCTCCTTTTAAAGTGAAATTTGTGGAAGACTTAGATCAAGGATATTTGGAGGAGAAAATAAAGTCACAAAATAATTAACCTTTTAAATTTGGAGAAGGGAGGAAGATTAGAGGACATCTACCTTAAGATTTTCAATTTACAGACGAGGCAGCTGAGTCTCCAAACTGATGAGAATTGCACAAGGCCACAGAGCTATTAAAGAACAAACCTTTTACTGACAAATAAGTAGTACTTATTCAACAGATGTTTCATAATTTTGAAAAATGAATGTTAAACCTCAATCTTTTTTGTTTTTAAATACCCAGCTTGGAAAGTATTTGTCTTAGCAAAATGTAGTGGAAAGCAAAACCTACTCATACCCAGTTCACACTATTTTTCCACTCTGCTAGATTGAGGGCAGCCTGCCATGTGTACAGATAGGAAAGGAAGAGAGAGGCCCACTCTTTGCCTCAATGACAATGAAGGTTTTATGGGATAATTTTTAAAACTACAACTACTTCCTTCTCTAACAGTACTTGCTCCCTGAGAAGTTCCCTGTCCTTCTAAGCTGCGTGTACCTTTATTCAACTCGGAGAACAACTCCCCTAATTCCTATATTCTAGAGAGGCCCCTGCCAGATTGCTTCAACAAACAAAATGCTACTGTTTAGAAGGCTGTTCACATTATTTTTTCCTGGGTCGATACAGTTTTCATATTAACCATGAGCATATGACATTAGTGCATGACACTAGCTCAGGCTGCATTCCTACCCTTGATTCCCATCCCCTGCCCCATAAGCCATTCAGCTTCCCAATTAAAAAAAAAAAAATCTCAGCCGGGCGTGGTGGCTCATGCCTGTAATCCCAGCACTTTGGGAGGCCGAGGCAGGCGGATCACGAGGTCAGGAGATCGAGACCACCCTGGCTAACACGGTGAAACCCCGTCTCTACTAAAAATTAGCCGAGCGAGGTGGCGGGCGCCTGTAGTCTCAGCTACACGGGAGGCTGAGGCAGAAGAATGGCGTGAACCCGGGAGGCGGAGCTTGCAGTGAGTGGAGATCGCGCCACTGCACTCCAGCCTGGGTGACAGAGCGAGACATCGTCTCAAAAAAAAAAAAAAAAAAATTCTCATTCCCACAACCAGACACTACTCTCTTCTGATCTTAAAAATGAATCCTCTTGGTCCCAGGTGCAGCTAATGAAACAAGGTAAATGGGGCAGGGAAAATGAACATCATCACCCAAAAAAGTCCCAGCATGTTAATACCGCTTGCAAAATGTGTCATATTAATTAAGTGCAGACATTACTACTCTTTTATCTAAAAGCTGTATATTTCTTAGAAGCTGGTAGACTAGTTTGGTACATACTTGAATCATCCTTTTTTTTTTTTTTTTTAAACTACAGAGAATCTGTCCCAGCCCATGCCAAAAGTATTGGTTTTAAACACCAAGAATACTTGGTAGAAATAAATGGTTTAATCTGTTTATTGAAAGAAATTACCTAAATGTACCTAAAAATAACTTACAGTTTTACAGTGATGAATAGTAAAATTGTATTTCCTGCTTCTTGAATGACATTGATACTGGCATGTCAACAGTATTATTCAATGAGAAATTTTATTTTCACAGCACTCTACTTTAACTGTATTTTCCAAAGGAATATTAAACTTTCATTGTCTTCATTTTAGTAAGTTATTTGGAGAATGTATATACAAGCAAATTATGGTAAAGCCTTGTCACAGTCTACTTACAACTAAAAAGATTTTGTCTTTTTTTTTTTTTTTTTTGACATGGAGTCTTGCTGTCACCCAGGCTGGAGTGCAGTGGCACGATCTCGACTCACTGCACCCTCTGCCTCCTGAGTTTGAGCGATACTCCTGCCTCAGCCTCCCAAGTAGCTGGGATTACAGGCGCCACCACGCCTAGTAGAGACGTGGTTTTATCTTGTGACCAGGCTGGTCTCGAACTCCTAATCTCACATGAGCCATCCACCTCAGCCTCCCAAAGTGCTGGGATTACAGGCGTGAGCCACTGCACCTGACCAGATTTTGTCCTGATTATCTGCATATTTCATTGTATTTTTAAATAATACCAAATTATTCTAATAATTTAATTATCAATATCACAATGTGCTGTCCATCATGATACATTAATTTTAAAAGATTTTTAAAAAATGTTTCAAAGATGCTATGTTTGTTTGGCCAAAAGGCATTTTCAATAGCAAAATATCAAATTATGTGGCTAAGATATGTTGGCAGATGAAGACCTAAATATTGTTTGTCCTTCAGTTGCAGGATTTATTTGCACTGGCCATTTTAACTCACATATGAGAGACACAGTACTTACTGTGTTTACCCAGCACTTAAACAGCATTTAAAAAGTAGGGTTCTTACTCGTGGACACAATTCCTAGGAAAGGTAACCATGCTACCAAAAACAGTGTTGATTTTTACTGACTTTACTATCTGTCTAGGCCCTCTCTATAGGACTTACTATATAACCTGAAGACAAGGTTGGATAGATTAGAGGAATAAGACATCTTTTGGCACATATCTTTTCATATGTCTTCTGAAACACATTGGTACACTTGTCACAGTGTACATTATACCTGAAAGTTCTTTGGGTTCTATTCAAAACCAATGAGGACAGTAGCACAAGTGGGTGAAAGAAAGAGGCACCCCTAGGAGCTCTGTCTAGCCAGACTAGCAGCAATCGCCCCTGTGACAGGATTCACTGGTTTGGAGAGGTAAGACCTGGAAGATGTGTTAGAGATGATTGGCTCATACAAAAGTTTTAAGAACTAACACCTGAGAATGAATTCCTTTTAACTCTGAAATAAATAAGAGTTAGATTCAGTACAGAAAAATAAGAACACACTCAATTGCATTCTTACATGTTTTCTAGAGAAGGAAGAAAGCGATAGAGTTTGAATGAATTTGCTAAGAATTGTGTTCAGGATGCATTAGGGTATCAAGGTGGAAAAGAGGCTGTCTGTAGCATAGACTATGGACTAGAGCAGCAGGAGGAATGAGGACAGACAGCAAAGCACAGGCGGTAGTGTTTCCTTTACGTGTTTTTTCCCCTCCTTTTCTCTCCAGTATGAGTCTTACTCTCCATTATGGATGACTGTGGTATTAACTGTTAAGGATACGGTACGGTTGGGATCACGATTCTGGACCCAGACTTCCTGGGTTCAGATACTGGCTCTGCCTCTTATGCAACTGACTTAATTTTTTAGACTCTTTTTTTTTTTTTCTTTTTCTGAGACTGAGTCTCGCTCATAGCCCAGGCTGCAGTCCAGTGGCGCGATCTTGGCTCACTGCAAGCTCCACCTCTTGGGTTCATGCCATTCTCCTGCCTCTGCCTCCCGAGCCGCTGGGACTACAGGCGCCCGCCACCACGCCCGGCTAATTTTTTTTTTTTGTATTTTTAGTAGAGACAGGGTTTCACCATGTTAGCCGGGATGATCTCGATCTCCTGACCTTGTGTTCCGCCCACCTCGGCCTCCCAAAGTGCTGGGATTACAGGCATGAGCCACCGCGCCCGGCCGTTTCTTAGATTCTTTATCTGGAAAACAGGGATAATATTAGTATCTACCTCCATGGGACTATTAAGGGGATAAAATGAGTTAATGATGTATAAAATACTTAAAATACTACCAGCACATAATAAACACTCAATATATGTTAGCCATTAGTATATGACCCTATTTCATGGATTTTTTTTTTTTTCCTCAGATTTTATCCTCTCCACATAACCCCTCATGTGGGGAGAGTAGACACCACACTGGGTGAATGAGTGAATAATGACTTGCATGATATCTTTAGAATTGTTTATTATTAATGTAAATGCATCTTGATTTGTGGGTTGGTTTCCAAGTTAAGGACATAGAAGCATAGCACTGATTAAAATTAAACTCACACAAGATCCACTCACCTAATTTCAAACATGATTTTTAATCTTCTTTTCTAATAGACCATTGTTCCTGGAACTCACAGAAAGGATTGTGTTTTACATCATGGAAAAGTACATGCAACACATACACATACATGAGACTATTTTATGAAAAAATAGTTGCCCTACTAAGTGTGAACTCTTATTTTCTATTTTATTCTAGTCTGTTTCATCTTCATAAAAATGCTGCTTTCAGTGCACTGGATTTATTTTACAACCCACTAATGGATTACCCTACAGTTTGAAAAACATTGGGTTAGACCAGTTTGACTGTTGTCAAGAACCAAAAAAAGGTACCCTTGATTATAACCAAAAATCCCTTCCTGATCATTTCCCTTCCCTAACTTCCCCTGCTACAGGAACTGGAATTCACCAGGCTCACACACTCACACACACACACATACTCACACAAACTCTCTCTCTCTGTCTCACACTCACACTTTAACATGTCACCAGCCTATTTAGTAAGGTCATAGTTTGTGTTGTCATTTAAAAGACCATACTCATAATATTAAATGCATAAAACTCATTACTATAAGATAGGGTCCAATGATCATTTTCAGTAAACAGTTTTAAGTTAGCTATGTTAATAGTAAAGGATTTTTCAGATTCTGATATCTTAACATCTACTCCCCTCTTCTTCTCCACAGTTAAGTAAGAAATTAAGAGTGTCATGCAGGAAAATGATTTTATTGTAAGAACAGAGCCCTAGAGGCCTTGGTGCTTTATACTGAGCTGTCCATGGGCTCTGGCTTGGTCCTTCTTGGCCAGCACCATGTTTGGGGGCTAATTCCTGCTCATGCTCTGTGACCATGAAGCCGAACAGACACCACCACTGAACTCTTGACTTTGGGCTCTCATCAGTTGAGTCACCAGCCAGACCAAATAACTATCTCTTTGAAAGACTGACCACTAAATTCTTACCAAGTTTGCCACACAAGGCCTTCCCAGTTCATACACACTGGCTTTGCACATGTCCCAGGCATGCACATGGCTGGTCACACACATCGCCTGCCTTTGGTCAGTCTCTTGTCCTCTGCTCCACACAGCAGTCAGGCTGTCCTGGTTCAGGTCATATGACCAATCCAGCACCTTTTCCATCTAAGTTGGGAAAACTTTGAATATTATGTTCTTTTCTCTTCCTGCCTTTTTTTGAGGTCATCGTCTTGTTAATTCCATACATACTTTTTATCACATTTCTTTCATATTTCAAGTAAATCTGTTTCTGTTTCTAAGCTTTTTTTCGTTCTTCCCACTTTGAGAGCTCCCAGTGTATTAGTAATTTTGGAGAGCCCCCAGTGGTATTAGTCATAGCGGATGAGCTTAAAAGTAGTGATATAGCCTGGTGCTGTAGTACATGCCTGTAGACGCAGCTACTTGGGAGCCCAAGAGTTCAAGTCCAGCCTAGGTAACATAGCAAGACCCCATCTCTTTTTATTTTTTAGATGGCGTTTGACTCTTGTTGCCCAGCCTGGAGTGCAATGGCTCAGTCTTGGCTCACTGCAACCTCCGCCTCCCAGGTTCAAGCGATTATCCTGCCTCAGCCTCCCGAGTAGCTGGGATTACAGGCATGCACCACCATGCCCAGCTAATTTTGTATTTTTAGTAGAGATGGGGTTTCTTCTTGTTGGTCAGGTTGCTCTCGAACTCCTGACCTCAGGTGGTCCTCCCTCCTCGGCCTCCCAAAGTGCTGGGATTACAGGTGTGAGCCACCGCGCCTGGCGACCCCATCTCTCTAAAAAAAAAAGAGAGAGAATAGTGATATAATCATATCAAGGGAAAAGCACATGATATGTTTTTGGAGGTAAAGTAAGGCATAATAACCAGTGTCATCAACTTCCAAAGCTCTTGAGTCTCAGTTGGCTTTCTCCTGACTAAACCTTCTTATATTTGCATACAGATAAAATCATTCTTAGTTATTATTTTATACTTTATATAATTATTAGTATTGCAACACAATTAAAATATATATTTCATTGGGATATATAATATTACATATAGGATACAAGATATGAAATAAGTTTTGTGAAATGACCTGGGTACTATCATTAGCAGCAATATTCCTAAGGGAAAATTAGCCTCAGTCCTAAACCACAAATATATAGATACATTTTGGGAACATAAGCAAGCATTTGAGAACTACTTTAATGTCATTATTTCTCTTTCTCTCTCTCTCTTTTTTTTTTTTTTTTTTTGAGACGGAGTCTCACTCTGTTGCCCAGGCTTTAGTACAGTGGTGTGATCTCCACTCACTGCAACATCTGGCTTCTGGGTTCAAGCAACTCTCCTGGCTTAGCCTCCCAAGTGGCTGGGATTACAGGCACCCACCACCACGTCCAGCTAATTTTTGTATTTTTAGTAGAGACGAGGTTTCACCATGTTGGCCAGACTGGTCTTGAACTCCCGACCTCAGGTGATCTGCCCGCCTCAGCCTCCCAAAGTGCTAGGATGTTCTTGGAAAGAGATTGACTATTTTAAGATACTGTAAGTCCTACTACAGTGCTTCCATAATTATTTTATTGTCAATAATAAATTAAAGTAGAAATCATAGGAAATTGAGAGTATTCTGAAAGGAAGGCTATGGTTAAACATGGATTTTGAAAAGACAGTTCACTTGTATTCCTTCTATGTACATACTTCTGACACTTGCTTGGATATAAAGTTCCCTTCTTTTAAACACTGTTTATTCTATGGGACAATTGATTACAGAACAGTGGGACCTCCCTGATTCAGGTTAGTGGTCCCAGGTGACCCAGGATAGCTGCTTCACTCTGGACGTTTTCTGTTACATACATATGAAATGTGACGTCTTTGCCAAATGAGACACATTATCTTTCTTAAAACTGAGAAATAGCTCGACACGGTGGCTCATGCCTGTAATCTCAGAGCATTTTGGGAGGTTGAGGTGGGCGGATCACCTGAGGTCAGGAGTCCGAGACCAGCCTGGCCAATATGGGGAAACCCCTTCTCTACTCAAAATCCAAAAATTAACTGGGCGTGGTGATGGGCGCCTGTAATACCAGCTACTCGGGAGGCTAAGAAGGAGAATTGCTTGAACCCGGGAGGCAAAGGTTGCAGTGAGTTGAGATTGTGCTACAGCACTCCAGCCTGAGCAACAGAGCAAGACTCTGTCTCAAACAAACAAACAAACAAACAAAACCAACTGAGAAATAACACTCAGAAAAAGAAAAGATTATTCAACTTTTGTTAGCAGAAGTTTAGAAGTACATATTGCCTCTTCATGAAGGAATTTCAGTCTTTGTTTTCTGTGCTGACCTGATATTATTAATATAATTTTCTTGATAATGATTATCTAGCAGCACTTTAAATTCATTTCCCATTTTAGAGTTCAGGTATACATACACACACGTACACACACAGTGTACATATATATGTGTGTGTGTATAAATATGTGTATATGTGTGTGTATATATGTGTGTGTGTGTATATATATATATTTGCTTGAGTGTTAGTATATAGTCTGAAACTTACTGTCCCCTATGTAGCAAACTAATGGTCACTAGTGGAAGTGAAATTTGGCAAGGGATCTTAATCATCAAGATGATATTCTCATTCATTTAAACTGTACATCTCCACAAAGTTTTGTGTTTCTAAAATGACCTTGATCTTGCAAATATATTAAGGGTATTGTTTTCAAAGGGATACAGATGGAAATTATAATCTTCATGTCAGGGTCCACACTGGCCAAATACGTCCCAGAATTCCTAAGCTCAGTGTTGCAAGTAGCATTTCAAATATGACTTGACATGACTTTCACAATGTTTCAATGTATGCCCCACTTTGAGACACAAAGGCATACGTAAAATAAAATGATAAAGTATTAATTTTAAAAATCATCAACGTCTGAGAAAATAGAAAACAGAGGCTTTGGGGTTTGGCAGTGTCGCCGCTGTAGCCACCCTGGGGATGAGTTGAGAAAGTGGGCCCAAATAAGGAAGGCCTGTGGGCCCTGCAGCCCACCCACCACAGCAGCGAGCATGTGAGGATATTTGGTCTTCACCCAAGATTTCATTTAGGGGAACAGAAGGGACTTTAGTGCTAACACAACTTGAGAAACACTGCCCCAACAGATCTGCATTTACCTATTAGTCAAAACACTTGGAATACCAAACGTAGCAGATCCGCTCATAGTAGTAAGTCAGAGGTCAGCTTCCTTCCCCTTTGTGTTAGGATGCTACCATGCATAATCATCCTGAAACAAAGGTGCAGGGGAGGATTTGGAAAACTTGTTCCTAAATAAGCTGTCTTCTAAGTTGAGCTCCCCTTCTCTAGAAAGTTTCCTTAGGAACTTTATGCATATTAGAGACAAAGATAAAACCCCTTTTATTAAAGCAAAAAACAATGTTAATAGTTGTTGGTGTTGTCCAAATAATATTTTCAAGTCATATTATAATGATGGGGTTTCCCTCAGTACTTTGGATTGAAATAAACAGGTTAGAATGGAGAACAGATGACAGGAGACTTCTCTGAAATTTCTGAAAGGCCATACAATCTTAGGCTGAATAAAGAAGGAATAAGAATAGGAAATACGGGGCCGAGTGTGGTGGCTCACGCCTGTAATCCAAACACTTTGAGAGGTCGAGGCGGGTGGAACACCTGAAGTCAGGAGTTCAAGACCAGTCCAGCCAACATGGTGAAACCTCATCTCTACTAAAAATACAAAATTAGCCAGGTATGGTGACGGGCGCCTGTAATCCCAGCTATTTGGGAGGCTGAGGCAGGAGAATTGCTTGAACCCGGGAGGTGGAAGTTGCAGTGAGCCGAGATCGTGCCACTGCCCTCCAGCCTGGGCAACAGAGTGAGACTCTCTCTCAAAACAACAACAACAGCAACAACAACAAAAAACACAGATGATTTCTTTTAAATACATTTGCAACAGTATTTCTCTGTTTCCTTTTTTAGAAATCCTTTCTGTTCATAGGGCAGTTGGGGTAGAGTTGGACACACTTAGCCAGCACGGCGTCGTCCGTGGAGGATGCACTGTGTGTCTCTGCTGTAAGATGTAGACACCTGAGTTTGTGTGTTCAGATACTTTCGAAGAAGTTTTTTTGGTGAGACTTCTTTGACAAAGAAAACTGCATATAAAGTTGTTGATGTGGTGTCTGGAACATAGTAATGATTGATGCAGGAGGAAGATAAGGGGGAAGGTCCCTGGAGAGCCTCCCACCAGCCTGTGCACTGGGAGGAGGGGGTGGAGCCTCAGGAAGTTCTCATCCTTTGCAGTGGGAGCCTGGCCTCTCCTGTTCCTGGGTGGTGACTTGGGATTCAATCTGTGAGATGGGGGCCTGTTCAGAAAAACCCTTCTTGCTTTGCTGAGAGTCTTTTTCCATTTTGCCCAATAGATTCCGTAACCCCTCACCCTTCAAAGGGTCTGTGTGCATAACTCTTCCTGGTCCTGTGACAAGAACCCAGTTTTTTCTACAATAGTAAGGAGTCAGTGAGCATTAGTGTTCTTTCTCTCTCTTTTTCTTCCTCTTCTCTTGGGCAGTATATTTTTCGTTTTCCAGTTGTAGCATCTGTTAGTGTAATTTTCATATTCTCCCTCAAGTAGGGCATTTTCCAGGTTTCTGCAGCTTGAACTTTTCTCTCTTGGTGGAGTGAAGCAGAGGTGGGTGGGGAAGGGAGACCAAGTGAACCCAGCCTGGCTCTCCTTTTATTTCCCTGGGGTTAGAAGCCACAGGTTGTCCTGAGGAGGCTTTGCTGTTCTTGTCGCTCCTGACTTCAGCAGGAATCAAGGACAAAATAATTGAATGACGAAGATGGAAGCAGCTATAATCAGCTGTTCAGTTCCAATAACAGGAAAAGTAGCCCTCAAACTTTAGAGGACATTAGAACGACCTAGGATGCCAGTTAAAATTCATCCTCCTGGGCTCCTCCCCAGAGATTCTGAGTCCAAACTTAGGTAATTCTTAGTTTTTAATGTTTTGGTTGATCACTAGTATAGCACAAAGATTAATATATTTTTTAAGAGTTTTTACCACTCCTTGGTAGAGTCTGCTACCCTCAGGGAGCCCCAAAATTATGTCTCAGAATTCTTGGCTTAAAAAATGAGCCACACCATCCCCACACCTATGTATGACTCTCAGACAGTCATGTAACACGAACAAACTTTGGCAGTGGTATGAGATTTATTTGTAAATTGCCAGTGTCAACATAATTCTTTTCTCATTGGCATTGCCTAGTTAAGGAGTCAAATCTCACTGTGGTTTGTTCTCTCTGTGGTTTCCGTAGGGTTGGGGAGAATGCTGCAGAAAAACGAACCCTCTCTAGTTTTGACTGTCTAGGGAGTAAAAAAAAAAAAAAAAGCCTGTCATTTTTCTGAATTAGGATATAAGACGCCTGCCCTGAAGGTGGCAAATCAGACTTCCACACGCATTGCCTTCATTTAGCCAATAGCCCGCTCTGAATGTGTATATTACGATGTGCAGTTTCATTCATCAAGGGGATTTCGGGCTCCAGCAGCACGCAGCCTCCAGTCTTGAGTGACTCCTGGGCTTTGGCTCAGCAGTAACTCCTCCATAAAAACAAGTGTGTGCATCTGGCTGTTAGAAGAATTCGTGCTCATCCGGGTAAGGATAAACTGGAGAAATTATTCCTTTTTTTTCCCTTTGGGTGGTTTTGAGATTTTTAAAAAATTGACCCTCTCTTTTGAGAAGAGCTCAGAACTATTTGTCTGAAGTTTTTCCATCCAGGCTGCTTTATCGTATTATCCACTGTCTTGCCCTTTTCATGTAAAATCTACCCTCTTCAAAACATAGTTTCATTTTCAAATTTTAAAAGATTCCATTTTTCTTTCTGTGCATGAAACTTTAAAAATTTAAATCACCACAATTGCTACTGGCTTAGAAGTGGAGTCTTATATTTTTAGGAAGTATACTTTAAAAGTTAGGTAGAGGGGAGATCTGTGTTAGCATTTGGTTTAAGAAACAATGATTGTTACATTAAAGGGCGGATTTTCAGACGTACTACTTAATCTGCTCTGACAAAGAAGCTATGAGCTCGCTCTCTCTGCCACTTTTCTCCCGATCTGTGTTCTCATGGTGGAATCGGCTCATCTTTTTCCCTTAGGCATGTGGTTTAGTCTGCGTTCTAATGGTGGAATCAGCTCATCTTTTTTCCTTAGGCATGTGGTTTAGTCTGTGTACATTCAGTGCAGTGGCATTTTTCTTGAAGAAGTGACTAAGGCTTCTTGGATGAATTCTGTCTTTGAAAGAGGTGGTAGAATTGCATCAGAAAGGCATTTACAGTAAATGGCTACCCCCCCTTCCTGTAATGACCGCATGTGAAAGAATGCATTAATTCTCGTTTTGAGGAAATGAGAGTTGTAGAGTTCTATGAAAAACTCCCTTTTTTATCATTAGTTAGCCAGGTTTGAATGTTCACATTTTAAAAATCAGGCTCATTTTGTGCTATCCAAATAAAAGCCACAAAGATACAGCTTTCCACTCCATGTTCTACGTGGAGTAACCAATCATCCTGAACTCAAAAAGAGGCAGTTATGTTGAATATGGCTACAGTTAATGGCATAAGCCTAAACTAAATTAATTTCTTCATAGTCTTTTTTTATATTAAGTTACTATGCCTCCTAGCTATGTTGCTGATATGTCCATCAGGATTTGATTCTCACTGCGATGGACGATGAAGACTAAAAGGAAACTCCCATAGATGATCTGGTCAGGAGTTCTCATAGAAGCAGTACCGCCCCCTAGGTGACAGAGTGGAAATTTATGAGGCTGTTCTGGTGGTACAATGAAGGATTTTTTTTTTTTTTTTTTTTTGAGATGGAGTCTCCCTCTGTTGCCCAGACTGGAGTGCGGTGGTGCGATCTCGGCTCACTGTAGCCTCTGCATCCTGAGTTCAGGCGACTCTCCTGCTGCAGCCTCGTGAGTAACTGGGATTACAGGCCCGTGCCACCATGCCCAGCTAACTTTTGTATTTTTGGTAGAGATGGGGCTTCCCCCTGTTGGCCAGACTGGTCTCAAACTCCTGACCTCAGATGATCCACCGGCCTCAGCCTCCCAAAGTGCTGGGATTACAGGCATGAGCCACTGTGCCCAGCCCTAATGAAGGATATTTCATGAGTGAGAGCCAGAGTCCTTAATGTCCCACAGTAGAAAAGACATAAAGAATTGCCCTGTGGTGCACATGACTTTCACCTGTCCTGTTGGACATTCATGTAGAGACAGCTCAGTTTATAATTTTCTAAACCTAGACTTAACTCCATTTTTTCATGAAAATGCAAAATAATTTTTGCATACTTTTAATATACACAGAATAGATTCATTGTCATTCTCTGGTCCATCTATACTACTACTTTCATTTTCCTGCACTTTTAATATGGAAAGCTTCTAATCTGACTTCTCTTAAATACAAACTTGTTCTTTATAAGTAAGTTACAAGCATCTATTTGAGTACATAGTTAACTGCCCTGAAAATTATTTATATAATGAAATGTTAAGTATTTTTTGTTATACATGGCTTTTTTTAGATTATCTTTTATGTTACATTTAGGATATTCATGTTTTAAAGCTGCGTGTACAGTAGTTAATATTTAATTTGATTTTAGAGTACTAAATGGGACATGACAGAATTTTTTGTCATATAAAGAGGGCTTTGAGACTAATGGGTAGGGTTTTGAACCAACGAACCAATCCCTGCCTCAACGTTTAAGGAAGGAGGGTATGCAAATTACCCAGATAGGAGGGATGCTTATCTTCTTCATGAAGCTATCCAGGGAGGATTTCACATGTATCTCATTAATTTGTTCTAGTATTTTGAAATCTTCATATTAAGCTAGTTCTTCTGTATTAATATTTTCTAAGAGTTTTCATATGTCACTCTAAAAACATGACTGGGCCGGGTGCAGTGTCTCATGCCTGTAATCCCAGAACTTTGGGAGGCCAAGGCAGGTGGATCACTGAGGTCAGCAGTTCGAGACCAGTGTGGCCAACATGGTGAAACCCCATTTCTACTAAAAATACAAAAATTAGCTGGGCATGGTGGCAGGTGCCTATAATCCCAGCTACTCGGGAGGCTGAGGCAGGAGAATCACCTGAACCCAGGAGGCGGAGATTATAGCGAACTGAGATCGCACCATCGCACTATATAGCCTAGGTGACAGAGCAAGACTCTGTCTCAAAACAAACAAACAAACAAACAAACAAAAAAACATGGCTGAGCACAGTGATTTACGCCTGTAATCCCAGCATTTTGGGAGGCCTTGGTGGGCGGATCACCTGAAGTCAGGAGTTCAAGACCAGCCTGGCCAACATGGCAAAACCTTGTCTCTACTAAAAATACAAAAATTAGCCGGGTGTAATGGCACACCCCTGTAATCCCAGCTGCTTGGGAGGCTGAGGCAGGAGAATTGCTTGAACCCGGGAGACAGAGGTTTCAGTGAGCCAAGATCGCACTGCTGCACTCCAGCCTGGGTGACAGAGTGAGACTCTGTCTCAAAAAAACAAAACAAAAACAAAAAAATCTATGACCTTTGGTTACTCCCCTTCTATAGAAAAGACAGGCAGGTATTGAGAGAATTAAACTTCTGTAAACTTGCAGAGGAGTTAAAAGCAGACTCAGGTTTTCTTGAACAGTGGACATGGTGGCACTGTCCCTTTGTCATGAACATAATCCACATATGCCATTATAAACTGTTGACAGTACTGGAAGATATAACACATTCTAAGTAAGGTATTGTCTATATGGTAGATTAAATCATCAGAAATACAAAAGCTGGGTGCGGTGGCTCACGTCTGTAATCCCAGCACTTTGGGAGTCTGAGGTGGGTGGAGCACTTGAGGTCAGGAGTTTGAGACCAGCCTGACCAACATGGCAAAAACCTATCCCTCCTAAAAATACAAAAATTAGCCACACGTGGTGGTGCACACCTGTAATCCCAGCTACTTGGGAGACTGAGAAAGGAAAATTGCTTGAACCTGGGAGGCGGAGGTTGCAATGAGCCAAGATCACGCTTCTGCACTCCAGCCTAGGCAACAGAACAAGACTCTATCTTAGGGAAAAAAAAAAAAAAAAGGAAAGAAAGAAAAGAGAAAGAAAAAAAGAAATACAAGTGTGAGGTTAAGGTACTCAAGCCTGTGCACACATAGTGTTCCCTATTGTTATTTGAGGCTCGCATTTTTAATTTCATAGAGCTTTTTCTTGTATTTCTCGTTTTTTTGTTGTAGTTGTTCTTGTTATGTGCATGTAATTATTCTCAAATATTTCCAGGAATACTAATAAATTGGGGTGTTTTTTTTTTGAGTTTTTTTAAGAAAAAAAAGTCTCCTCTTAATATTCTGTTTCTTCCAGAGTCTTTTTGTTGTTTATCTTGGTTTTTCTCTTTCATGTTGCAGACTTTTAAAATGTATATTTATTTTTGATTGTCTATTCTTTTTAAAAATGAAGTGGCATTATGGCTGCCTAGAAGTCCTGCATGACAGCACCTGCCTCTAGCAGGCTTCAGCCTGGGTGCACACAGCCGCCCTGAGCCCTCTTGCTGGAGAACTGCTAGACGTCAGAATGAGGAGGGCTTGACTGTGGGGTTCTCTTCACCACACTAGCTGTTTGGTCCTCACTAGACAATTTGTTTAATTTTTTTAGAGAATCATCTCCCTTTTCTTATTTTCGCTCGGGAGTGGGGAAGCTGTAAGGTTTCTTCTTTCTTTTAAAGACAGGAAGTAGTCATGAAAGGAATAATTGTTGATATCCAGACTTTTTGATTCTTCTTCTCCTTTCTACCTTTCTTGCCACTTCTGTCACATACAGTTCATACTTTTGCTGAGTCTGCAGCCTCTTTGGGGTCCAACTGAATAAAATCAACTATTCACTGCCTCGGCAGTACCCGCTCAGAACTCTCTGGGCTGTAAGCTGCCTCTGCTCAGTTTCATCGCTCAGTGCTCTCCCCACATCCTTCTGGCTTCCTGACATTTGGTGAAGTCTCCCAGGCCCTTGAAAGTTGTCGTCGTCATTGTTGTGGGTGGACATACCCCTTTTATAATTATAGTGGGGTCTTCCAGGTGCCCTGACCACCATCATGAAAGGAGAAGTACTTTCATTTGTTGATTTGTCAGAAGTATATCTGAACAAGTAAATTGGAAATACCTTTAGCCAGGCATTTAGCCAGGGAAAAGATCAGATGGAGCACGATGACTGCAGTGGGTACTGGGGTTTGGGAAAGCGAACCCTCACAATTACTGGGTTGGGAGGAAACAGTGGGCTGACATTATTATAGAAGGATATGCTTTCCAACCAGTGAAGACATAGCCATTAATCATAGAGCCCCGTAAGAAGATCTTTTAGCTTTGTTGCTCAAAGAAAGTTGCATCTTGTAAAACATACAACTTAGTCATTTAAAAAAATCTTTAAGTAGTGGTACTTGTTCCTGATCTTAATACAAATTAAATTTGGATATGCCTGCTTAATTTCTTCCCTGCCCTTTAGCATAAGAGCTTCTGAGAGAATCTCCTATTCTTCCCTTCTGTACTATTTATTTCTTGGGGCATAGACCCTCATACTCACTCTTCTTTTTCTTACAAGAAGCAATTCACATTCTCCTTTCCCATCTCCTTTGTGGAAAAAAGCTCCAAACCCTTATTAATTATCCCTTTGTCATGTTTGTCAGGTCAGTCCTGAAAGTGTACAGCAGACACTGTGAAGATGGGAAAAGTAAGATGTTGACTAATTAGTTCTGTAACTTCTGTGACATAAGTGGTATCCATTTGTGTCAGAAGAAAGCCTGAATTGATGTTTCCATCTCACACTTCCCTCATTTTACTTGGGAAGCAGTATCTTTGTGAAAAATCCCTGGAGATCCACAGTTAGGGCCAATTACTGCAACATGATGGAACCTTTAGGTTTTTCTCAGGCCTAGCCTCATTTCTAGCACAATACTAGGAGGCTAAAATCTACCTCTGAAATTTGCAAGGCAATACTGACGGATGTTAGCTATTTTTTATGTAGCTGCTTAGAGACAATTGAAGATAGTAAGGGTCATAAGGGCCTTCTCCTATCTGACCTCTGTACCCCTGTAAGTTGTTTACCAGCTTGGAGCTTCCTGTACAGTTCTAGATCAAAGAGCAGGTCCTCTGAGGCCGTGCCCTTGGAAGCAGAGATGGTGAATAGTGAAATGTACTTAGCTCTGAGGGAGTGAACTCCCAGGCAAGCAGAACCCACTTGGGATTTTATTTCTGGTATTGACCAGAACATCTATCATCAGCCTATGCCAGACACCCCCTTTCCAAACCTTCTTTCTCTCACCTATTTCGTATAACTTCCTAGAGATGAAGAATGTTTCTGAGTGTGGATTGTCAGATGTCTGCTGAGAAATGGTGGGCCTAAAAAAGATACTCTGTGACTGCAAGAATGTAGAACACTCCCACACTGGTTCTGGGACCTGGCATATTGGTTGGCTATTACTGTTGAATGAGAGGAGAACCAGCAAATTCCTTCTTTTCCTCTGGAGGAAATACCTTGTATGGATGGTCCCCCACAGAAGAGACAGCCATGGCTAGTTGTGAACTGAAGTAATTCAGATACAGGCCCCATTTGATGGGATCTAAGTGTGCAAATCAAATCGCATTCTTCAGGAGGACATGGGGATGTTAAGACAATTAAGGAAGTCCTACCATCCCTCCATTTTAATGGATGTAAAATTTACATGCAGTGAAATGCACAGACATTCAGTGTACTCCTGTTCCCAAACCCCAGTTAAGAGAGAGAACATTTCCATCACCAGGTTTCCTCTTGCCCCAGTCATTCCCTACCCTCCCTGACAAAAACTTTCTGCTTTCTATCATTGCAGTCTTGTTCTTGAGGTTCCTCTAAATGGAATCATACAGTATATACTCTTTTGCGTCTGGCTTTTCTTTTTCCACCCAACAGTTTCATATTGTTGTCTGCGTCATTCTTCCTTTATTGCTGGGTGGTATTCCATTGTATGAATAGACCCAATTTTAAACTCTGTTCTCCTGTTGACTGACATTTTGATCGTTTCCCCCTTTTGGCTATGATGAATACTAAGCTGCTGTGAATTGAGTTTTCTCTCATTCTCACTCTTTTTCTTTTTTTTTTTGAGACAGTCCCACTCTGTCGCCCAGGCTGAGCTGCAGTGGGGCAATCTCAGCTCACTGCAACCTCTGCCTCCCAGGCTTAAGCAATTCTCCTGCCTCAGCCTTCCGAGTAGCTGGGACTACAGGCGCGCACCACCACACCTGGCTAATTTTTAAAATGTTAGTAGAAATGGGGGTTTCACCATTTTGGCCAGGCTGGTCTCGAACTCTTGACCTCAAGTGATCCACCCACCTCAGCCTCTCAAAGTGCTGGGATTACAGGTGTGAGCCACCACGCCCGGCCCACTGTCACTCTTTTTTAGGTTTAATTGCTGCACCATACAGTAGGTGTATGTTTACCTCTGTAAGAAACTGCCAAGTCATTTTCCAAAGTAACTGTACCATTTTACACTCCAACAAGCAATTTATGAAAGTTCCAGGTGACCCAGTATCTTAACATTGTATATTGCTGGTTTTTCTACTTATGGCCATTCTCTTGGATATGAAGTAGTATCTCGTTGTCGTTTTCAATTTGCATTTTCTTGATGAATCACATATACTTATTGGCCATTTGTGTATCTTCTCTCTTGAAGTGTCTGTTCAAGTCGTTTGAGTCTGTTTTTCTTTTGCCTGTTTTAAAATTGGATTGTCTTTCTATTATTTTGGTTGGTAGGAATGTTATACATATTCTGAATAAAGTATTCTTGTCAGAAGTTTATAATGCAAATATTCTCCCAGTCTGTGGTCTATCTCCTGTTTTTTAAAAGTGTCTTTTGATGAGCAGAAGATTTTAATTTTGAAATAATTTCATTGATCAAAAATGTTTTGCCTTTGGGGAGACCAAGGCAGGGGAGGATCGCTTGAGACCAGGAGTTTGAGAGCAGCCTGGGTAACATAGCAAGACCTCGTCTCTCTACAAAAACATAAAATATTTTTTTAAAAATTAAAAAAAAGTTTCTATATTATCTGTATTTTTTGTTTCCTAAGTACCCGTTGCCTCCCCAGGATTGTGTAGCTATTTCCCTGTGCTTTCTATTAGAAGACGTACAGCTTTAGCTTTTATGCTTTAGTTTATGATCTATCTCCAGCTGATTTTTGTATATGGGGATAAGTAGAAGTCAAGGTTCATATTTTTGCATACATTTTCCCAGTTGTTCTAACATGGATTGTTGGAAAGACTTTCCTTTTTCCATTGAATTGCTTTGGCGCCTTTCTTGAAAATCAGTTTTCCATATATTTATGGGTCTATTTCAAAGGAACTTGAAGAATGTTTGTATAGACCACATGCGACATGCACTCAAGTCTAGGAAATAACAGTTCACATTGGTCAAGCCTCAAGTGACTGGCATACTCTTTAACTCCTGTATCATGAAACATTTATGTCAAAGATCACTGATGGAAGCTGTGTGTGGTGGGAGGCATTTTTTGCTTGTTTTATGAAGCTAACCCTGCTGAAGCCTCCAGAAGTTCCAACATTCCCATGTTAAATTGATGTTCTTATCTGCACAGAAATAGACCATCAAAAGTGAGATCTAGCCTGAGCCTGCAGGCGACTTCAAGAAGAACAAAATTAACTTCACTTTTCTTATCTGAAAAGTTGGATATGTGTGGATTCAAAACTGAGTGATTTGGAACTCATTGTAATGAAATGTGGGCCAGACAAAAAATAAACACTCTTAAGAAAGACATTTTTCATGATGTAAAGATGCTTGTAAAGGAAAAAATTATTTTAATAACAAGTATATTGTATGCAAAAGTAGATCTGATTTTAAACAAGCCTTGTCTATGAGTAGAATCTCTACCTGGAAAGGTTTTTGTAAATGGTTTGGTTGAGCATGTTTATTTGAATATAGAACTTTATTTCTTTTAAAAAATTCCTTGATTTGGAAACCAAAGGCTGAATAGAGTAGGAAATGCACCCAAATTATTCTGTTAGAAAGGCAGAATAAATGGTGATGCTCTCTTTTGACACCCTACATTTTAGGACTTTGAATTTGGTGCTTTCATGGTGTGGTGGTGTAGGGAAGTGATTAGTGCGGGACTCTGAGGCTGGGCTGCCTGGATTGGAATACCAACTCTGCTACTCAACACAGGCAAAGGAATCGACGCTCCTGTGTCTCCCCCTAAATGGGGAGAATAAGAGGTACCTGCCTCACGGTTTGGGTTAAAATATACAAAAGGCTTAGAGCTGTGCCTGGTTCATAGTGAGCACTATGTAACTGCTGGCTGGTAATAATATATTAACTTTATAATAAAAGAACACCAAAAAAGGAATTCGTAAAGGAAAAACATAAAGCAAAAGGGCATTCCACTCTTCTGTGATTCAGCTGTCTCACTCTTCATAATAGACTTCCCAGTTGGCTGATTCGGTCACGTTTTGTTATTAATTCCCATTCTCTCAAAAGGATACAGAATTAAAGGGTTTTCTTTTGAGCTCCTTGGGAGATGCGTGCCCTGAAAATAACCAGGGATGCTTCATATTCGTTACCAGAATTACTTGTCTCTACAGAAGGACTTTACAAGGAAAGACGCATTTCAAGTTTACGTCGTCCTCTCCACTCATTTGAAATACCACCTTCCCAAGCCTGTGTTTGGACTTGTATCTTTGTGCTCAGCTCCTGGCCTCTGTTTCTGCTTTCTCTAGCAGTTTCCTGGCAAGAGCGGGAATGAGAGCCGAGCCTGGGAGAAGTGGCCAGGACAGGCCTCTCCCCACTCAGCTTCCCACCACCACTCGGGCAGGCAGGAAGAGCCTGAACTGTGATCACCTGCCCACATTTAGTAAGTTGACAGCGCCAGAAACAAAATCTGGCTCAGACCAAACATGAAGGTCTGTTACTAATGATGTCATTTCCGTCAAAATCCCGTTTGGGTTGCACAGACTGGGTTTGACTGTAGAATGAAGAGGGATTGTGCTGCACGTTGTCACAGGAGGGTCATCGTGTTCTGTGTAGACCATTGTCTTTGCTGTACATATGCGGTGAAGGCCTATAGAAAATTGATGTCATTTACTACAGTGACTTCCTGGATCTCACTGTGTGGAAGATGCGACTCCTCACAAGGCCTGCTCAGCGTAGTCACGGTTTTGTTTATGTTCTTAGTGTTGTTTGATAGATGCCACAGACGCATAGAGCACTGGGATGTGGCGCCCATGACTTGGCAGGCGGGAGAAACACACTTGAGGAGGCAGCTTTCCACTCTCCAGCAGCTGATCCATGCCATCCCAGTGCCCCTGCATCTCCCAGCGGCTCTGCACACACTGCCCACTCTCCACCTCCTGCATCTCACTACGTACTTTCAGTCACTGTCCATCCCTCCGGTGTCACAGAGGGAAGAGAGGCCAGAAGGTGGACTCACTCAGGTTCTCACTGTGAATCAGCATTCCCCATCTGTGCCTGCCTGGCTTTCCTTGCCTCCTGTTTCAGTGCAACGGGAGTCCTTCCTCGTGCCCAAGGCCCTGAACTCCATGCCCTTCCCTCTCACCTTCTCAAAGACTTTTTCTCTCTGACCATGTACTTTTTATTCTCCACTGACTTTGTCCTGCGAGCACTGAAACCTACTTAAGTCTTTCCCATTTTAAACAACACAGGCCTTCAGTATCACCCTGCCTTTCATTACCTCTCCATTCACTTCTCCTGCCAGGGCCAGCCTTTTGGAAGAATTGTCTCTAGTTATTCCCTCCCTGTCCTCACTCCTGCCCACCCCTCAGGCTGCTCCAGTCTGGCTTTTGCACCAGTGACCGAGTGGATTCTGCTCTAGCTAAAGCCAGTAGTCTCCCTCCTCTCTTTCCTGTGGGCCACGTTTGTCAGATGCATTTGGATTCTTGTCTTCCTCAACTTCTCAGTGGTGAGCAGGGTTTGATGTGTTCTCCTCCGTGGCCTTTGAAGACTCACCCTACCCTTCTTGCTTTTCCTTCTCATTGCCCTTTTCAGATTCTTTCTATCCGTCTCTAAGCTCCCTACTGATATTCCAGTGCCCACTGGGCATCTGCACTTGGATATCTTGTTGGCACCTCATATCCAAGAGGTTCCAAATTGATCCAAATACCCAAGCTTGAAACCTGTGACCTATTGATCCTTTCTCCTCACCTTCAGAATCCAGTAAGAAGGCAAATCTGGTCAAAATTCTACCTATCAACAATCATCAAACCCATCTACTTTATCTATCTGTCATGTCCTTCTTCTTGGTCACCATTACCTTTTACCTGTATTAATGGATTAGCAACTCTCTCCCTGCTAAATTTCCCCTGATCCATTCTCTGACTTCTTTCTGGGCGATGCTTCTAAAAGCATCCTCATCCTTCTTCTTCCCTGCTTTAATTCTTACCCATTTGTTAAATGTCCTGTACCCAGATGGATGGGGGCCTCTGCAGAGCATGCGTTCTAGCCTGTACATAACCAGGTCATCATGGCACTTACAAGTTTATGGGGAGTTGGAGAAGAGAGTTGTTTCCCACTCCGCAGAACTTTATGAAAATCCCAAATGTAAATCAGCCACTCCTGCCCCAGAGCTCTTGGTCATGGGCTTTGTATCCCTTCCATCCTTCCTCAGCCTCTCCCATCTGTAGTAACCCTACCCTATTTCTCCCTTTTTACTTATTCAGAGGATCTCAGTTCTTTCCTGAATGTTCTGATCCTTAAGTTTCATTCCTGTCTTGTCTTTGGGTTTCCCTAAAAGCAGATTTTGAAAAAGCATGCAATCTGGTCTGTCTTCACTACTTAAGAGCTGTGTGACCTCTCCGTGCCTCCATTTCCTCATCGGTAAGAGTCTATTTTATAGGATTGTAGGGAAGATTAAATTAATTCATGCACAGAAAGTGCTTAAAGCCCTAGCTGACCTGTAATGATGGTCAGTAAAGCTTGCTGTGATAACAGTGATTACTATTATTATTAAAAATATCACTACTTCCAGGTTGCCATCCTCAACCAATCTAGCTAGACCAGATTAGAGCTCCCTCTTATGTGTACTAATAGCACTGTGTGCCTCCTTTACATTGTAATTGCCAGTTTGCTACAGGAAGGATGATGAAATATTGTTCATCATCCAGCACCTAGCCCAGTGCCTGGCAGAGTTATATAAGATGTGCTCAAGTATTTTTTGAACAAAATTAATGAATCAAATAACTTGTAGAAAGAGCATTCCAATTACGCTTTGCTTTCTTACCTTTAAATAGCCACCTCTTTAAAAAAAATAAAACACGGCCAAGCGTGGTGGCTCATGCCTGTAATCCCAGCACTTTGGGAGGCCGAGGTGGGTGGATCACCTGAAGTCAGGAGTTCGAGACCAGCCTGGCCAACATGGTGAAACACTGTCTCTACTAAAAATACAAAAATTAGCTGGGCGTGGTGGCGGGTGCCTGTAATCCCAGCTGCGTGGGAGGCTGAGGCAGGAGAATTGCTTGAACCGAGGAGGCAGAGGTTGCAGTGAGCCGAGATCGCACCATTGTGCTCCAGCCTGTTCAACAAGAGAGAAACTCTATCTCAAAATAAATAAATTAATTAAATAAAACACAACAAACAAAATAGAACTCTGCCCCAGGGGCCTGTCTTTAAATCTGGCATTTCTCAGTGAACTTGGGGAAACCTCTCTAGATATCTAAATCCTGGAACAGTTCTATCTCAGAGCTTCTGCCCAGCTCTAGAATTCTTTACATCTGTGGTAATAGCATGAAATGGGTATCGAGTACATTTTAAGGACACTCAGAGTTTCCCTTATGCTTATGTTTTTTTCCCTGTTAGTTGATGAGAAAATGTCATCATGTTGCTTGGATTTGTAGGTTCTTTCCTAGTTGTGGGGAATTTTTCCGAGCTGGCTATTATGAGAGGGTCTCAAAAAAAACCACAAAGAAGTTCGGTATATTATGTTCAAATTAAACACAGTATCCCTTCTTATTTTCACTTTTGATCTGGATTTTCACTTCTGAGCTGACTTCTATAATTATATTTAAAGAATTTAGTCTCAGAAATAATCCTTAAACCTTTCTCGCATGCCAAATCGGAAACTTATTCAGGACTTCTAATTCTGGTGATTTCTTTCTTTCTTTCATATATTTATAGATGAAATATGTATATACACACATAGACACAGATAAGACTATATCTATATGTAAATACAGATACTTAAAATATATCTGTATATATTTTAATTGTGGTAAAATAGATAACAGAAAAATTACCATCTTAACCATGTTTAAGTACACAGGTCACTGGCATTAAATACATTCACATTATTGTGCACCCATCACCATCATCCATCTCTGAAATCTTTTCATCTTGCAAAACAGAAACTCTGTCCTCATTAAACAACAACTCCCCATTCTCTCCTCCCCCCAGCCCCACCGCAACCACCATCGTACTTTCCATTTCTTTGAATTTGGCTATTCTAGGTACCTCAGATAAGTGAAACCCTACAGTGTTTGTCCTTTTGTGACTGGCTTATTTCACTTAAGCACAGTGTCCTCAAGGTTCATCTAATGTTGTAGGATTACAACAACATCGTAGCATTGACATGGTTTCTTTGCTTTTTAAGGCCAAATAATATTCCACCGTGTAGAGATACCACATTTTATATATCCATGTGATGGACACGGGTTGACAGACACAGGTTGCTCCCATGTTTTGGCTGTTGTGAATAATGCTGTTAGGGACGTGGGTGTACAAATACCTGTTTTAGTTCTTGCGTTCAGTTCCTTTGGATCAAATGAGTTATTGATCCTTCTCTATTGACGCTTCTGTTTTCATGGACTCTTGCCTTACTCTTTTGATCATTTCGTGTTCCTCCCCCCATCGACCTTTGGGCCATTTTTCTGGCTATGTCCCTACTATCGAGGTTCTCATACTTCAGTTGGACCCTCACAGAACTGCTGCCTGGAGAAAACAGTTTGACAGCTGAAAAAATATGATTCATTACCACCTCCTACACACACACCAATTCCTGCGATTTTCTGAAGGTATACTGGTGGTTCCTAAATTAAAAAAGAAAACCTCTTGGTCATATGGCAGATTTTTGTAGCTATTGATACTCTGTATTTTGAAATTTAACTGTTGATAATAGCAGCTTCTTGATGTATCAGTCCTCTAATTGTGATACTGTTATCTGTTTCTTATTATGAAAACAATACATGACAATAGTAGAAAACTTGTAAGGTGTAGAAAAGTATTACACACAATGGCACTACCTGAAAGCAACAGCTGTTAACATTCTGGTGCATAGGCTTCCAGTCTCTTTCATGTAAATTTTTACATAGTAAAGATCATACTGTTTTGCCCTTTCTTCTTTGCATTTAATAATAAATATAAGAATTTCTGGCCGGGTGTGGTAGTTCATACCTGAGTAGCTGGGAGATTGAGGTCGGAGGATAGTTTGAGCCCAGGAGTTTGAGGTTACAGTGAGCTATGATTGTACCATTGCACTCCCCCTGAAGGAAGACCCCATCTCAAAAAAAAAAGAAATTTCTTGTTAAAAAGTATTTGCAAATATTTTCATGATTTTATATAGCTGAGAAATATTTAGAGGGTGGTAATTAGCATAAATAGAATTTTTCCAGTTATAAAAATAATATATTACTTACAGAAAATGCCAACCATCTCAAGATTATAAAGAAGTAATAAAAAATCTAATGTCTTTGTCTGCCCTTTTTAAGCTTTTTTAATGTATCCTAATCCAGTCTTGAGACCACCTTGTCCCTCCCTTCTTCTCACTTTCTTTCTTACCTGGCAACATTAGTATCATGTTTACATATGATTTTATATTCAGCATTTCCACTCAACATTATCTTTTGTTATTTCCAATATCATGAAGCATTCTCCAAAAATCATGATTTAAGCATATGAATTTTTACTGTGATCTGGTTAGTCACATGCTCCATTCCACCTTTGGATGTTTAAGTTGTTCCCAATTTTATGTTTTTGCTAAGTATGTCCTTGTATAGTTATCTTCCTATGTATCTGTGATTATTTCCTTAGGAGATATGTATAAACATCTTAGGAGTCGAAACAGTTTTAAGGCTGAAAAAATACATATATTGCTGATTTCCTGAAATGGTTGTCTCGCCTCACTTCATGAGCTTTCTTTTTTTTTGTTGTCCATCTTTGTGACTGGTGAAATGAATTTCGGTGTTTGCTCATGAAGTTGACCATTTTTTTTCATATTAATTGGCCTTTCATATTTTTGTGTTAATTGTCTGTTATTACATTTTACCTTTTACATTCAAATACTGTAAGGAATATTATCCTGTTACAGCTATTTTATTTTTTGCTTACCTTTTTATTGAGAGACAATGCCTCCCTCTGTCACCCGGGCTGGAATGCAGTGATGCAACCATAGCTCACTGCAGCCTGGAACTCCTGGGCTTAAGTGATCCTCCAACCCTAGCCTCTGCTGGGACCACACATACGTGCTACCATGCCTTGCTAGTTTTTAAGTTTTTTGTAGGAACAGTGTCTCACTATGTTGCCCCAGGCTGGTCTCCGAGCCTTGAGCAATCCTCCTGCCTCAGCCTCCCAGAGTGGTGGGATTACAGGTGTGAGCCAACACATCTGGCCTTTTTTTGCTTACCTTTCAATTCTGTTTGCTGTTTTTTGACATATAGGGGTTTTACATTTTGTTGCAGTTGGATTACCTTGCCTTTTGTTACTTTTTTCATTGCTTCTATAAAGCTAAATCTTTTCCCATTCCAAATTCAGAAATAATTTTCCACTAATTTAGTTTTCTTCCTTTTCTTCTTTTATATTTAACTCTTTAATTGCCACAAATTAATTTTGGTGAATCTTATGAAGTAGGAGTTAATTTTACTTTTTCTAGAATATTATCTGGTTCTTGTGTTTATTCAGAATCCAGTATAGCTATGACATGAACCAAAACAAGTGATTTTTCTTATTTCAGTGCCTTGATTTTCCCATTAGGAGAAATGAGGAAGCCGTGAGTACCAGTGGAAGGACCAAGCCAGGAAGAGGGACTGGAACCATCTCAGAAGCCGTTCCCCTCAGCCTGGAACTTGCCCTGTCTCCTCGCAGATGAGGTAGGAGGCTCAGCACAGGCTGGCGGGAGCAGCCCACAGCAGCAGTGAGGGTCAGTGGGCCTGTGAGTTAAGAAGAAGGTGGCACAGAGCGAGGGTCTCTGGGTCCTGTTTGACTTTTCCATGACTGGGATAAGTAGCCAGGGCTTGGCTAGTTGGAGAGTTACTCGAACCTCAGGTGACAGTTGTAAGGCAGCACATGGTGTAAAAGAGTCCTAGCCTGGGAAAGTCCAAAATCTTGGGTCTGCTTTTCAGTTCACTCACCTATCTCTGTGACATAGCAAAGTCTCTTAACTTCTTTAATTTTCCAATTAGTGGTACAGTTGCAGGAATGAAATAAAACTGGTCCTGATTACTCAGAGATTCATTTACTGATTACTCTTTTTGTGATCTGAATAAAGAGTACAACATCTCTCAAAAGGTAACAATTTGATATTTCAGGAAATTAGAGAAGTTAAGAGACTTTGCTGTATTATGCAGATAGTTGACTGACAGCTGAGCCCAGACCCAAGATTCATTTATAAAACAAAAGAGAAGTACGTACTCTGAGGTTTATCCTAAATAAACTAGTCTAGGTAAGTGGCTGAGCTAGGTTTGCCATGAATCAATCTGCTGAGTATATTTCTTGGTAACTAGTTCATCTTTCCTTAATTCAGTCAACAAATATGATACCAAGTTTAGTAAGATGATGACGGATGTCATGTAATACTCCATCTGGACGACTGTGTGCTTCTCAGCTTCCCTAACTTTTCTTAATCTACCTTAAGCTTCCCTTCTGAAAGGTTTCTGTCTTTCCTAACAGTCTCTTCTTACCGCCAGCTACCTCTTGTGTTTAAGAATTTAAGGAAGATGAGCTAGGAATCAAGAAATACCCAGAACTGATTCCTGTCACTGGCCCCACCCTGCCACTTGCCCAGAGCTGTGGCATAAATTTTTTTAATAGGCTGAAATAAAGATATGAATAGTATTTTGGTATTAAGCATTGATAAAAGTAAAGGCCATGAGATATACCTGCTCTCACCATGTTAATTTTCTATTATTGGTATTAATAAATTATTACTAACATATTAACAAGAATTGCATCGAGAAAAAAAGCAGCCACAGGCCAAATCTTTTGAATTTCAAATGTTTATATTAATGTATTGTATTCTAGAAAAGTAGAATTGTCTTAAGTAGCTTTGTAATATAAAGTCATCTATCAGCCCATGACACCTATTAGAATGTTTCAACCTTTGTCTCCCACTTTTTTGTTTCTAGACTGAGTGTACTTGGTCTGGTATTTGTGGCATAACTTACAGAACACATAAGAATGATACAGATACTACTTAATGACGACCTAGTACAAGCTTAGATAGCTAAGGTGAAAGCTTCTGTGGCCTTAACATTTTCCTCTTGAAGAATGTATTTGCTGTAATAAAATACAGTGACTATTTGAAATCTATAAACTTATGTGAGGTCTGGATAAATCTGAGCAACTTTCTTTTTTGTGCTCCAGGAACCCATGCACTATATATACAAATAAAGCTTAAGTAAACATCACTGCTGCAATCTGTGTTTTGTTTGATTATATTACGTATTGCCTGATCTTTAAATAATGATGAAAAATAACATAACCATGTTTTAACATAAACCTTGAATGGATATGAACTTAAGGGAAACAGTTTCTTGGATAATTAAACTTTATTGTCTCACCGTGCATTACTTGCGTCTTGTAATATTTTTTAAAACAGTCCTGGGGATTTATTTTTTGAGGCGTCCAAATGAATTATTAGTTCTCAAAAGCCGTAGGATATTCCTGGGTCGATATATCCCCAAAACACTATTTTTAAACTGCTTAGTTTATTTTTCTTAGCATGCTCATCTGCTGCATAATTTTCTTTGCTATGGGTCACATGATTCCTCCCGTCCATAACTCACGCACTTAAAATTCTCACTTCCTGATTGAGCCATCAGATTACGTAAAATGTAAATCAGCCTGAATACCTAAGAGCAGGAATTTTAAGGGGGAAAATGCCGTTTTCTTTTCCTGTGTCATTATTAACCCTTAAATATCAGAGTGAGTGTCTGCTCACCTATTTGTATTTGGAAATGAGAGACTGTTAGGGGTTTTTCTTGGCCCTTCCCTTTCAGATTGAATCAGACTTTGCTGCTTTCCTTATAAAAAATAATGTACCAACTAGACAGACGGTGGGAGTGGTATCGTTGCAGGAATGAAACCAAAAGGGTTCCGATGATTGACAGAGATTCATGTATTTATTAACTCTTTTCATGATCTGAATGAAGAGTACAGCATCTGTCAACAGGTAACAATCTGATATTTCAGAATTGCAAGTGGCCATTTAGCCTTTCTGCTGCCTGAAAAAAAATGAAAGTAATTTCTAGCAGGCAGGATGACACTTGTTTTATCACGAATCTGACAATCCAGCACATTTTCTCAGAGCAATTTTGAAGTTGTCATAGAAACAGCATGGCATTTGGAGGGTCTTTTTAGTAGTTCTTTAGCTAGAGTTAATTAATTGTATTAACTCTGGATGTTTTTCTTTTTACTCCTGTTCGACAAACAAGGGCTATAATTGCTCAAATATGTATTTTGTGTTCTATATTTTTTTGGTGACTGTAGTTTAAAGACGTGATGTTTCGTAAGTGGTTTCAGTAAAGGTTATCAATTGATTTCAGATACGTTACACTTGGGTTTTTAATTTCTCTGTAAAACTGCACTATCATTGTGGCACCGGGATTTAGTTTTATTTAAGAAGTGAATGTGGGGAGATATTTGCACAAATTCAATTGTGGCTTGCTTCCACTGGTTGCAGCTATCCTTTGCTTTGATTTTGGTGTATTTAGAAAAAGAACTGGGGAATGCAGAAGGGGAAATGTGTCAGGCTTACAGGGGAAAATTGTTTCTTTAAAAACGCAAGAGGCAGGCACAGCACCAAAAGCATGTTCCAGAAAAGAAAGAAATTTGACTTTGTGAAACTTAAGAACGCAGTGCTCTTTGAGACTCTAAAGTATACTTAAATAAATTCTCCCCTAGGAAGATTTGTGGGAACTTTTTATTGGTGGAAAGTAGGTTGGAGCTTCTATTATTAATAGTAAAACTCTGTGGCAGAAATTCTTGCCAATATGGCGGTTGGTGAGAAAGGAATCCCGTTTCTTGGGCAGGGAGAGGGTCAGAAGAAAGAATTGTCTGTGCTGGGGTCTGGATGCTGGGACTTAAAAAGTATTAGATATACAGTGCTTTGTGCTTTTTGTTTCCTTGTATAAGTGAACCGAGAGATGTGACACTTCTAAAACGTCTCGTGAGTTTTGTGGGTTTAATGCTAATGCCACTATCCTTACTGTTCTGTGAGTATTTGTTCAGCCACGGGTGATTCAAGAGAGTTGGGGTAGCAGCGTGTGCAGCCAGCAGCAGTCCAGGTGCTAATGTACCACTGGTGATGTCAGGAGTTACGAGACAGCGGTTTCAAAACACTGCAGTAAACAAGGTCAAAGTGTCCCGTTTCGCTGGAAGAAGGTTTGTTTTTATGAGCTGGACAGTACATGGATGAAGTAATTTTTCAAAACAAACTTTAAATTTATACATGTATTTTTTTTTTCCTTCTTTGGATTAAAAAAAATTGGCCCGTTGAGATTAAATAATGGTTATGTTTTTAAGCAGAATTATGTTTCATATGTTTTTCCAGTCTTTTATTGATTTTCTGTTTTTCACAGAAGAAATGAAAATAACTTCTGATGTAGGGATTCTTAAGTGCAGTTTTAGAGAGCAAGACAGGACCCAGTACTTTCAAACCACGGCAAGTGCAAGCCACAGTCCCTAGTAAGATATTCCTTCTCATTTTGTGCCTTTGACTCTTATGTAGACAGACGTTTAAGTACGAGAAAGCTAATGGCGCAGATTCTGCTGACTGTGTGGCTCTCGTCTTAATGCGTTTTCCAACCTTGAACCTGAGAATGCCAGAGGATTGAGTCTCTGGACGTTCATCTGAGCAGATATCTGCTGGCCGCCTGGTTCCTGAGCTAACAAGTGGGCGTCCCAGGCTTGTGTGTGTAGTCACAACAGTGGAGGTGCCACGTGGCACCCAGAGGTCGACTGGGGCTACCGCGGGGCTTCCCGATCCTCACAAGTGTGTCTTCAGTGTCTGAGATGAACTGGCAACTTGGGGCATCTTTAGAAGCGCAGACATTTGGAGTTCCACGGCAAACCTGGATATAAGCACTCACACAGCTTTTAAAGTGAAAGCAAGGACCTTGAGGAAGGAATTGCCGTCATCTCATTCCCGTCCTGCTTACTGGGCTGGGGAACAAAGTAAGTTCTGCTTGTTTCTTTGTCAGTCAGTCTCTCCTGCGTGTTTTTTCTTGCTAACATTATTAGACACCCAATATCTGGCACATGCCAAGTTTTTCCCCCTTCATTGGGAAGTAGGATATAGTTTATTCAATAACTGATTGCTTCTTTTATCTTTTCCCTCTTCCCATATCTAGTGTGCCGGCTTGCTGTTCAGAGATAGGAAGAGATTGAAATTTATTATCAAGGAGAAAACAAAAGGTGTTTTGTTTTGTTTTGTTTCTAAATGGTCCAAGAACTTTGCCATTAGGTAAATGACTATGACACAGACAAGGCGTTTTGCATGGTGTGACCAGGAGTACCTCCAGCAAAGCAGCCCCAGTTCGCCGCCCTGATTTCCATTTGGAAGCAGGCAGAGTGGGTTTCCCTAGCACTGGTGTTAAGGCAGAGGGTCCTTGTGCAGGAATTGTGCAGAAACTAGGTGGGAAGCTGTCATAGACAAGAGGCTGCAATTTAAAAACGCATCAGGAAATGGAAAAGAGCTGCAAGAATATCAATTATTTAATGATGTTGATCAAAACAAATTTAATATAAAAATGAGATAAATGTATAGAGACCTAACCCTGTCAACAGCAACTAAACTTTCTTTCATGTTAGAAAGTTTTGTGCCATGTAGATTTATGGACAATGTGCTTAATTGCCTCTAGAAAATAATGAAGCGGCTTCGTCACCGCCGTAGAAGATCCTGTGACACTAGCCTAATTCTGACACGTGGCTCCTGTTTCCCATTTTGTTTGTATCTTATGCTGATCCTCTCTCCAGGGATGTGATGTGGATTGATTAACTTGTAATACAAAGTTCTATGGTTTTTGAAGATGCAGAGTAAATAGAGATGAAGAGTGATTTGTGATTTGTTATTAAATGATCTTCCCTTCTACATTTAGGACTGATTTTTACTGTAGAATTCTTTTTTTATTTTTTTGTTTGTTTGTTTTGTCAACTTGAACAGCAATACTTTGAAGGTAAAAGATGGGAGCACGACTGGAGTGGAACTGGAAAGCAGAAACTAGGGGTCTTCTATGTCTAGTGTGGAATATTGTGAATTTAAGGTAGAGCTTCTGTGTCCTGGGAATTCATATTTTATCTCAAAGTGGTGCTGATAGGACTGGAGGTAGCTGTATTTCATTTGAAACATTCCAGCCTCTTTATAGGAATATCTGTGAATTATTAATTCAGCAAACATCTTTAAGTGTCTCCTTTATGTATAGTGTTGTGGTTAGAGCTGTAATTGTTTCACCATTAAATTTACAGAAATTCAGTTTGTAAATGAAAAATTCAGAACAGTTTGAAAGAAGGGCGAATGAGCAGAGTATTACCATCGAAACAGTCTTGTTAAAGATAGTGCCAAGTGAGCAGGACTGTCCCTTCTAAGCTGCCCCTCCTAATTAAAGGGAAAGGTGGCTGCCATCTGTCTTCTTTCATTCAAGGCAGTAGGGGGTCTAGGGTAGAAGGAAGCAACCCCCCCTTTATTTTTCTCCCACTCTTTTTTATAGTCAGCTTTCTCCCTAGTCAGTGACCCAGAAGGTCATTGATGATCTGTCTGTCTCAGAATGAATAGTAACATAAGCATGCTTGGCACTTGCAAAAAAAGAAAGTTTATAACATGCACTGATCCATTTAAAGTTCTGCTTGAATTATGTCTGAGAGTATTGTAATCTCTGTGTTGGTGTCTCTGCCCTGTTTGTTACCAAGGGCACTACTGGCAGGAAAAGTGGGGAGTTTTACTTTTATTGATTTTGCTTTTCCATGAAAAAATGTTTACACTCCACTGGGCATCATCAGAAGATGGCAGCACGTGGCTGTGTACAGGAGATGTGGGGACGTGCAGGAGTAGTATTCTGAACCAAAATCAGGGACACCTGTTAATGATGATACATCGATGTCATCTCAGGGGAAAGTGTGAACAAGCATGGCAACAGATGTCCAAGCTACTCAGTGGCGTGCTGCAGCTTTTTGGACCAGTTATTGAAATTAATTCACACTGTTTAGCTTTTGTTAAGCAATAAGCCTTTTAACCTTTTTCTTGTAAGAATACGTTGCAGGAGAATTTAGTTAGTTTGGGGTCATGTCTTAATTGCTTTGGAAATGTAGAATAGTCCCTCCAACAAAATGACTGCATTTTCTTGCCTCAGTTTCCACCTCTCTAAATAGAAGAAATATCTGCTGCTTTTATAAATTATATTATATAAGAGAATATGAAATATTTTCCATCTTTCATAAGAACTGTATTATAACTGAAAAATTCTCAAATCTTCAGTTATGTTGATTTTCAATTTTTATATACCTAAGCAAGGTGTTAACAGTCTTCTAAAGAGATTCAGCTGTTACAAACCTTGTTTAGTTCCCAAGTAGCAGGTATGGACTTCTCAAAACATACTGGTTTTTAGAACTCTCTTTGTGACACAGAAGTGTGGTATTTCTTAAACCCGTAACAATATATTTGGAGAGCTCAAATGTGAAAGTCATGTCTGTAATTTTATTTAGAGCTTCCCCCCCCCCCCCCAAATTTGTCACCAACTTGCAACGAGATTTCTTGGAAACATAGATGTGTTTATGTTGTTGTGCCTTGAGATGAACATGTGTGGGCTTCTGAAGACACTGAATGTATGACTGGATGATACCTGAAAAGTGGGTCACTTCCTAGTCAGCGAAGGGTACACAGGGCTGAACAGGCAGGGCTTTTTGGCTTTTTCCATGTTTCTGCTTTTGGTGTGTGTGTGTGGACTAATTTTAGATACTCAGCTAGGAACTTGACTGGCTATCCTTTTTAGCATGTGATTTAAATTAATTTGGTTTTACCCATCAGTATTTATTTCAAGGGGACTAAATAAACACATTAAATGAAGCACTTAAGAACATTCTTATTTTGACTATCCACAGCGGTGGGAAATCTCTGTCCTTTGAGGGTAGGAGGAAGCCAGTAGTTAGGTCTCATGAATATGGTAGGTGATCAAACCACTGATTGAAGTCATTGTTTCATGTTATAAACATGTGCGGAGCCAGCTACTACATTTCATTAGAAGGTACTGTAGATTCAAAAGTGAACGTGGGTCTGGCATTTCAGAAGGACACAGGTTAGTGAGATAAACGACTGTAAAAAGAGGCAGCACTGTAGACTGATGTCCTGTAACAGAGGTGCACATGTGTTGTTAGAGCCCAGAGGGGGTCAAAATAAAAAGACAGGGCACAGTGGCTCATACCTGTGATCCCAGCACTTTAGGAGGCTGAGGTGGGAGGGTCACTTGAGGCCAAGAGTTCAAGACCAGCCTGGGCAACATAGAGAGATCCCCATCTCTACAAAAATAAAAATAAAAAAATAAGCCACACATGGTGGCATGCGTCTATAGTCCTAGCTACTTGGGAGGCTGAGGCAGGAGGATCACTTGAGCCCTGGAGTTGAAGGCTGCAGTGAGCTATGGTCACACCACTGCACTGTAGCCTGAGTGACAGAGCAAGATCCCATCTCTGAAAAAAATGGATGAGTGAATTAATTAAATTTCAAAATAGAGACTTAATGGAAAATGAGAATTGTTGTGTACATGATTTATGAAGTGGCTTACATAATAGAATTTTGGATATGAAAGCCCTGAAAAATAGCTTCCTATTTTAAGGATGAACAGACTGGGATTTATTTCTGAAATTCTATAATTCTCAGTCAGTTGTAAGGCTTTCATTATATAATAGACTTTTTTTTTAACCAACGGAAGTTGGACCTCTTCAAAATGTGAGGTCCAAAAAGGTTTTGGGTATTGTTTGAATAACTCTCTTCTCCAAAGTAGACTGTTTTTGAAAAATGATTTCTTTCTGACATTTTAAAATTGAGTATTTTTGACACACTGAATGCATCGAAGCATTATATGTCGTGTTTATTGCCGAGAGTAGCTGTATAGCTTGTGGGAGACAGTTAACTTGGAGCTTTCTTGCATCTGGAAGTATGGGGAGAGAGAAGGCTTCTACACATCTCCTTTCATGTTATATTCTACAGGGAAAAAATTTCTATCCTGTAGACACTAGGTGACTCCCTTGTGGATAATTTCATTTAACAATGATTTATGGGTGTTGCTCTATGCCAGGCACTGTTCTAGGAACCGATGCCAAGGCTCATGAAGCCCTGTGCTCCTCAATGGCACTCTGTAGGTAGATACAGAGCCACCATCTACTGGGTGCTTCTCCTAAGTGTGACAGTGCAGGCTGGCATACAATGCTACCCTCAAAGAGCTTGAAGCTAAGGTTCGCAAGGTTCTGTGCACAGATAAAATTAGAATAAATGCAGAGATGCCATAACAAGATGCCTTAGCAAAAAGAAAAACAAAGAATAAATGCAGAGAGAAAGAGAAATGTATAAAAGGTAGAGAGATAAACACACCACAAGTTCATAGAAAAGAAAGGTTGTGTGTTTATCTGTGGCTGGGATGCTCAAGAAATGCTTCATGGATAAAGAGCCTTTGAGCCAGACATTGAAAGAAAGGTAATGTTGAACTTGAGGACTTGGAGTATCCTCATTGAAGGAAACATGAGCAAACGCATAGGTAGGGAAGGGCAATGCCAGGTACAGAGTGGGCAGGAATCGATTTGTAGTTGCTGGGCAATGGTGTGTGTAAATGACTAAGGAGAAGATCAGGTAGCAAAGGTCCTTGGAGGCCAGAACCCAGAGAGCCTTGAATGGCATGTAACTAAATGATTTAAACTTAAGTTACTGGGGAGCAATGGAAGAATTTGAGTGGCAAGAGTCCCCATCCTGAAGAGAGGCGTTGTTGGGGATCAGCATGTGGGTGCCTCTGGACTGTGAAATAGCCAGAGCTGGGAAGCCTTTTAGAGCTGCTGTAGTGGTCCAGGAAGGAGGTGGGGAGGGTCTGGGTGAGGGCAGGCCACTAGATGGAGAAAATGAATTTATGAGATGGGATTTAGGAACTGCCTAGATAATAGGGGTTGGCTGATGGGAAGCAAAATGCCCCAGAGCTTTGAACTCAGGTGCCATTCATTATTTCTATGCCATCTGCCAGGCATTACATAGCTATTATCTCATTTAATCTTCTCCTAATCTTGTGGGTTCATATTTTCATCCTTATATCAGAGACGAGAAAACTAAGGCTCAGAGAAAGTTAGCAACTGGTCTAAAATTGTACGGTTAACAGGATCTAGAACAGGGACTTCGGTACAGGCCTCCCTAACCCCCAAGCCTGTGTTCTTTCTACTGTACTAGGCTTGGAAGACAGCGGACGTGAGAGTGAAGACAGTCTCTGTCCACTCTGGCATATTCAGCATAGGTGCTGGTGAGATTCCCACCTTTAGGTGTCCATCAAGTGGCTGGAGACATGGAGCTGAATCTCGAGGACATCGGGAGGATTGAAGGTCTGCATCCTCATTTATTTATTTAGTAGTTATTTGTTGTGTCTTCATAGACCAGCTTGGCAGCACGAATGCTGAGGTCAACAAGAGAGGTGCGTCCTTCATGGAGCTGCCAGGCTGGGAGGGAGCCCTGATGGCGTGGCTTGAGTGTAAGGCAGGAGGTGTGCAGATTGGCCATAGGAACTTACTGGCCTAACCTTGTCAGGTCAGGGAAGCTCTCTAGAGGCAGATGTGGTTCTCAACATGATACTCAAATGATGAGGACCCAGATAAAAAGTGGGAAAATGGCACATCCCAGGCCATGGAAGTAGCGCATACTCAGGCAGAGCAAGAGAGGAACACAATGTCTTTAAATCAAAAACCGCATGTGGCTGGAATGGAGGGAACAGCGAGGAGATTAGGCTAGAGAGGTGAGCAGGAACCAGAGTAAGAAATGCCTTGGAAGCTGTGAGAGGCTTGGGATTCACCTGTGAAGAAGAGAGTAGCCTCATCTGAATTCCTTGCCTCGATCATGGTCTCCAACAGAAGGTTAAATGGCCGTGGAGTCTAGAGGTTTTTTCCCTCGGTGCGGGCATCACCTCTTCTGAAAGGATGGTGTAATGGCTAATTGTATGTATCAGTTTGGCAAGGCCACAGTACCCAGATACTTGGTCAAGCACCAAGCACAGGCTAGATGTCACTGTGCAGGTATTTTTTTTAGATTGAGGTTTAACATTTATATCAGTAGACTGAGTGAAGCAGATTATCCTTTGTAATGTATGTAGGCTTCATATATCATCAGTTGAAGGCCTTAAGAGAAAAAGACTGAAGTCCCTAAAGAAGGAACTCTGTCTCCAGACTCCCTTCAGACTCAAGACTGCAACATCAGCCTGGCGCGGTGGCTCACACCTATAATCCCAGCACTTTTGGAGGCTGAGACGGGTGGATCACTTGAGATCAGGAGTTCAAGGCCAGCCTGGCCAACATGGCAAAAACCCATCTCTATTAAAAACACAAAAATTAGCTGGGCGTGGTGGCAGGCGCCTGTAGTCCCAGCTACTTGGGAGGCTGCGGCATGAGAATCACTTGAACCCAGGAGGCAGAGGTTGCAGTGAGCTGAGATGGTGCAACTGCACTCTAGCCTGGGCAACAGAGGGAGACTCTGTCTCAAAAAACAAAAAAAAAGACTGCGACATCAACTCTTCCCTTGGTCACCGGCATGCCCTGAAGATTGTGGATTTGTCGGTCCCTATAATTGCATGAGCTAGTTCCTTAAGGTAAATATCAGTATCTACCCCTACCTCCACCACTCTCTCTCTCAATCTCAACCTCTCTCTCAATCTCCATTTACCTCTCCCTCTCCCCCTATTGGTTCTGTTTCTCTGGAGAACCCTGACTAATGCAAATAGGAAGATAAAGAAATCTAAACTGTTCGACTCCTGTTGATATTAGCAGAAAGCTGCATCAGGCTTCTCTAGGTGTTCTTGGTGTATGTGTATATTGCTTTTTGTATAGATGAGAATAGTGAAGTACAGAAGGGATGTAATGTACCCACAGTCATGCAGAAGGTTGATAGGAGAGCCAAGGAGAAAACTCAGGTTTCAAACGTCTGGTGTAGTTCAGGTGCTTTCTTGCTATTTGGCCCTTATGTTTTTATTAGCAAGGTAATAAAGTTACAGAGTTTGCCATGCGTAATTATTGGTAATGTTTATGGAATGTTCTCTGTATGTCAGGCACTGTTTTAGTTGCCCTAGAGGTGTTAATGATTTTAATCCTTACAGCTACCTAATGAGATAGGGAATAATAGGATCCCATTTTACAGATTTTAAGCAATGAGTCCTGAGTGACAGAGCAGGACTGAAGACTCAGGCAGCCTGTCTGCAGAGGTTGTGCTGTTGACCACTCCACCGCTTCTCAGCTTAATGCCCTGGGCACAGCTTTTCATCTCTGCCTTTGGAACCATTGTCCAGAATATTTATGATGGTAGTGCGCTCTTGGTAGGGCTTGTATTGAAAGAGAAAATGCTTACAAGTTATTTTTCAAGAGGCCCTCCGATAATGCTTCTTAGCGCCTTGAAAAACAGAAAACATTCCCATTACAGCAACATTGTAGACCTCCTGCTGGAGTATATTTTTAGCAACTAGACTTTGCTGTCTAGCCTAGTGACACTGGTGGGTACTGATTTGCCCAGGGTGATACAGGAGTGTGATAAAGTGGTGATATGAGTTGGCTCCTGATTCAGCATTTTGGGGTGTGTTCTGGGGGAGAAGATAGCAAACCTCTTTGTGTGTGTCCCTTGGTTCTTTGAGAGAACAGTCATCATAACTCCCATTTATTAGGTCTGTTGTGTGCTAGATGCTGTTTTAAGTGCTTTATAAACATTGTCTCATGGAATCTTCTCAACAGCCCTGAAGGCTGGCATTACCATCCCATTTTACATATAAAGTAAGCAGTGATTAAGGAGTTAAGTCACATTTCCAAAGCAAGTAGCAGAACCAAGGATTAAACCTCATCTGAATGACTCTAAGCCAGTGCTCTTGGTCACTTGGCTGTGTCTATACTGGGTATCTATACTGGAGCTCACCATTCTTCCCCATAGACTATGAACTCCGTGAGGGCCTTTATTGATTCTCCACCATACTTCACACCTGCCAAGTACACTACCTGACACATAGTAGGTGCTTAATGCATATACTGTCATGTGTCACTTAACAGTGTGGATAGGCAGTTTTGTCATTGTGTGAACATCATAGAGTGTACATCCATAAACCTAGACGGTATAGCCTACGACATCCCTAGGCGATATGATATGGCCCTGCTGCTCCTAGGCCACAAACCTGTACAGCCTACACTACAACTGTACTGAATACATTGTAACACAGTGGTAAGTGCTTATATATCTAAACATACATAAACATAGAAAAAGCAAAGCCGTACAGTGTGTTACAATGGCTACAGTGTCACTAGGCAATAGGAATTTTCAGCTCCACGTAATCTTACCGGCCCGCCATCATGGATGTGGTACACCATTAACTGAAATGTTATGCTGCACATGACTGTGTACGGAGCGACTAACAGACTCATTGTGTTCTCTGTGATCGCTTCTGAATGACTACAGGACCAGGGCCAAAGAGCACAGACCTGTGAGTGCGTTATGGACTTATGTGGGTTTAGCCCTCATGATAGATATGAGCATATCGTAATGAGTATATCTAGTGTGTGAATGTATATCATAACTTATCCACTTTATGGATATCATAATTTATCCATTTTAGTGATTCCAGGACATTGTATCTATCTGTGCTTTTTTGTTGTTGTTGTTGTTGTTGAAATGGAGTCTCACTCTGTCACCCAGGCTGGAGTGCAAATGGCACAATCTTGGCTCATTGCAGCCTCTGCCTCCCCAGTTCAAGCCATTCTCCTGCCTCAGCCTCCTGAGTAGCTAGGACTACAGGCACACGCTACCACACCTGGCTAATCTTTGTATTTTTAGTAGAGATGGGGTTTCACCATGTTGGCTGGTCTGGAACTCCTAACCTCAAGTGATCTGCCTGCCTCAGCCAAAGTGCTGAGATTACAGGCATGAGCCACCGCGTCTGCCCTCTAGCTATGCTTTAAGACAGGTCTCTCAGCCCGGACTGGAGTCATGTAATACACGGCTTTGTCAGTAGCTCTCCTTCCCGCAAAGAAGTCTTGATAATCTTATACTCATCCCTGCCGTTAGGATTCAGGACCAATCTTTTATAGCCTGTACACCACACTGGTCTAGGACAGCACCTAAGTAATACTCATGCTATAAAATATTCATCAAGTTATATATTTTTTAAAACATCCCAAAAATTATCTTTTTCCTCTACTGAGAAGAATTTCAGGCTCCCCTCTCTCTCACTGCCTCTCTTCACACACACCTACCTCAGTCTGTCACCTATTTCGTAAACATATCTTCTTTAAAAAAAGAAAGAAAAGGCAGTACATGCTTTGTAAACTGAAACTAGATTATTTATATTTGTAGCATTTTTTTCTCCTTGAGGTTAATTTCCTTTGCTTCCCATAACTGGAAACCAATGATTCACTGCCATTATATAAGCTTATTTTTCCTCTTGGAAATAGTAAATTATAAGAGGTTTGACCAAAAAATACACATCAAAATTAGGCAGTATTTGGTGTTTAGCCTCCATCTGCCTTGTCTTCTTGTCTTTAGTTGTGCAAGTAGATGCTGATGATTTCTGGCAGAGCTAAAGTAAATCATGTGAATTTACTTTTTTTTCTCATAAAACAGATGGCATGGTCTAGCTCTGGGCTTGTATGTTTCATGAAGTACATGGGTCTGAGTGCATATTTATTTTGTGAGCCAAGGTTTATGCCTTCTTTTATAATTTTCTTTCACCGAAAATTACCCAGAGAGCTAGAAACTCCGTTTTTGTCAGTGTAAGAAGCTTTAGAATCCATATCCAGACTAAGGCCACGGAACAATGTAGATTCACTCAGTGAAAACTCACTAGCGGCCTTCTTTGTACTAGACTGTCACCTTTGCTTGGCTTTGAGAAGCTTCAAACTAGGGCAGTTTATGTTTGGGAATGGCCAGTCAAAATAGCAAGACAGACATAGGCAAGGATGTAATTTTTTTTAAATTTAAGAGGGGAATGGTGGAGCATGAATTAAAACAGAAGGTACTCTTACCTTCTTGGAACTATAAAATAAATACATTTGAAAAAGGCACCCTCTCAACCTTCCGAGAGTCAGAATTTTTGCTGCCACCCCTCATTTTGAATCTATTCTGAATTTTTTATTCTTTTTTTAGTAAGGAGGAAGAAAAATTTCTCCTGAAGAATTCATTGGAAATTAAAATTGACTTGCGTATTTTGTATTTTTTGGAATGTGATGAAGACTGATTTGAAAGTGCTGGATTTGGTCAGGCAAAGGAAAGGAAGACGGTTACATGCAGTCATCCTGCCTAGCTCATCCCCGCCACGATGGAGAAGTGGGGTTGCTTTCGTTGTACTTTTTTCATTTCTTTTCTTGCCAAGCCCAGTGGCTTCTGTTATAACATGTGGCAACTTCTCCCTTGGAGACTGACTCAGTCCAAGTTACCATAATATTTAGGACCAGCTACAAAGACGTTTCTTCCCCTAAACCTGTGCCAAATCTAAATCAAACTATCTTCTCCTCCTTAGCCATTCAAATAGCTCCAGCTCTTATATAAAAATATGAGAAATACATAGGCCTCTTTTTGTTTTATTCCTGTTCAAACAGATAAACAAGGCACATCATGCCTAGTGTTGCTTTGAGCTCAATCACTTCCTCCTAAAACAGTCTTATACTATGTTGATTTTAAGAATTGCAACTTAGGTGTTCAGGAAGGAAGCAGACATATTCTGAGAGCACAGTCATTGTCTATGGTCTCAGAATATGTTTGCTTCCTTCTAGAACATCTGAGTTCTAGAAACCGCGTACAATAAACTGCTGTCAATGCTGCTGGAGGAAGGAAGAGTAATTCTGACATCACTGGCCTTCAACAGGTGTGGCTCTGAGCTTCTGGGCCTCAGAAGCCCTGACCTCTAGAGGCTGGGGGCCAGCAGGGCAGGGAGGTGATCTCATCGTGGATGGCCACAGGTCATCTACCTGCCAAACAGTTAACCCTGAACAAGTCACCTCGATTTATTTTGCTTTTAAAAAAGAAAGTCAGCAAAATAGAAAAAAAAAAAAGATTCTTCATAAATAAATTTGTTCTGATCTGTAAATACCCTGGTCATTTCCCCCTTGGCATTTGATATACATAGTGTAGGCATATTTTAGTCATCCTTGCTCAAGTAATTATATTCCATAACCAACTTTATTAGCATAAATTAACTTCCTCATATTTTTAGCAAGAGTTACTTTCCTTCATTGCTTAGCTTATTGTTTTGAAATATGAATTACTTCCAGCACAGTTCATTTTTGTGGATGGCATTTCTGTCTTTTTAATTTATAATTATTTGACATATACAAAAGATGGTATGTAATATACAAGTAAACTGTAAAGCACAATTTTAAAGGTACTGCAGTGAACCACCATCCAACTTAAGAATTGGCTCATTACAAATGAGCTCTCTCTAAGCATCTTATTCCTAGCATTTTCCTGCTTTCCCACTATTCTGAAATTTGTATTCATAATTCTCCTGATTTTTAAACAAACATATATTTTTATCACAGTGTAATGAGTAAATGTGTGTTGCTGAAGGCATTTCGAGACATATAAAAATACTATTGGATTATGCACAGTCTTTTTGGAACTTGAGTTTTTCCTCCATATTATATTTGCAAAATTCACCCATGTTTTTCAGGTATAGCTACAGTTCCTTCATATTGCCAGAATATTCTAGTATGTAAATATATCATAATTTATCCACTATCATGTTTATTGAAGGGGGGTGGGAAACAAGGAGCTCTCTTTTCAGACATGTTGAGTCTGAGATCTCTATTAGAAATCCATTGGAAGTGATGACAGGCAGGCGGATGCGGATGCTATTCAGGAGAGAGGTCTGAGATGGAACTAACAGCGTGGAGATGGCATCTAAAGCATTGTTTTCCCGACTGTTCTTAGAATGATGGGCTACTTAGCCCATCAGCTGAGATTTTTGTGTTAACATTTTTTTTTTTTAATTTCTTAAAGGTCTACCTGGTGTTTTTTGTTTGTTTGCTTTTTCCCAAATCTGCCTGATCACTTTGCTGAGGTGTGACTCGTAAGGGAGTAAACGAGGAGAGTATGAGCTTCAGAGAAAATGGGGGGAAGTATTTTGCCAGCCCTCATGGAATTTTGTGAGATCCAAATGAAATGCTAGATGCAAATTTGCTTTGTAAACTGAAAAAAGTTATGCACTTATTATATTTGATGATGGCACCTTGTTGGGTTCTGCCTAATACCTCATATTCACTGAGTGCTTACTTCATCTGTATTAACACATCTCATCTTTATAACAATCGGTGAGAAGCAGGTAGTGTAGATTCATATTTTACAGAGGAAACTATAGCTTATAAATGGTAGACCCAGGATTTGAATTCATAGAGTCTGCTTCTAGAAGCTGTGTTCTTAGCTCCAGTGCTATACTGTCATACTGATTTCCTGCCTACCTTCTCTCCTTCCTTCCTTCCTTCCTTCTCTCCTTCCTTGCTTCCTTTTTTTTTTTTTTTTTGAGACAGGGTCTCACTCTGTCACCCAGGCTGGGGTGCAGTGGCATGAGAATAGCTCACTGTGGCCTTGACCTCCTGGGCTCAAGTGATCCTCCTGCTTCCATTTCCTGAATTACTGGGACAACAGGCACATTCCACCATGCCTGGCTAATTTTTAAATGTTTTGTAGAGATGGGGTCTCCCTGTGTTACCCAGGCTAGTCTCAAACTCCTGGACTCAAGTGATCCTCCCAACTCGGCCTCCCAAAGTGCTGAGATTACAGGTGTGAGCCACCACACCTGGCCATACTGTCCTTCTTTAAATGACAGGTTTCTTCCCACTCCTTCCGCTTCAAGAGTACAAACATTTTAGGATCACATTGCAACATGTCCACCTTGAACCCAGCTACAAAAATCCTACCCCAGGCAATGGGCCCCCAGCAAAGGGCTGTGTGTGCTGACCTCATTTCACCACCGAACCCAGCCCCAGACCTCACAGGGCACTGCTCACCTGCCAAGTGCCCACTCCGTGCTTGCTGAAAATGGTGTCTTGATTTCAGTTATTTGCCTGAAGCCACCCAATAAGTCAGTAGTGGGCCAGAGAATAGAAACCAAGTCTCCTGCCTTTCAAGTGTCACGTTTGTTCTGTGTTAATCAACTATATACCTCCAGGGGATCTGGCAGAAATTTGAAAGTGCTTAATTTTACTGCAGTAAATACTTAAGAATCCTTTTTAAAGGAAGTCAAGCCCCGGCCAGGGAAAATGCGACCTGCTCTGAGGGCCTTTGACAAACTGACATGGGCACTAGGACTAGGTCATGGATCATTGGCCCTTGATTTTGTCTCCCACTGAGCATCCCAAAGGGGTTGAGACCTCTGCTGGAGCCACTAGGCTTCAGCAGGACCTGGAAATGTTCTCAGAAATGAAACCGGAATGCATGATGTCCTGGATTCAGCAGGTCACAGCTGACTGCCATCAGGAGGTGTGACGGAGAAGGTTCCATTTATGCAACACTGTGGTGATACAGGTCAGGACCCAGGGGAATTAGCTCAGCCATCTGAATTGGCACCTCTCTGCTTTTCTCGCTGAGTGACAGGTGCTTTGCAGTTGGCTTCAGATGTTTGTGAATGTGCTGTGTTTCCTAAAGCCATGTCAGTCAGGAAGAAGATGTAGGCATTCAGGAGGTGGGAGAAGAAAATCTGAATTAGAATCAACTTGAGGATGGAGAACACAGGGAGGGATGGGTTTTTGTCATCAGAAGAACACCAGGCAGATTTTAGTCCCTCAGTTAATAATACCATTTGAAAAATTGATGGGGAAATGTAACTGGAAGGTTTCGGCAAGACGAAAGCTGCATCTCCAAGGCTGGACTCTGTGTGTTCAGGTGAGAACTGGGTGTGAGTGTAATTATCAGAAGGGAGGGTTGTCATAGGAGGTGCACGATATGGAGTCACAAGGGGATGCATTATTTCCGTGAGTTCTCACAGTTCCCAGGGCAGCCACAGATGGTAGTAGTTTATGTCTGTCTGTCTTGACAGAAGGGCAGTAGGCAGTTGTGGCAAGAAAAATGGACCAAATGAGGGCTGCACTCAGCAGGTTAAATTTGCTGTCAGTAAGTGTTCCTAGGTGAGACGCTTCAAAACTAGAATGCTCTGCTGGGACTTTTCTTCCCCTTAGAAAAGTTCTTTGGACCAGGCGCAGTGGCTCATGCCTATAATCCCAGCACTTTGGGAGGCCGAGGCGGGCAGATCACCTGAGGTCAGGAGTTTGAGACCAGCCTGGCCAACATGGCAAAACTCCATCTACTAAAAATACAAAAATTACTCACGCCTGTAATCCCAGCACCTTGGGAGGCTGAGGCTGGCAGATCACAAGATCAGGAGATTGAGACCATCCTGGCTAACACAGTGAAACCCCTTCTCTACTAAAAATACAAAAAAACTAGCCGGGCGTGGTGGCGGGCGCCTGTAGTCCCAGCTACTCGGGAAGCTGAGGCAGGAGAATGGCGTGAACCCGGGAGGCGGAGCTTGCAGTGAGCTGAGATCCGGCCACTGCACTCCAGCCTGGGCGACTGAGCGAGACTCTGTCTCAAAAAGCCGGGTGTGGTGGTGGGCGCCTGTAATCCCAGCTACTTGGGAGGCTGAGGCAGGAGAATCACTTAAATCTGGGAGATGGAGGTTGCAGTGAGCTGAGATCGTGCCACTGTACTCCAGCCTGGGCAACAGAGTGAGACTCCATCTCCAAAAAAAAAAAAAAAAAGAAGGTTCTTTGTTCATACTTTCTCTGCGCTGCTGCGAGTAACTCTGGTGCTGTTTTCTGCAACCTGTGTCGGTGGCTGGGACTTTCTCGACGGCAAGGCAGGCCGTGCATGAGGCCTCTAGGACCCAGGGCTACCTCCCAATGCCGACGGCCCTGCCCTGTGTGAGCTTCGGCAAGCCAGTTCCACTCGCTTCACCTCAGGTTCCTTGTTCCTATGTGCACACGTTGCTTGTTTGGAGGATTAATTAATGACAGGGAATGTAAAGTGCGGTTGGTTTTGCTGGGGAAAGAGCAGGGAAGTGGAGACCTAGGCAACGTGATGTCACCTCTCTGATGAACTCCAAGGCCTCTGTCAACACCGATGCCCTTGTCCTGACATTGTGGGGTTTGTGGCATGATTGGAGAGACCTCGCGTGCTCTCTGGGCAGCCCTTGTTAGTGCCGCCCGACTAGCTGGGAGATCCAGAGTTTCATGAGAACCCTCCCTCAGTGACAATATCCGCCTTCCTCGCTGTCAGGCTCAGGTTGTCCTGTGCCCCCACTGAGCCTGCTCATTATTGATTAATGAACTTGTAAAATGAGAAGTATTGTTTTACCAGAAGCTACATGTTTATGTGGGTGGTAAAAATGAGAAGAGTTGCTTGAGAACTGGTTCTCCTTTCCATGAGTATATCCAAAGTTCAAATCTGGGCTTTGTGGTTATAAGACATGTTGAGTGAATAAAAATGAAGGAAATGCTGGGCATTTATCACTTTTTTTTTTTTTTTTTTTTTGAGACAGGGTCTTCCTCTGTCACCCAGGCTGCAGTGCAGTGGCACGATCTCGGCTCACTGCAGTCTCCACCTCCCAGGTTCAAGTGATTCTCGTGCTTCAGTCTTCCAAATAGCTGAGATCACAGGCATGGGTCACCACACCCAGCTAATTTTTGTATTTTTTGTAGAGACAAGTTTTCGCCATGTTGGTCAGGCTGGTCTCGAACTCCTGGCCTCAAGCGATCCATCCGCCTTGGCCTCCCAAAGTGCTTAAAGGCATGAGCTGCTGCGCCTGGCCTTTCACAATTCTTAAACTGTTGACTTACAGAAACATAGACCTGTATGAACACAGAGATCACCTGAGAGGTCTGTCACAGAACTACCTGCTGTCATGGGTGATGTACAGATAAAAATGTGGAAGATCTAGAAACTAGTCATTTCATTCGTAATCTCTGCTGTAAGTAAACATTTTAGTTTAATGTTAAAAGGTCACTCAGGGTTATTACGAGATTTGATGAACTCATGGCTACAAGGAACCTTTAACTGTATGAATGAAAGATGAAACTGCAAAGGCACTCCTATTCACTACAACCAGTGCAGTGGCTGTTTCTGCCTTTCTTTTCTTTCCCTCCTCCCTTCCTTTTTCTTCTGTTTTTTTCTGGCACCTTCCTCTCACTTTCCTCTCCCTTCTACCTTATTTTTTTCTTCCTTTCCTTCTCCTTCCTCTCCCTCTTTCTGGCAGTAGCAGTTATTTTTAAATTTTTATTGCTTTTTTTTTTTTTTTTTTGAGACCGAATCTTGCTCTGTCACCCAGGCTGGAGTGCAATAGCATAATCTCGGCTCACTGCAACCTTCACCTCGGGGTTCAAGCCATTCTCCTGCCTCAGCCTCCCGAGTAGCTGGGATTACAGGCACCCGCCACCACACCTGACTAATTTTTGTATTTTTAGTAGAGACCGGGTTTCGCCATGTTGGCCAGGGTGGTCTCGAACTCCTGGCCTCAGGTGATCCGCCCACCTCAGCCTCCCAAAGTGCTGGGATTACAGTCATGAGCCCCCACACCCGGCCCCAGCATTAGCAGTTTTTACACAAGAAGAGCATAGGCATGAATCCTGCCTTCATGGCACTTACACACTAGCAGAGGCAGCTGGCAGCAAATCAGCACACAAAGGCAGCTGCAGGGTATGATGTGCCATGACGTAAAGGGACAAACACCATGAGAGTCTGACTAAAGCCTGGCATGTGTTAATCCTGTGTACCTATTCAGAAACTAGGGTTCATGACAGTGCTTCTGTTGTTACCTATTAGAAGTAGCTTTGTAAATATAAAGCTTGTAGTTTTGTGAAGCTATCTAGTATAGAGGCACTCTGGGAGCTTAGCATTATGGAGTTTTTTCATAGAAAGGATGGATAGATCCTAACAAGCAAAAGTGGCAGAAACTAGTTTTTCATGTGTACATTGTAGGATTGAAAGATAACTGTGGTTGAGTGTGATAAACAAACTTTTTAAAAAATATATATTACTATTTTTTACAAGTTAAGTTAGAGCAAGATATGCTGATTCTCTCCCATTTTCAAAAGAGGAATTGGAAAAGGGAGAGCTCGTTTATGTGGTATTCACAATAGCGTCTGTTCCTGAAGACAATTCTTGGAAAAATCTCATGAGTGTTCTCAGACTGAAAACAGGGATCCAGTCTGCTGTTCATGCAGGACTCGGGAGGCGAGCGAGCATGTGATACCAGGAAAGGTCCCAACCCTGCCCTGCTGGGGAGCCCTCGGTGGCGAGGTGGCCAGTTCAGGCTTCACTTCAGAACATGGATACTGCTGCGTAGGTGCTGGAAGGGTGCTGCATGGGTGCCGGAAGCTGCTTGGCACAATGCATGTCCTGTTTCTTGCCACTTGGAAAGACGACTGTGGAAGTCAGGTCTTTCCAGTCCCCACCAGTAAAGCAAGCAACGAATGCCTTCAGTCCAGGTAATGTGTCCAGGCTTTAAATTCTCCGGATCTGTCTTTGGATACCCTGGGAACAAGTCTTGTCTCTTCTTAGGCCCTTCTGACTAAAAGCAGCCAGGACTTTTAAACTGACTAATTTTTAAAGATTTCCAAATAGAGGAGAAAATTAAAGCAAAACTTTATGAAAGCTGAAAATGATCTTTCCAACTTTTCTCATTCAGAGTAGAACACTGGAGCATTGAAAGCTTGCTCATGTTTGTGATTGATCACATATTTAAAAAATTGTAAAATAAAGACCTCATTTTCATTTAAAAGTTCACTTCATCACCATCATTTCCACGAGGTTCTAGGTCTTTTGTGAACAAATTTAAAACAGTGCTTTCTTTATAACATGAATTAAATCTAGATCCCAATGATATTTGGCACCTTCTAAATACCCAGATGGCCACTGCATTTGCCTTGAAGTGAAGACGTGTGTAGAGTTTTAATCACATGTTTTATTTTTTCTCTTTTAAATATCGCCTTTTCAATAGTTGCTTGTTAATGAATGACTGATTGTTTACTGCAGTTTATAATCAGGAATGTGAACATTAAAAAATTCTAATCAGGATACAGGTTGAAAAACACTTTCCCTCTCATTCTCTTTCCTTATGCTAGAACAATAAAAATAAATTGTCCTTCCTTTGGAAACATAATAGTAAGAAATTTTATCATTCTCTTCTTGAAAACTTAAGTTTAATAAAACAGTTCAGAGGAAACTTAATTATAGTTCTTATACTACAAAAAGCTCTTATAAAAACAGGGGTAGGGCTACAATAAATTTTACCTCTTGAGCATAACCACCGCTTGAAAAAGAAAGATGGAGTTACAAAATGATTGTTGCTTTATCTTCTCCATTGTTTAATGCCTGAACATACTTGGGATTTTTTAACAGCAGGAACAAGACACAATTTTGTTAGCTACCCAGGTAAGATCATTTGAGTCCAAAGACCAGATTCCAGAACAGACAGCAGATCCCTGTTGAGGACATGGGTTGTCAGGACAGCCTGGAGGCAGAGGGGTGGATTCTGTTGTAGGTGTCATAAGTGACATTTTGGATCAGATTTTTAACCCTCTTTTGTTTTTGAATGTGAGTAAATCTTCATAGCAGATTATTCTCATGAAACAAGACTGACACTATGACCTCAGGGAAAGAGTGCTTTGGGAGGGGAACTGCTTATTCAATTAAGCAAAGAAAGAGCTGATAAAAGGGGCTGTCTCAGAGCTGTTGTTTCTTCTGCTGAACTTTTCCAAATAGGAGCACAGAAGTCCTGAGAACACTGCCTCTCTATATGTTGTGCTCAGTCCACACACTGCCAACACATGTGCATACACACACACACACACACACACACACACACACACACCCTCCAGCCTATGGTTTTCCAGAATTAGCTTTCCCAAAGTACCTTGAGCACTAGGGGTTCAGACTGGGGTTTGGGTTTGGTGACAGCTGTCAGTGCTCCAAAGGCAGAGAACTGAACTTAGGGCAAATCTGTGGCAACAGAAAGCTCTTTTCTATTCCATGAAAGTCGTGGATGATGCTTTCAGATCCTGTCTGCAAATTGCCCAACATCACATTGATAATGGAAACAAATGATCTGACACTCACATAGCTAAATATAATTTATAATTTTGATGTGAGGTTGACACATGAAAGATCATGCTTTTCAAACTGCTGTGATGACTTACACAGACAATTCATTTTAGATAATGGTGAGTTAAGCCTGGCAGCCTCTGAGCGTTTCTCACTCATTTGTGCAAACACCTGCAGTTGGGTACTAATGCACATGTTTAATTGCTTAAACTTAAATTATAAAATCCCTAAAAGGATGTTTTTCTCCTAGAAAATCAGTCAGGTCTCTTGCAAAGACTGCCTGCTTTCATGAGCTTCTTGTATTTCCCGGGATGCTTATGCGCCAGCCCCTGTTAGAAAAGGTCTGCTTTTAAACACAGGAAGTTGAGCCCTTCAGGGAAAGTGCCGATGTCTGAACCATCAGCAAAATCACTACACCCGTTCCCTGGGAAGTCTAGTTCGTCAGAAACAAGTTTAATTCGGGAACTATAGTTTATCCAGGTTCCGTGAAGGCAATTAGCACTGGGCAAGGGCTGTTTGATCAGCCTAGAGACACCGCCTTTACGCCTAAAGCTCCAGTCATTTGTCTCTGCTCCCGCCGACTCGCAGCGACCACAGAAGACATCAGAACTGCATGAAAATGGCCCTGCCCCTGCGACAGAGCAGGGCGCTTCTGGCTTGCGCCTTGTTATTTGTCCCTCCAGTGGTTCCTAGCTGTTGTGACGTCAAGGCTGCCATTCAGAGCAGAGAAAAAGGAAACCGTGGCCTCTCTTCGCATCAGTGGCCCGGACAAGCTGTTGTTTCTCAGGCATCCAAAGCGCTTTCTGTCTGGCAGAGCTGTGCATTCCATGCCTGGGTGACCTGGTTAAATGGAGGAAACCAAATGCTATCTGCTGAATGCTCTCCAAAACAAGCATTCCGCCCTGCGCGTCTCAAGCACAGGCTTCACTGCCTCTGAGGACTGTGAAGGGAACAGCAGCACTGCCTGCATTTGCCGCTGGCATATTCAGCTTCTGGTCAGAGTCTTAAAGGAGAAAATAACATCCTCAATGGCCTCGATTAATACACACTTCACCGACGTCTTTGTGCTGCCTTTGGGGTCAGTGCTACAAAATCCTTTTTTAAAAAAAAGGATTCGGAATCACAGTCAGAAGTTCCCAACTGCTGAACTGCCACCTCTTCCTTCCCGTCTCACTTCGGCTCACGCCATTCCCCAATTTCAGATTTCTGAATTCCAGACAGGCTCTTGTGTATGTGACTATATTAATCTTCCACAGTGCCTCACTGAATGTGTGTATGTTTTGCACACACATGAGAAAGACTCACAGGTGTAATGCGTGGATCACAACTCTATTATTTTCTTAATGAAGAGTAACACTTTGTGCTTTTCAGAGAAAAGGAGCTATTTCACAGCGTCGCAGAACTCTCTTTAGGAGCAAGGCAAGATCTCTGTAGCAAACATCAATCGTGCAAGGCCAAAAGCTCACGAAGAAAGTTGTGATCACTTAGAGTGACTGCCTTAGAATTGACCGACTTCAGACTACATTTTCTGAGGACATACCTTCTTGGGTTTCTTTCTGGCATGAGGGACTATTTTATTAGATTCTTGGATTTGATTATAGTCACCAGAAAAAGCAAGGTATAACAACCACACTTTGTGTTCCAGAGTTGTCTTAGTTAACTCAATATGCATTTGAGGTTTTATGTTACAAATCCCATTAAATCTTTCTCAAAATAGCCCTTCTCTGAACCTTTGATGAAGAATATTTGCAGGAACCAAAACCATTTGATATATACACCGGTGTGTGTCAGGAAGGATCGTGATACAGGGGTGCCTTTGGAAAGCGGGTTATTATAGGACAGAATTCTTCCAGGTCCCTGACTCTTGTCTTCTGAAAAAAAGGTGGAGCTCTTCAGATGTCTAGATAAAGACAGAATGGATGGAGTGAATTACGTAAAGTTAGGATTTAGACTGAGGGTCTACAGGGCTGCAGTCTAGTTTTGCCTCGACAGTCAGACATGCCCAGGGTCTGGCCTAATACCATACAAATGCCATATCCACACTGGCATTGACACAGTGGTGGGAATGGGGCATGGGGGTGATGAGCAAGGCTTCTTGCTGGGTGCTTTGGTCTGGGTGAGCCTGAGATCTTGAAATGAGAGAAAAACTAGGACATTACTTTCCATCGTGGGCTGAAGAATTAGTTCTTTCTTGTTGCCTACTATTTGCGTATCAGTTAATCATTTTCTTCTTTTTTTTCCTATTACTACCATTTCAAAAGGTACTTGTTATCTGAAGATAACTGATATAGGACCACTACTACTATTTTAAGAGGATTGACTTAAAACTGAATCAAACATTTAAAAACAAACAGTCACTTTTTTTTTTTTTTTTAAGATCTTATTGGGACTAAGTCCTGAGAAAACTAAAACAAAAGTTGACGCTTAGTTAGTTTTATATAACAGAAATTTGGGATATGATGCAACAGCATGTTATTTCTTAGAAGAAAAATTGAATGTTGACTTCTAAAGCAGAATCATATAAAAAGGATGATTTTTGTACAAGCATTCGCATTTCCCCGAAGGCCTCTCTTAATCTTTTGCTATACAAACCATTCTCTTGAAGAGTCTACCTCTCCTGTAATCACCTCTGTGGACTTTCTCTTCCTTGGTTGTTAACTGTTGAAACTGTCTTTCATCCTTATTTGTCAGTGATCCTATGTGACTCATGCAATTCGCTGGTATCATTTTTATCAACTGTGTGAAAAGCTGCAATTCCACCTTACAAGTGAACTGCATTGGATTTTCATTTTATTCTATGACATTATTCAACCAAGAAAGTGAGCAAGCATAGATGCTGATGTTAATGAGGACTAATAATAAGCGATCACTGTATTTGTCAGTATTTTTATAGGATGATGACCTTTGCTTCCCTTATGCAACTTGGTAACTACAGGGATTCAGATAATGATTACTCAAGTAATGACTCCCCACCCCCTGCCAAATATTATGTTGTATTTAAAGTACTCAGTATGGTTTAGTGGGCTTGATAATCAACCACATGTAGATTTGGAAGCCACCCCTGACACTTCACTGAGTTCTATAACCTTGGGTGTGCTTTCACAGAACCTAAGATTCTTGATCTTTTATATAGAGTAATAAAACCAACCTTGCATCATGGTCATGAGGATTAGAACCCATATGTATAAAACCCCTGAGTAGTACCCTGTGCATGAGCTTAAGAAATAGTCCTGTCCTCACTAGGGCTGTTACTGCTTTTGTGTGGTATCTTACATTTTATATGAGACTTTTACACATATTTTGTTTAATTCTTTATATATAAACCCAGAAGCTAGAGAGCTTAAGTTTTACCCTCTAGACATTGCAAAGTCACAGAAAGATTTTGAGGAATGCAGCGACATGAATTTTACTACATTTTAGAAGAGCAGTTGGTGACTGTATGCTCTGCATCAGCTAATAACATTTGATAGGCAGTTTTTTCATGGCATAGGTGAGAACACTAAGGCCCAAGGATATGATGTACTTTCTTGGCAACAGATAGTTTGGTTCTGGCATAGCTAAGCCTAGAACCCAACCTTCCTACTGCCTGCTGTTTCTTCACCACCCAGTTGCTCATTGGCAAGTGAACCAATTACAAAGGCTGTCTTACTTGTCCAAGAATAGAGAGAAAGGTGCACCCTGGGTGACTGGAAACGGGAATGGGAGGGAGAGGATGGAGGCAGCAGACATTGAAAATAAGTATTGACTAGACTTGGTGACAGAATGGCTCAGCTCGGCTCAGTGAAGAAGGGAGTCCAGAGGCCAAACTTTCAACCCTGGTAGATGGCTATACAGTTAAGTAAAGTAAAATCAATAGAAGGGTGTTGGTTTTTTTGCTTCACGATGAACTTAAAGGGTCTGCCCTATCCAGATAGAAATATGTTAAAGATATAGGTAGGAGAGGTAGCTACCATTAAAGATACAGATTTGAGATTAATCACAGAAGGAGCCACAGAAGGAGAGCTGAAACCACTATACTACATATAACTGTGTGTGTGTGCGCGCGCGCGCGCGCACTGCGCACACTTGTGTTAAACTGGATTTGTTGGCATATCTCCAATTCAAGCCTGGGTCACGTGATTACGCTGTAACTTATTGCCCAGTTATAATCACAAACTGTTACACCTTCATCAGAAGGAAGAGCGAGTTCCCCAGATCAGTGTGTTTGTGTGTTTGTTTTGTTGGATGGATCCTGCCGAGGCACTGAGAGACAGACTTTGCTGGGCCCTGTTTTGTAAACAAATCTGTTCACGCACGCTTTCTTCTATCATTGGATGTGTACACTGGCTCTGATTTTCCTACCCGACATGCCGAAGCCTAAGCATTTAGAAGCTTGTTTTGTTTTAGAAGTAGGCAAGCATCAAAGAAAAACATGCACATGCATTTAAAGTGTGCACATCTACCCTAAGTAAGTCTTTGGATCTTTACAATTCTAACCCTGGGTCATGTGCAGTATATTTCAGCCCACTACACACAGCAGACCTGCAAGGCGTCCTGACAGCCCCCACAAAACTATGGACTGAGCTTAGTGCAAAAGAGAAAGCCTTTTTTACCGTTAAAGTTCATTGCATGGGCCATTGTGGGATTAGTCACCCCAGATGATAAAACATAATACTGGTTTTCCTAAGTAGGGGTGATTCAGCTCTTAGATTGGAATATGAACTTAATGTATATAATACATACAGTCAGTTCCTGAACTTGTAGTTTTTTGCATGTTTTATTTAATATTCTAGCCAGGTTTAAATTTTTATGGCAGGAAGTATGTGAATGGTTATGACAGGAGTAAATAACATTTGATTTTATGATTACAGTACAGGAAGTAACTTTTCACACCAAATAAATCTTTGGGAAAAAAGTGCTGGCTTATAAATTTAACGAACATAAATTTTCCAGAATCTTGCATACAGTCGCCTTTGCTCTCTTAAATGGAACTAAATACCTGGCTGGTCTCCTTTTTTGCTTAACTTTTTTTTTGTCAATGAATGTCTTTGTTTTAGAAAGAGGTATTTTCGAGTGTTTTGATGTGATCCAACACGACGTAAACCCATTAAAAGATTCTAAGCAAACATAATAAGGCCAAACTTTAGTGTAAATAGCATGAAAGGCTGGAACACTAAATAAAACATTATTTTTTTCCTTTAAGAGTAAATAGCTAGGCTAGGCGTGGTAGTTCATGCCTATGAACCTGTGAACCAGTGCTTTGGGGGTCTGAGGTGAAAGGATTGCTTAAACCCAGGAGTTCAAGACCAGCCTGGGCAACATAGCAAGACCCCTTCTCTATTTAAAAAAAAAAAAGAAATAGCCAGATGTGGTGGCACATGCCTGTAGTCCCAGCTACTCAAGAAGCTGGGGCAGGAGGATCACTTGAGCCGAGGAGTTTGAGGCTGCAGTGAGCTATGATGGCGCCACTGTACTCCAGCCTGGGCAACAGAGCGGGCCTCTGTCTTAAATGACCAAATTATTTTTCATCATTAAAGCCCGGGAAGACTCCAAACTGCCACCGAGGCAAGTTCCTTCCGGTGACTCCTGTAGCCATGATGTGCAGGCACTTGGGAGGAACAGCCTGTTAACATCAGAGAGGCTGTTGCACGTGAACAAGTTTACAGAGAAGAGGAAAGAATTGGATAGAACTTCAGTTACACTTCATTGTAAGCAGAACTTTAACAGAGCCTCTGTTTTTCCTTGAAAAAAAAAGCGAATAGTGGGAATAAAAGGTTTAGAAAAGATTTCTTTCTTCACCCTTTTCATCTTAAAGCCTGAAGATGTTGTAATGAGAAAAATATGGTGACATTCATTTCTGAAGGTTACTATTACACACACGTGAATTATGTGAGCGAATGGATGGATGCCTGGCAGATTAAAATGTAGAGTTCCAGAAGCATTCGTAACCACCATGTGGCTATGACACAGTGGCACATCATTGGGCTGGGAGTGAAAGGATGAAGGTTCAGACTTCAGGTCTGGGTCTGGGAGCCTCACCCAACCACCCTGACGGAAAACAGGATCTCTGAATCCCGTCTACCTCTACAACTCAGTACCACACATTGTGCAGCTAAGTAACTTGCAAGTTATATGAAACTGTTTTCACAGGATCAGCAGAGTTACCACTGCTTAGTTGTCCTGAATCTTCATTACATTTTTACAGAGAATATATTTGCATGTGACATGATTAAAAATCTACCTTGTGTTTTTACGGTCTTGGTAGGTTTTAAGGTCGTTTCTTTTTTTTTTTTTTTTTTTTGAGACAAAGTCTGGCTCTGTTGCCCAGGCTGGAGTGCAGTGGCCGGATCTCAGCTCACTGCAAGCTCCGCCTCCCGAGTTCACGCCATTCTCCTGCCTCAGCCTCCCGAGTAGCTGGGACTACAGGCGCCCGCCACTGCGCCCGGCTAGTTTTTTTGTATTTTTTAGTAGAGACGGGGTTTCACAGTGTTAGCCAGGATGGTCTCGATCTCCTGACCTCGTGATCCGCCCGTCTCGGCCTCCCAAAGTGCTGGGATTACAGGCTTGAGCCACCGCGCCCGGCCTAAGGTCGTTTCTTACATGCTGTTTTCCTTGCTGTGCAGCCAACCCGGGTGTGACTGGCAGACATGCTGAGGGCAGGCTCTGGAGTGTGAAGTCAAGGTCAAGCCTCCCTGGCTCTGAATCCTGGCTCCACCACCTACTGATTGTGTAACCCCGGGCGTGTCCTTAAGCTCCCTGGGCCTCAGTTTCCTTATCTGTAGGATGAGGATAAAAATAGAACTTACCTCCAGGGCTGCTGTGAAGATTAAACAAATGGACAGATGTGCAGCTTGTGGTAGCTCCTGAGTGGGCCCTGCATGTCAGTGTGCTGTTGTCGCTGACGATGAAACTGGCTTAGAGAGGTTGGGTGATAGGCGCAAGAACAAATTAGCAAAATAGATGAGCCAGAACTCAAACATAGCCTTAGGACTTCTCAGCGGCTGGTGCCCTTCGGTTGTGAGACCACTCTCTCCCCTGCCTATAAAAGTGCCACAAAAGAGCGCTCTACATTTGTTTGTTTAAAAGAGAACTGAGTAAATGTTAAACGTGAAGGACATTTGTCATGGGGTTTTACTTTGTTTGGAGAGGGCGGACTCTATAACTCTTGAAAGGTGTCCACAGCATAGCAAGGGCCTGGACAGCCTCCATGGTTTCATCACATTCTCAATATCCAGCCTTAGAAACAGCTCCCTTTAGGTCCCCAAATTAACAGGAGTTTCTAAAGGATAGCAGCTTTTTTTGCAACTGCTGCATCTGTTAGATTCATGTTGTCTTTGCTATCCCCTCCCCAAGCTTCTACTTCATGATCTTTTTGTTTTGCTCGACTTTTCCTCTTTTTAAAACCTCTGCATTGGCCACCCAGGACTTAAGAGGAACTTTCCTGGAAAGCCGTCTGAAACAGGAACAAATTGCACAGAAACACTGAGAGCTGGGAACTTGTGTGTATACCTGACATAGTGGGAGACGGAGGCTTCCTTCTGAGTAAGAGAGAAGAGTGGATATTCTAATCGCTGAGTAGTGGTCAGGCCTCTTTTGCTGAGCTTGGTATCAATGGGATTTTTAAAAATGGTAGCTATTTGAAAGTACTCTCCATGTAAAGGGTTCCTGTTCCTTTGACCCTATCACAGAATATTCCTATTTTTCTATTGAGGAGGTTCATAAGGTTTCATGGGCAAGGGCTGAGATGACTATTGTGTAGTGTAGTTGTTTTAAATTAAAAATTTACCTCTAGTTATAGGTGCTACCTTTTACTTACCCTCAATTTGGAGATTACATCATGCAGGCTGGGCACAGTGGTTCATGCCTGTAACCCCAGTGCTCTAGGAGGCCAAGGCGGGAGAGTCGCTAAAGGCCAGGAGTTACAGACCACCCTCGGCAACAGAGCAAGGCGTCATCTCTACCAAAAACAATTAGCTGGGTATGGTGGCACTTACCTGTAGTTTCAGCTACTCCGGAGGCTGAGATGAAATGAAGTCAGACCCTGCCTCTAAAATCCATCAATCAATTATGTGTCTCAGGCAAATGCTTTCCATACTCTTCTTGTTAAAATATCAGTTTGGTAAAGATGATAAAAGCGTGTCACATCCCAGGAAGTTGAGGCTTCTGTGAGCCAGGATCGCGCCACTGTACTCCAGCCTGGGGGACAAGAGTGAGACCCCATCTCAAAAAAAATGAAAATTCCCTTCCAGAGTATAAATCACAGATTATGTTTTTATATATTTTTTTTCATATTTATCTTGAGTATCCAAAAATGTGAACTAAAAGAGTTGGGGTCTAAGTGGCAAAGTGCTGCCGTGTTACAGGTTAAGGGCTTCCATGGATTGTGTGATAAATACAGGTGTGAATTTGGGCGATGTGTTTTATTTTTCAGTGCCCATTAAGTAGAAATTTATCTTTTCCTCCCTCCTCCTTCAAGAGGCCCCCTCCCCACCGTGTGGCACATGGAGGCCCCAAGTTGGAAGCACATTCACAGCCTGAAGCTGAAGGACAGGCTCTGAAAAATCTATCTTTCAGCAAAACACCTACCAATCTCAGAAAGTGAGCTTTGTCACCACTGATACTCTGTCAGGTGGGATGAAAGCAATTTTTCTTACTCATTTTGCCCAGTTGTCAAGAAATACTGCTCTTCTCTCCGACATAAATTAACAGGTTTGGCTACAGCCTAGAGAAATACAAAATGTCACATTTGAGCCTTAGTGGCCGGTTTTCAAAGGGGTGCCTGAGTGTGAACACCATGTCGGCTGTTCTGTTAATGTGGCTGGGTCTCATAAATAGGTATTTTTCTGCCCCTGTGATGGACAAATCTGAAACAGTTTTTCCATCTCACAACCCCAGGGGATGGTATTTAGAGGCTGATTTTTGGCATCTCAGTTCCTGGTAAGGAAGATGAATTCCGTATTTGAAATTTGGGGACAAACAAAAATAACTCTTTCTCTTTCCTTGAAGGGTTAATGCTCCAACCAGCCTCAGATTGGTTCGCTTGAATCTTAAAATTACTTTTCTGGTCACGCGCGCCGAAGGTCTAAGCATTTGTGAAATGCCTTTTTTTCCCCCCCACCCCTTGATGCTGTTCTCTTTGGGCTGTCTTAATTACACAGGGGTTGAGAAACCAAATTAAAATTAGGCGTGTCTGGTCAACAGTGATCACGTTGCATGCTTTTAGCTTTGCTTGTTGAAGTTGCTTCTCCTCCCTGAGTGGCTTTCCTCCTTTTTTTTTTAAAGGAAATATCATAAGCTCTTTCAGAAATACTCACAGGAAGTGAGTGTCCGTATGCTGGTTACTCACCAGCAACTGAGTGTTGGCAGGTGGAGAATGCTACCGCAGCCCGCCCAGACGGATCTGCAGACTGGCCCCATTGCAGAGGATTAGACACAGGGTGCGTGGATCATAGGGTTTTTGTACAGAAGGCAGTTTTAAGAGGAAATTGGTCACTGCATGTCATCTCGAGGGGTGGTGATTCAGGGAGCTGGGCTAGGGGTCAGAAGGCACGTGGCTGCCATCTCGGAGGTTCCTGCTCACTTCTCAGAGGGCAGGCTGGCTTCTAAAAATCAATGCTCCCTCCACCCCCAAACAGCGATTCTTCTGCAGTGAATCACTTCCAGAAATGAATAGCCACAGTTTTTTGGAATGAACGTTGTGAAATCCCTCCTTTATAATGGCAGGTTTTCAGTTGGTGGTTTTATCAGAATTTCTCAAGATCAAAACGAAACCTTCTCTTTAAAAAGGAAAGAAAGTACTATCAATACAGAAAGCAAAAGTATTTCCAGTCTCCTACTGAACTGTCACGGCAGACCTCTCTGTATCTATATTTAGAGATGTATGTCCATATATTTGCCTGAATGTGTGAGTTCTTGGAAGTATGGATTCGTTGCCAGGAGCTGGTGATTTCCTATGCAGAGGTCGCTCACTACAAGAAATGTTACACTCGGTGAGTAGGTGGTAGCTTCTGAAGATTATTGGTAACCCAGTGTTGGTCGTCTTGAGTCATGGATTTAAATGATGGCTAGCAAGCTCTTAAATACCTTCTGCTTTATATGATACAGAGCATGGAACTGTAGGACGCACAGACGGCTGTGAAGGGTTTTTAAGAATATGGATTCATTGAATAATCAGTGAATCTTGTGAATATACTACACCTTTGGAGGAGGAAAGGGTGTTTTACAGAAGGAAGTGGTCTGTAGGGGCTTTTAAAGGTACAGTTATCGCTTTTCTATATTTATTTTCAGCATCGTTCAGTCCTCCTGTATGAAAGAAATAAACAGTCTCAACAGAGAAAAAGTTCTGCTGACTCTTTAAATGAAGAAGCTCAATCCTCATGTTACTCTTAACTGGACTTTTTTCTTCCTAAATATTCATAAGGGAAACTATCCCATGAAGGCAGCTAACTTTCTGGCAATCTCTACGATGTGTCTCATTCAGAACCTGGTGGGCTCTCCATGCATTATTGGCAGCACTTTTATCCAGGGGCACAGAGAGGGAATAGGGTTACTGGAAACAGGGAGTGTAGCTCAAGGAATTGTTCTCTCTCTGGAGTGGATAAGTTGTTTGACCTACTGACTCATTTCACAGGAATTAGGAAAACAACCTAGTGTGGTTTTTATTGTTATTCCTGGAGGATTCCAAAATCTGTGTGCCTACAAATAAGATGAGCTGGGGAAAGGGAGCGCTGGCATTTGGCGTTTCTACTTGCCTCTTTTCCTGGTGGAATCCGATCCTCTGCTTCCAGGACAAGTCCTGCACTTGGGATCCTTTGTACAACCATTCACAGGTGAGTATGTATGACAGCAATTTCTGATTTCACTAGTTCTTGCTTCTAAACGCCTAAATGGTGCTTTGTCTAGGGAAAGGCTTTAAAGGGCATTTTCCCCCGGTACGTTTATAATGCATTTCATATTTACCTACAGAAAATACGGTGGATGTGATAATAATTATACAAGACAACCCACAGACAACAATGAAAGTTAAGAATTAAGATACATTCTGATAGATTTTTACAGCATATTGACATAAAGGCAGTTTTGGTTTTGACATACGTACACCAAAATGATATTTGTAATGCTATTTAAACACAGGTATACAAGGCACCAGTGTATTCTGGCAAAAATAATATAATTATCAACAGTTAATGAAAGGCTTGTGCTTTGAGCTACTAACAAAATGTTAATATGTAGAGAAACTTGTGATTCATGATGTTATGGTTTTCAACCAATGTTATCAAATCAGCTAAAAATATCAGAAGAGGACAAAGAAAGTATGTTAAACATGGATAAAAGCAGAAACTGAGAAAAGATAGCTTTGATATTTAAAGTGTTAGATTATGGCCTCTATAATGTCACATATGCTGGACTGCCCCCCCCAAAAAAAATCACACCCTCAAATTATGATCTTAATTATTCAAAGGATGTTTGGCGTGTTGGTGGTATAGTGGTGAGCGTAGTTGCCTTCCAGAAGATGGTTGGTGTATAATTACTAGAGAATTTCTTGCTTTCTTGGGAGGTGGCTTAGTAAAAGGTTGAGTCAGACATACTGAGGCTGTTTATTCAGTGTGCTATGCTGTGCTGTGTCCGAATGCCTGGGAGTTAAGAGTTGTTAACCTTTCCAGGGTGCTAGATCCCTTTGAGATTATGATGGAAGCCATGAATCCTTTTCCCACACCTGTATGCAAACATTTACCTGCCCATTTACAGACCCAAAGAAGCACATCCATGTACCCCACGTGAAGAAGGCTGCCCTGGACTAAGCCCTCACTGTGACTCTGCTGTTCTTAAGCTTCCCAGGAAACACTGTTATTTAAAAAGATGAGCCATCCAGGTCAAAAAGAAGTCATTGTGGTTGCTAGGTGGGGGTGCAAAGCCAAAGACAAAGGGTGGGGAAAATACATGACTAATAATAAATAAAGAGCATGGTTAATACCAGAGCCTCCAAACTGATAGCCGAGAATCCCTCAATATTTAGCCACGAGTATTTGTAAAGTACGTTGTGAATTCAGGTGGAGGGCTGAAGACTCAACATTAAGCAGTTGGGCAGAGTTTTCATATGTCTATTTGTCTATGCCTTTTGCACAATATAAAACTAGGAAATCTCTTTTCATTTTTCTATTGTGCACACTACCACATTAGGTAGGACTCAAAATCGTCTCAACTCCAGGAGTATAATTCGTAACAATTATAACAAAGCATAAAAATGATTCTACATTAGCAGAAGAAATGTAGTAGGGATAGATTTAAAATAGCATGGTTGAGTACAAAAGAAACATCATTTTTTTAAAAAAAATGCAGCCTTTATCACTCATCAGCTAAACTTAAGTCAATGCTGTGAGGCTGTTGTGGGGAAAAAATAGTCATGATTCTTGGGTATATTAAAAGGAGCATGACACACAAGGGTAAGAAAACAAGAGTTAGTGTTCGTCAGATTCATCATTGTGTCCTGTTTGAGTCACACTTGAAAAAAGATTTTGGACAATTGTGAAAAGCTGATACACAAGCAACAGAAATTACACGCCCTTCCAGGAAAAGATAAGGCTACTGAGAGTTTTATTCCACACAAGGCTAGAGGATTTCTTGCTAATGGCCTTTAAGTAGTAACAGCCTGGTTTATCCTTATATTCCTGGGGCCTTCCACACTGTCTGGTGCTCAGTACTTGAGATGATTGTTGTGTTTAGTGATATGCGTAACGTTCCTGTGATAGACTTAGCAGGAATAAGTAAGTTCAAATAAAACCAGCGATAGTGTCATGACAGACAACATATAATACATGAATTTGCTGGGTGATTAATACACAAGGATGACTGTCTCACTTGTGAGGATGATAAAATACTTCAGCAGCTAACTGGGGGAAGCTACAAAATCTTGGTTTGATACCTCTTTCAGGATGAAAGCAGATTAAGTCTCCTGGGGTGGTGGAAACATGTATTCATTCATTCTACAAACCCTGAGGGCCTGCTTGGCTAGGTGCTCACGGTCTGGTAGAGGAGACAAAGATACAGAAACAGAGTCACAGTGTGTGATGAGTGCCATGGGAGCATAAAAACAGCATGTGCAGGGCTTGTGACACTCAACCTCCACCCCGCACAGCTTCCAGTGGAGGCAAAGTCACAATTGACTCAATGGACAGGCTTGGCCGAGTTAGCTGGATGGGAGGCAGGTGGGACAGCCTGGCCAGAGGCCCAGACCGGTGTGTGTGGGGAAGGGGTGATGGGAGATGCAGACTCGGCAGTGCTTGGAACAGGTCTGAATGCCGCGCCTTGCTAGCCTGAAGATTTCCACCCAGAAGCCTGATAAAGTCAGATGTGCGCTTCAGAAAGGCCAGGCGGGCTGCAGTGAAGAGAGTGACTTGAGGGGGTGGGGGACAGGCCATCGAGGCAAGGGGACCAAATGGAAAGCTTTGGTCAGGACACACATGGTGATGGATTTGGGGGAGAAACGGGGGAGGGTGATGCAGGCAGAGTGGTCAGTGTTATCAAGTGGCACCATTCACCACAAAATGCAGTCCAAGAGGAAGCCCAGGTGTGAGGGGGGACAGGTGGCATTCAGACATGTCAGTACACAGAGACAGAGTCAGTGGCAGAGACAGAACCAATGGGGAGTTGGGCCATGTGGATAAGGACTTGAGTGAAGACCTATCTCCAAAGCAGGGGATCACGCTTCTAATTTTTTATATGGTGTTTTTCATTTTATTCTTACTCATTTGTAATAAAACCTCTTTTTTTATTGTATATATTTAAAGTGTCAACCTGCTGGTTTGATACAACATGTGCATAGCAAAATAATAACTTACACTCAAGCTATGAGTGTACCATCTCACAGTTACCTTTTTGTGCCTGGGTAAGCCCACCTAAAATGTACTTAGAAATATTCAGTATCTTCACTGTCAGGGTCCTCATGCTGTACTGCAGATGTATTCATCTGACATCATTCCAGCTTTGACCCACATCTCCCCATCCCTCCCAACCACCACTGTGTTTCTATGGACTGTATTTGACTATTTTAGATTCCACATATTACCTCTAATCCTCAAAGCTCTATTAGGGTTTTGTATGTTTCCTTCCAGCACTTTCCTACAAACACACAATTTGCAGAATCAGCATAATTCTGCATAGGTTCATTCATTCATTCATTCATGTATTTATGAGATGGAGTTTCACTCTTGTTGCCCAAACTGGAGTGCAATGGCGCAATCTTGGCTCACTGCAACCTCTGCCTCCCGGGTTCAAGCGAATCTCCTGCCTCAGCCTCCCAATTAGCTGGGATTACAGGCACGCGCCACCACACCAGTTAATTTTGATTTTCAGTAGAGACGGTTTCACCCTGTTGGTCAGGCTGGTCTCGAACTCCTGACCTCAGGTGATCCTCCCACTTCAGCCTCCCAAAGTGCTGGGATTACAGGTGTAAGACACCATGCCCAGCCTGTATAGACACTTTCAATCCCACTTTTAAAACAGGCATGTTCTCCCTATGCTTTAAAATGCCTCTAAAATATTTCTAATGGTGCTAATTCTCTAATTTGGGAGTGTCTAATTTGCTTCCAGTTTTTAAAAACTATTTTTATATTACAGTAATTAACCTTTTAATACATGAATCTTGGGCATATTTTTAATGATTTTCTTAGGAGAGATTCCTTACAGTGAATTTCTTGGGTAAAAGTAGGTTAAGTGTAAGATTCTTGATATACCTTGCTAAGTTGTTTTCTAGAAAGCTTGAACCAAGTTCTACACATTTTAGCAATGTATGAAATGTCCTTCTCTCCATATCTTCATCAGCATTGAGTGTTCTCTCTTTTTTATCTTTAGACAAAAAGGTTACATCCTTTTTGGTTCATCTACTCAGAAGCTATTTAATGAATGTTCACTCCATGTCAGGCATGTGGCATGTTTTCATCTCTACCAATAACATTGAACTTTCTTCATGTGTGTATCAGCCTGCTGTTTTCTTTTGTAAATGTTCTGTTCATGTCCATTATCAACTTTTCTATTAGGGTGTGACTGTTCCTATGATATATTTATAAAGGGGTGTGTGTGTGTGTGTGTGTGTGTGTGTAAGATATGTGAGGCAAATATTTTTCCCAGCTTCTTTGACTTTTAATTTTGCTTATACTTTATTGGAAATACAGAACCTTTATTATTATTATTATTATTATTATTATTATTATTATTATTACAATACTGTAAGTTCTGGGATACATGTGCAGAACGTGCAGGTTTGTTACATAGGTATACACGTGCCATGATGGTTTGCTGCAGCCATCAACCCGTCATCTACATTAGATATTTCTCCTAATACTATCTCTCCCATAGCCCCTCACCCACTGACAGGCCCTGGTGTGTGATGTTCCCCTCCCTGTGTCCATGTGTTCCCATGAGAACCTTTATATTTTATGTAGTGGAGTAAATGATTTTATTTTTTTCCTGTATAACTTCTGTTACCTCAGGCTTAGGAATTCCTTCCTACCCAGAAGTTAGAAAATATTCATCTAATTAAAAAAATAATTATTTCATTTTTAACATTAAACTCACCAAATTAGACGTAAGATGTGGCCAGGTCCAGTGGCTCACACCTGTAGTCTTAGTGCTTTGCAGGGCTATGGTGGAAAAATCACTTGAGGCTAGGAGTTCAAGACCAGCCTGGGTAACATAGTGAGACCCCACCTCTATCAAAAAATTAAAAAAGTAGCCAGGCATGGTAGCATGTGTCTGTAGTCCTAGCTGCTTGGGAGGCTGAGGTGGTGGGAGGATCGCTTCAGCCTAGAAGTTTGAGGCTGTAGCTATGATCATGCTATTGCATTCCAGCCTAGGCAACAGAGCAAGACCCTGTGTCTTTTTTTTTTTTTTTTAAAGGTGTGAAAAAAGATCCAAATGGAGTCTGTTCCACATAGTAAATCCCCCATCATGTACTGAGTCATGTATCTTTCCCTATTAATTTCCATATTTAATTTATGTTTCAAGACTTTTTGCTGTTATATCCAGCGGTAGGAGCCCATGAACTTGTTGGATATTGGTAACTACAGACAATGTGATAATACTTTTTTCCAACATTTTATTATGAAAAATACACTGGCTAGATTCTATAATTAATATTCTGTCACTTCACCATCTACTCACATAATAATTCTTAAACCTCTCAAATCATTATTTGAATTTCAAAGTGGACTATCAAAGACATTTTCTCTAACCCTATTTTTCTCTAATTTGTAGTTTTGATTTCCAGGAAGCCTTCAGCAATTCATATTATTAGTACAGTAAGAGAGTAAGCAACACACTAAATACCAAGAAAAACTACTTTCCAAAACATGTTTTAGTCGTTTATGAAGATGGCTAGCAAGGGGGCTTCCTGGGACACAGTGCTGGGGAAACGGCAGGTCCTAGGAATGGGCTTTGAAAGAAGACTTCTGTCACTGTCAGATCACATTCCCAAGTGGCCATCGTCGTGCTCTGCCAGGGAACCCTTAGCAGAAAGGCTGCTTTGCCCAGGATCTGGCTTGTCACCCCAGACCACCCCTACCGCTGTCTGGCATTGAATGTCCCCGGTCCAGAGTGAGTGGCCAGTTGCATAGACCTTAGACCAAGGAGCTTAGTCACCTCTTCCCAGCCTAAATCGTGAGCACCCTAAATTCCCATGGGTTGTTGAGACCTAATAGCATCCTGGCTTAGAGATGGGATTGCACCTGGGTCTGCACAGGAAACTGGCCTAGTGTGTGTGCTGCTTGGTGCAGCGTACCACCAGCCACATGGAAAAACCCATAGCCTGCAATAAAAGATTCGCCTTTGGTCACCACTTGACATTAGCTGTGGTTTAATCTGTGTAATGTTTTTCTCCCCCCATCTAAGCCTCAATTTCCTATCCATAAAATATGTTGGTTTTGGCCAGGCATGATGGCTCACGCCTGTAATCCCAACACTTTGGGAGGCCAAGATGGCCTGATCACCTGAGGTCAGGAGTTCAAGTCCAGCCTGGGCAACATGGCAAGACCCCATCTCTACTAAAAATACAAAAAACTAGCTGGGCATCATGGCACATGCCTGTAATCCCTGCTACTTGGGAGGCTGGGGCAGGAGGCAGGAGAATCGGTTGAACCCGACAGGCAGAGGTTGCAGCAAGCCGAGATCGTGCTACTGCAATCTAGCCTGGGCCATGGAGCAAGACTCTGTTCAAAAAAAAAAAAAAAAAAAAAAAAAAAGTTGGTTTTATTAGATTGCAGAGAATATATTTTTTTTCTCTATCCAAAATCTGTGATTTTAATCTAGAACACTGAATGTAGGTCAGGATCCACCCCATTTTCAGAAATCTGGGAAGATCTTTTTTTATTTCCAGCTTCTTGGAATAAATAATTTCCAGGATGTTACAAACATTGATGAAGTTCACCAGAACAGACCCAGGGTTAACATTTTAAAGTCGTTAGATATGGCTCCAGGAAAAGGCAGGAGAAGGCACCCGTGAGACCCTGCAGAGGAGGCCTCACCCTGGGCAGCCTTAGGGCTGACCCGCTGCCTTACTGAGCGTATTCCCGCCTCTACCCCCAGAGACTCACTCTGTGGGTCCGGTGTCACCTCGATTCTAAATTCCCTGCTTCCTAGTGAATTATGCTATCGCACTTTAGAAGCCTGGCCAATAAATGCTTTGAAATTTAAGGATAGCTGTCCTGAAAAAATGTAATATAACCTAAATTGATAGTCTCGTGATGTCAGTATTCAGAAGAGGCGTTCTATTTCAGCAAGTGGTTTTCAGAAAAAAATAAAATAACCTGAGTTTTTCTCCTGCCACACTCCCCTCTTGCTTTTATGCTGCAAAAAGAGCTTTTTGCTTGCCTGATGCACCGTGTCGTTCTCTGCCTCTGAAGATATAGCTCCCTGAGCCTCCCCACGTTGTCCACCTCTCCAATACCATTGCTCCACTGGGAAGCTGGCCCGGAGGTGCCCTACCACGTTCATCTCTCCTAGCCCAGGGCCGTCTTTAACGTTACAGAGACACAGATATCAAAGTGTTGCAATTTATTTGGCTTTCATTAATTTGCCGGAAGCAAGGGAGGGTAGATACAAAGTACTCCTCTAACCTGTTATTTCCCTTGCTGTTAAATGTAAAGAAGACTGATGTAAGAATCTTTGCCTTCCACCAGTCATAACCATGGTATGCACAGAGCTTATGAATCATCTTCTAAATCCACAGCTAGTTTTAAAATTTAGCTTCCAGGCTAGATCTGCAGGAAATGATTGTGAGATCATAAACGCTATGGAGTGAATATGAAGTTACTTACCAGATGCCATAAAGTTAGCTCAGGGAATCCTGAGGAAGGTGTCACTAAGAAAACTGCTTTCAAAGCGGAGTCAGACCTGCATGGCATTTATTATCTCCATCGTGTTACCATGCCAAACATATAAATAGCTTCAAAGTGAGTTCAGATTAAAACACAGAAAAATCTTTGGATATATTCACAGGCAGTAGGGGTCATGTAACAAGTTAGTAATGAAAATAAAAGATATTTGAGGTGCAGCCTCAACTTTTTAAGATGGATCTTGAATAAAAAGGTCTAATGAAATATTCTATGGTATCTTCTCTGGGATTTTAAAAAAAAACAAAGCCAAACAAAAAACAAGGGGGCACTGGAACAACGTTTTAGATAGACCACGGGTGTTTCCCAGTGGGCATTTGCAGTGCACTTACTTAACTGAGAGCCCTCTCATATGAAACTGGAATGTCACCACCATGTGACAAAGCATAGACTAGCCGTGACCTAATATGTACTGACCATGACTAACGCAGAAGTCCAGGTCACTGCGGTTGTATTTCCTGTGGCCTCGGTGTTCTGGGGTTAGGGTTAACAGAGATAATTTATTTCTGTGTTCAAGTCTCTAATTCTTCCATCATGTAGACTACAGGTGGGAGCAGACTGGATTCAGCATTGCTACAATAAAAAACAACAAATAGAACCACCACCAACACCAGGTATTGAGAACTCCATGTGCCAGGCACTGTGCCAAATACTTGATTTGATTATCTCTTTTAATACACAATCCTGTGTGACAGATCCTACCATGAGACCCATTTTACAGATAGACAACTGAGGCTGGGGAAGTTGGAAATGGAGGAGCCAGGATTCAAGTCACAGCAGTCTGGCTCCTGTGCCCAAGCTTTTAATTTGTATCCTATTCACTTTTCATAAATGAATGACTCGTGTTGGAGGTGTTTTTATCCTTGGGGCCAGTTTTATTCAGCCAGTTTCCTTTGGTGGTGGTTTTAATGTGTTAGGGAAGAATGCATGTATTCCCCACAGCTGGGCACCTTTGTGCTGGATCACCTGGCTACAGCTCATGCATAGTGCAGATTACCACATCCCGCCCCCATGACTCAAGCAATTGTGCTGTGGGTATAGTAGGGTATGTTCAAAAAAGGCAATTCACAAAGCAGCTGTCCCAACTACCAAGAAAAACAAATGTGGCATAGCCCATGATAGAACCCCCTTTTTTCGTTATTAGACATGAACAGAAGCTCATTAATGCCATCCAGTAAGTTCAAGCCCTATAACTTAAGTACACCGTCAGGACCCAGAAAGAAACCTGTTGTCTTGTGATGTTATTGTTGCTTGGTTGGCCTCATAATGTCTTGACAGGGCTCAAGACACCCTTCATGATCTGGTCTTACCTCTCAGGACTCCCCCCATCCTTACCATTGTTTGTTGATCTCTAGTGCAGCCAAATGAAGCCCGTCATGCTTGCCCTCTGCCTGGAAGTTCTTCCTTCCCTTTTCCTGGCCAATGGCTACTGTCCCTTCAGAGCACTGTTCAGATGAAACCTCCTCCAGGCAGCCTGTGCTGACTCCTAAGGGCTGGGCTAGGTGCCCCTTGGGTGCTTCCACAGTCCCCTCTGCTTACCCAGTTGTATACGTGTCATACTATGTTCTGTAATTCCTATTTTTTGTCCATCTTCGCTGGCTTACACTGACCCCTTAAAAGCCATGACTGGGGCTGGGCACGGTGGCTCACGCCTGTAATCCCAGCACTTTGGGAGGCCGAGGCAGGTGGATCACAAGGTCAGGAGATCGAGACCATCCTGGCTAACATGGTGAAACCCCATCTACTAAAAATACTAAAATTAGCTGGGTGTGGTGGCACGCACCTGTGGTCCCAGCTACTCGGGAAGCTGGGGCAGGAGAATTGCTTGAACCCAGGAGGCAGAGGTTGCAGTAAGCAGAGATTACGCCACCGCACTCCAACCTGGGTAACAGAGTGAGACTCCATCTCAAAACAAAAAACAAAAAAACAAACAAAAAAAACATGATGCCATGATTGGGTAGTGTTTACTTTTGGATAAATACCTGGACACATGATAGACAATAAATGTTTGAGAGAGAGAAATGACCTACTGGGTAACACCAAAAACTAATGTATACTATGTCTAGTGTTCACAGTTGACAAGATGCTTTCACATACATGACCTCATTTAATCCTCCTGGCAACTCTGGGAAATAGATTTCTGCATCCCTGTTGTACTAACCAGGAAACATCAGCCTGCCCTGATGGCAGGGACGTGGTTAGCAGGTGGAAAGCCAGGACTCAGGCTCAGGTCTTGAAACTCAGATCTTATGCCCCATGTACCACCATGTGGATATTCTCGAGGCGTCTCTCTGAAATATTTCCAGAATCTTTCACAAAAGTCCTGTGTCGTCCTTGTCCTGGCCAACTAGACTCAGAGGGAGGATTGATGGATTTTCATCTTCCTCTTCCCCTTCGTCTTTTCTTCTTAGCATCTTCCTATCGTCCCCACCACCGCGCTTTTCCACCAAAAGCCTGATGCTGGCATGTAATGGACCCTTTCCAAGTTTCAAGGTGTTGACAGTAAATCTTTTGTATTTAGACCAGGCTGGCTGCTTTCCTTCTTTTCTTGTGGGTAGAACTCTGGAAAAGTGGAGGGGGGTGGGTGGGGCTTCAGGTAAAGTGCGTCAGCAAATCAGGTAAGTCAGATCGTCGTTGTGTTAGTGGGTAAGAGATGAACTGGGGGAGGGGTGTGTGTTTGGGCAGTGAGCAAGCCAGCAAGAGAATGTGAGTGGGCGGCCAGTTGGTTGGCAAGTGAGAGGCTGTGGAGAGGTTGCTGCTGGGACGGGCTGTGCAATTAAACAGTTGAGCAGATCTTAATAGCAGACTGGGGCGGTGCTCTCTGCAGGCCTGCGGGGAGCGGGGGAAGCAAGCGAGCTGGAAGCATCTTTGGGCACAGAGCAAGATACGAATTTCATAAGCACATAACCTGAGGAATAGAATGCAACCAGAGGAGGGAGAAATAGAGATTCCAGGCAGCGTTTCCTAAACTTAAAAAATTCTGAATACCCAGTTTTGCTTTGTTCTGGGGACCTCTGGCAATGCTGCTGAAGGGAGGAATTTGCAATTTCATAGAAAAGTGAATTTTATCACCACAGTGGAACATGAGACCAAGGTCATAAATCCCTTTGTTTGGAGTGTCCATTCTGAACTCCTTTTATACTTTTATTTGCAGGAAGAGGCTATACCAGCAAGTATTATGGTTTTACTGGGTGGGGTGGCAAGGCCAGCAAGAGATGGGAGATGCTGTTAAAGGTCCTTTCTCCAAAACATTCAGAGATCAGAGGAACTCAAGAGGTCAAAGTAGGCTGACGTCATTGTTCATCCATTTATTCAGTAAACCTTTCTTGAGCACCTACTGCGTGCCATGCGCTGGTTGGCAGTGAGGTGAAGATGATAGTGATGAAAACACAAGCATGGTCTCTGTCATCGTGGAATCTAAGTAAACATACACCAAAAAAAAAAAAAGGCCCAAGAAAAATCATGGCCTGAGGGGAAGGCACTGAGATGACAAGGACCTCCTTCCCAGTGGTTCCCTGAGGAGGTGATTTCCAAGGTCCCAGCACAGGGATGAGCAGGAATGTGTGGGTCAGGGGGTAGGGGTGAGAGCTCTCGGCATAGAGAGCAGCACATTTCAGAGGTCCTGGAGTAGGGAAGGAGGTGGCAGGTGCAGCTGCGTGGTGGCCACTTCCATTTCAGAAGTCTTCTGGAATGTCTTTTTCTTTCTTTCTTTCTTTTTTTTTTTTTTTTTTTTTTTTTTGAGACAGAGTCTTGCTCTGTTGCCCAGGCTGGAGTGCAGTAGCACGATCTCAGCTCACTGCAACCTCTGCCTCCCGGGTTCAAGCAATTCTCCTGCCACAGTTTCCCGAGTAGCTGAGATTATAGGTGCGTACTACCACGCCTGGCTGATTTTTACATTTTTAGTAGAGATGGGACTTTACCATGTGGGCCAGGCCGGTCTCAAACTCCATCTCCTGGAATCTCTTGATGAGCCCCTGTGAGGTTCCCCTGGCCAGGGCATCCCCCCAGGTTATTCAGGACAGACCTGTCCCCAAGAGACTGCCTGCCACTGCTGCTTCTTGTGAATGTCACTGTGAGGGGAATAAATAAGGATAAACCAGAAAAGCAAACTGTAAGAAATCTGAAACCAGTTGTCAGTTTTCAGGTGCCCAGGAGCATGACAATATACCTAAGGGACCATAACAGGACTTGACATGGAGCTGGGTCTAAAGCAGGTGACCTGGCGGCTGCAGCGTGTTCCACACAGGCGAGCATTTGTGAGGTCAAAGGACTGGTGTTGAGCAGGATGAAAAGCACAGTGTTGGTTAATTCTAAAGAGTGAACCTGCAGGAAGAAATGAACTTCGGCCTTGGAGTGGGGGTGGGGCGGGGCTAGAAGGAAGAGAGGCTCGGAAGTGTGTTGTGTAAACGTGGTTCTGTTCCGTCTAATCTTTTACTACCTGTAGGGACAGGTGGATGCAGCAGAGCTGCTGGCAGGAAAGGTGGAGTTTTTTCAAGGTCACGGGTTAAGCAATAGAGTAGAATATCTTTGCAGCTGCAAGAGGAGGTGCGAGCAGCTTGTTCACAAGGTGTATTTTGCAGGAGTTTCCCCTTACAAGATCTTATTTGCTTGAGAGTAGCGTTAGGGATTTCTGTGCCAACAGTTAGCTGGATCTCTGCGGTTGAATCGTTATCACCAATCTATAGTTAAAATAAGCATTAAAAAAAAAAAAAAAGGGAGTCTACTTTCAAAGTTTTCCCAAAGTGCCAGTCTGAAGCAGCTACCTTTAAAAGCTGTTCTTGAATAATAGGTTGCTATATCCTAGTCTGTAATCTTGGACTAATGTCTGAGGAAGGAAAAAAAAAAAAAGAATATTCTCTCTTTGTCCGATTAAGAAGTGAAGGTAGACAGCGATTCAACATGTTGTACGGGCGAGGCTGTGCTGAGCTTGCGTCTGGGACAATGACCAGACAGATGAAAGGAGAAGTGAGAGATATTTTTAGCACATCAGGACTGCTTTGAAACATTGATTTTTTTCCATCTCCTCCCACCCCCCATAATTCCAGCAGGAGGGTTCAGTGGCAGGTGCTTTAATTCAGTGTGTAAACATGTTCTATATTACACACTAAAATATTCACGAGGAAAGGGAGTTGCTGATTTGAAAGCATAGCTTTCAAACCCACGTCTGTGGGCTCGGTGGTCAGTGTCCCGCCACGCAGTCTGAAAGTGTGACGTGACCAGGGAGGACCCCCAGGAGGATCCTGTGTCTTCTGTGGCCAGGGACTACTCCTTTCCTCAGAGGAGCGGGTTCACAGGAAACCGGAGCAGGAGGACGCCTTTAGCCCCACTCCTGTTGGTCCTCGGTCCCTTCTCCTTTGATCAGGTGGTTCAAGCACGCCTTGAGGTTCCGGTGTTCAAACAACATGACCTCTGCAATTAGGTTCTAACACTTGTCAGTGCCCAACTTAAACCACTAGCAATGTTAGTTAAAAACCTCAGGGAGGCCGGGCGCGGTGGCTCATGCCTGTAGTCCCAGCACTTTGGGAGGCCTAGGTGGGCAGATCACTTGAGGTCAAGAGTTCGACACCAGCCTGGCTAACATGGTGAAACTGTCTCTACTGAAAATACAAAAAAAGTTAGCCAGGTGTGCTGGCAGGTGCCTGTAATCCCAGCTACTTGGGAGGCTGAGGCTGAGGCTGAGGCAGGAGAATCACTTGAACCCGGGAGGCAGAGGTTGCAGTGAGCTGAGATTGTGCCACTGCACTCCAGCCTGGGTGACAGAGCAAGACTCCGTCCAAAAAAACAAACAAACAAAAAAAACCTCAGGGGGCTGTAAATCAAGCACAACTGAAGCAAAGATAAAAACGGGCAGTCTCTGAATCACCTTTGAAGGTGGAAGGAAGGCGTTTGTGTGTGGCGAGAAGAGTGTACATTCATACAAGGGTTTTTACTCCTCCTTTGAAAAGTCCTGCTTGGTGGCTGGCCAGTTTGTCATGCTTGGCTGCCCAAGCAAGTGGTGGCAGTTGGAGCACAGGAGAAAGCCGCAGGGGGTGAGGAAGAAGCGCTGGAGAGGGCGCCTCCACCTTTCGGCTGCCCCGACCTGTCTCCAGCCCCAGGGCATGTGGTTCTGGGCCGGGCACTGGCCCTCTTTCTGTGGACTGTACCAGGCAGCAGGAAGCGCACAAGCTGTGAGGTCAGGCTGCCTGGGCCTAAACTCCAGCTCTGCTCCTTGCTAGCATCTGGGCACATTCGAGTTACTTCATGCTTTGTGCCTCGGTTTCCTCACTGTGAAATGGGGATGGTAACAGGACCCTCGTCTCAGGACTGCTGTGTGGACTGAAGTGCCTGCAAGGGGATTTGTCTTTTCTGGGATCGCGGTGGATGCTGTGTTCCAGGTGAGGGAGTCTCTTGCTTTCTCCTACCTTTTGCAGCCGCTTTGCCTCTGGGTGGCAAACAGCAAGTGGCTGAAAATCACAATAAGCCCATCAGAGAGTGGTGATAGGCCACAAGGCCACAGTGGGATGGGCTCTCCATGCCCTCACCTATGGAGCGGGGTCAGGGCGTCCCTTCTTCCTGGGGTGCCCACATCATTCCCTTGGAAGTTTAGACGGCAGCCCTTGCCTTGCCAGACGCAGCGACCCCTCCCAGCTACACGTGGAATCTGCGGCCCAGCCTCCCTCAGATGTCCTGCGTTGCCTGACGGAGACCAGGGCCCTGGGGGGTGGCTGTCGCTGGCCTGGGGACGGGGTCCCCGCAGGCATTCAGGGTCCTCAGCGGCATTCGCCAGCGTCGGGTCAGACTTAGCCACGGGGCCCGAACTCTCCACGAGTTGGTTCTCGTTGGGGATGACGCCCTTCATCGAACCCCTTGGTCCCCAGCCTGTATCGTCTCAATCTCTTCGCAGTTGTCAGAAGGCCCAGCCGCCACCCTGAAGCAGCCCAAAGCTCTCTGAAGAGCACGAGCTTTTATGCTTCTCTCCCCGGATCAACTGACTTTTCCATTGCTTCTGTGGAGGCTTTCTGTGGGAGAAAAGCGTGTTTATGGGGCAAGCTTAGAGAGCTCTGGTCCCCGGGCTGGGATTTTTTGAGTGGCTCTGCCCACGTGGTGGTGAGCCCCGGTGAGGATGGGACGCATTTTCTGCTAGAATGGCAGTGCGAGGCTGCCACCTCGTGGCCAGCACGAGGCAGTGTGTGTCTCCCTTGCTGGAGCTTCTGGGTGAAATAAACTCATTTTAAAGGTCTTTAGTAAGGCCCTCACTCCCTCACTCTCTCAGTGTGCATATCATTCCAGCTCCAGGGCTTAACGCGTCTGTTGTGGCATCTCTCAAATCTGCACTTTGCCGTCTCTTTGACTCCAGAGTCACTACCTTCCAATAAGCCCTTCTGCTGACTCCAGACCGATCCTTCTAAAGCATAGATGTCATTGTCTTTCCCTCTTTCACGGCTCCTCATTTTCCGGGTTCCAGCCCATGTCTCAGGAGGCTGCTGAGCCCACTCCTCTGCCCCAGCCTGTGTCTGCGCACAGCTCTTCTCCCTTCCTTCTGGTTTCGTCTGACACCTGCTCATGCGAGAGTCATCTCAGATGCCACCTCCTCCAGGGATCCCCCGTATTAGATTAGCTTCCCTCTTCCCCATTCCTAGCTGACTTCTTTCATTATGCTTCAGATCCTTTTTTTTGGAAGAAAAAGAAAGAAAGGGAAGACAGACTGGCCAGAAGGAAGAGAGAGAAGGAGGGCGGGCGTATCAGAGAATTCAACACGCTGCGTTTTAACCAGATACTTTTCTCCGTCTCCCACAAGGCATCAGAGTAGAGACTGCTTTTCATCTCTCTCTCCCTTGTGTAATAGCACAGTGTCTGGCAGATAACTGTTGCTTGCTAATTATTAGAAGGAAGAAAGGGAGGGAGAATAAAAGCCAGCATCACCATGCGTTCTTCCTAAGTGCGACGGATGTCAGAAAAGAACTCTCTTAGGCTCAAGGGGCCCTAGAGGAACGGCACTGCGTGCTGGTTCAGATGGTAGCAAATGCTCTCACCTGCATTGACAACACTTCACCTCTTCTTTCTACCACCACAGCAACTGTCTCCCTCCAGCCCATCTTACTGCTAAGTTCATCTTTTATTAAGCACAGCTTCAGTCACCTCATTTCTTTATCAAAACACTTCGACAGAAGAGTTCCAAATGCTATTTAGCCGGGCCGTCCAGGGCCTCCACAGGATGACCCCAGCCCACCTAGTTTTCTACCACTCTTTATGTGTTTCCTAAGTACCATTCATTATTTTAGGACTTGGTATTTGCTGATGAATTTAATTACTTACTTGAGAGTGTGGCAAAAGCACATCCTAAAATTTCAATTAAAAGGAGTTTGATTGACCTGCTCTGAGTTTAAGGCACGTGCTGGTCACTGTGGGAGCCATTAAAGAAGGTATTGTTCTGTGGCCACCAGGAACGGATAGCCCAGCTGGGGACAAGACAAAAAAGCAGGAGGCATTAAGGAACAGAGAGCAGAAAGGAACATGTCACAAGTGCGCAATTAATCGCCAAATATATGGCTGAAGAAGGGGTGGTGATGAAACCAGATAATGTCTGTGAAAGTGCCTCTCCCCCATCAAACTCCCAATTCCGAGCAGTCCTACAGTCGGCCCCTTCCACAGGGCATAACCCTGTCATTCCACCTCAAACGTCGTACACACTCGGCCTGTCCTGCAAAGCCCGTCGTGATAAGGCCTGCTTCTCCCAACCTTATCGGACCCCCGGCCCTGGAACCCCGAGCTGCAGAGCTGGAGAGAATGCACTGTTGTTTAGTATACATGTTCCTTGAAACATTCCTCCCCATTTTCCTTTGGTGTTTAACCTGTTCTTCCCTTAAAATTCGGCTTTTCCTTTAAAATCCAGCCTGGAGCTCCCCAATGAAGACTTCTCTGGCGCTGCACGCAAAACTCACCACCTGCAGAGTCTCTGCTGTCCCTTGTCAAATACGTGTTTGTGACATACACTGGAAGGCATCGGGCACGTTTCTGTCGTCTGTGTGACTGTGGACCTCTGCCGCAGGGGCCATGTCCTTTCCCTTTACAGTGACTGATGAGGTACACATCTTGTCAGTGTTTGTCACGGACTGAAACTTAACACATTAGAAAGGACAGCAAAGTCAGTTGACTCTAAATTGTTAAGGCACAAGCTCTGTGAGTTCAGAAGAGACATGTGCCAGAATCGGTCCCAGGAGGTTCTTAGAACCTACCAGTTCTAAGTAGGAATTCTTAGAATTGGAAGGTCAAAGCTTTGTACATGTGAAATAGATCAAACAATAAAAAGAATCCCATGTGGAATAGCGCAGTGTCTGTGGCTCCTGACGGCTTCCCCATTCTCTGCTCCAGGCAGCGGGAGGAGAAAGCCTGCAGAGTGGGGGCAGCGGAGACAGAACATCTTAGCCCGAGCAGAGGCTTTATCTAAGGAAGTAGAGCGAATGCCCTGAAGGTGGGTTGGACTTAGGTGGTAGAAAGGTTCAAATGGCACTCTGTTATCTTGTAGGTAGTGGCTGCCATTTATTACTTTAGAAAATCATGGCGACTTCATCAAAGTGGTGTTTTAGAAAGATGATCCAGGGCCGTCTTTTCCCTTTGAGAGTGGGAGGTGCCCTGCGGCCCTACCTTCATTTTCTGTGATGGTATTCCCAGTGGTTTCCTCCCTGTGGCTGTGCGGCTTAGTGGTGAACCAAGAGGCTTAGGATGCAGGTGCAAAGCCCCTCTACTCTTTAATACCTCACCACAAGGTGCAGGATCGTTCCTTCTGTAAACAAAGGCTTTCCTTCTGGCACTGCCCTTGACCTGCTCAGAGCTGTTCTCTGATCCTTTGGGTCTCTCTGCCCTCGTGACTGGCAATGACCTGCTAGGCAGCAACCCCCACGCAGCAGGTGGTCCTCCGGAGCTGAGTCACCGCCCCGGGAACCGGGCCCCGGTGAGGCCATACAAGGCAGTCCTGCGCCGGGCGGGTGTGAGTGGCCTCTCCACCTGGCCCCTGGGTCTGGGAGGCCTCTTTCAGTTTGACACAGAGAGCAAAGGAAACTCGGAGTTTTGGCAAAGCAGAAAAACGTTTTACCTGTGATCACAGTTGGGCCTTGGTCAGTCATTTGATTTCAGCACACCAAAATTATCATTACAGATACCCTGAGACATGGAAAGGAAGGAAGGAAGCTTTTAAATGATGTTTTAAGATTCTGTTTGACCTGATGAATTAAGAGCGCTGAGAAGTAATATAACACGGAGAGATATCTAAGCCATTGATTGATATTGTAGGCAATGAACAAGTGAGGCTCAGATTATTTTTAAAAAATTTTTCATGGGCACTGATGGATGTTTAAAAAATTATGACGTGTTCTGTTCATTTCCAGAGAAGAGAAAAATGTAGTGTTGCTTTTGAAAGGAGGTTGAAAAAAAAAAAAAAAAGTCTAGCTTATTCATTACACCAGTGAATAGCGATGACTTCAGTCTAAAAAGCAAGTTAACCATCATCTCTCTCCTTGCCTGGGAAAAGAAGCCTTTATCTAAGTAGCCACAAGATGGGCAGGGCTGACCACCCGGTCATTTCAGCTGATCAGGATTTTCCAAAAAACAAAAAGCTCTCTCTGTTTTCACAACTGAGTGACAACTCTTAGGAAATACTACCAGCTTACTCAGTTCGAGTAAGGCCATGGAGAAGTCTGGTGACAGTTAATCATTCAGTTGCCTGGATGCACATGTTACACGTGGCTACGATGCTGTGACCACTGGGAGCTTTCAGAATTGGAGAAAACAGCATCATGTCTCTTGCTTTCTGAACACGGAATTTTTAACTTTTTTTTTTTTTTCTGGAGACAGAGTCTCGCTCTGTCGCCCAGGCTGGAGTGCGGTGGCATGATCTTGACTCACTGCAGCCTCCACCTCCCGGGTTCAAACAATTCTCCTGCCTCAGCCTCCCAAGTAGCTGGGATTACAGGCGCCTACCACCACGCCTGGCTAATTTCTGTATTTTTAGTAGAGATGGGGTTTTGCCGTGTTGGCCAAGCTGGTGTTGAACCCCTGGCCTCAGGTGATCCACCTACCTTGGCCTCCCAAAGTGCTGGGGTTACAGGCCTGAGCCACCACATTCCCAGCCAGAATTTTTTAAGTTAAAAAAAAAAAAAGTTTCAGTGTTTGACCTTACCCATTATGTGCCCAGTTAGTTCTAGATCCGTGAAAGCTTCCTTAAAAAAAAAAAAAAAAAAAGAAAAAGGAAAAAAAAAAGACTGTCATTTTCTTGGGCAGCTTTTCTTGAGCTCTGCATGTGTATGCCTGTGTCTGGGGCATACACAAGGACTCCGGCAGGTCCACTGAACTCTACCACATAGTTGCCAGATACACTGTAAACTGTGACCTGGAAGTTGCGATTTACTCTTTTATTTTTCTGTTTACTTTGCATGAGTACTGTATGTATAAAAAAGCAGCCACATATGGATGGTCAAAGGGTTTCCTGGAAATATGGATAGTCAGAGGGCTTCCTAGAAATATGGATGGTCAAAGGTGTCCTAGTTTTTCAGGTAAATTCTAGAAACCAGAACCATATCCCAATTCCTGTAGCCTTGATTATTTCAGATCAATAGAAGCAGAATCCAAATGCATTTGGAGCTTAGAGGTCAATTGATTTGGAACCCATTCCAGTCCAAAGAATCTCTAGATTCATTGATTTTAGAGTATTGTTTAGGGGAAAAGGACTTTAAAAGTTGGGCGGGGGAGCTTTATTCTTTACTTTATAACTTGTGTGGGGTGGGAGAATTAACCTGTTCTGGACAGAGGCTGCAAAATCCAGTTCTGGTGACCACACTAGAAAGATTAATGAGCACTTAGCACCAAATTAAATACCCACCCCCCACCTTTATGAAGTGGAGTTAATAGTACAAGTGTGACAGCATTAAACATTGAAGCCATTAGAAGGAACTTGGGAAGTGCTCAGGCACCGATGAGTTAAAAACACAGACATCCAGTAAGTGAGTTCCCGCTGGGCACGGGTCTGTTTATCCTGCCTTTCTGAAGTCAGAGCCAACATTCTTAATGGTTTTGAATGATTCAGAATGTTTCTTTTTTGGCAGGGCCAGTTTCCACACATGGGCTTATGACTAAAGCCCCTTCGGTGAGGTCCAAAGCAGAAACCGGCCTCACACTTAATGTCATATTTCAGAATCGTCTTATTTTAGAGCAAAAGGAAAACTATTAAATACAGCTTGCTTATTTCAGACACGAAGGGACGGAACCAGGGAGGCTTTGGTCAGCCAGAGGTCACAGGACTGGAGAGAGAGGCCAGCCCAAGGCAGACCTCTGGGTTCTGGGCCCAGCCCTCCTCTGCACCACACAGCTCCTGTCCAGACCTCGGAAGGAGGTTCCAGCGTGGCCTCGGCGTCCCGTTGGAAGAGGCAGCTTGCCCTTTGAGATCATTTAGAAAACGACTTGGGTCAGAAAGGAGAACTTCGTTTTTACAAAAGGAAACAAATCAGTTATTTGCCATAGACAGCTTTTGCAAAACATCCTTTGCCAGTGTGTCATGAATGTATTAGCTCTGGGACAGAAACAAGAATAATAACAGTTCTATCTACTATTCGCCAAAAAAAGAGACTTGATATACTTCTTTTTTTTTTTTGGATGAGAATTAACTTATGCCACACTAGTTCTTAATAAAACAAACTGAATCCTGAATCCTTACCGCAGGAGAAAGAATTGAGCAATGTTCTAAGAACATGCTGTACTCTTTGGGGCACTGAGTGAATGTAATATTTAGAAGATGCCCTTGAAGCTCACAAGTGCCTCTTGGGATGGAGTAAAGGGGGAGAAACGGCGAGAGACCTCGGACAGAGAAGCTGTCCGTGGGAGGAGAAGGCCTTGGGAAGAGCCATCGACTCACCCCCGTCCTGCTGGATTGAGGATTTTGGGGATCACAGATGCCATAGGAGAGAACCCATTTCTTCAAAGCCAGGAGGTGAACCGGCCCACCCCTGCTGTGCCCACCACACTACAGCCAGTAAGGGTTCTCCTCTGAACCTGAGCCACTGTCCCCGAGAGCCAGAAACCGGCCATGTGTGGCGTCCCCAGAAAAGGACATGAGCAGGTCCTCAGCCCTGCCACACACATTTGTCTAAGGAGAGGAAGCAAGTCAGCGAAATGGGATTTGCACCGAGATCTCTGCACCCAGGGAGCCCTCCTGTGGAGTCAATCCTATTTTTCCAGGTGGTGTTTAAATAGCTTCATGGATCACTTTTTTTTTTTTAATTGATTATTACAAAACGTGTTTCCCCCCAAAGAATGTTAATATGTCATCAGTATTCAGTGAAGCAACTCCAGGATGATCTTTTAGTCGGAGGAGCTGTCTTTTGGTCCTAGTAACACTAAGTGCCATTTTTTCCTCTTCCAAGCCCATGGACACAGTGTGGAGGAAAAATGATTCTACATTTAGCTTCTAGCATGATTTTGGAGATAAATGACAGCCACCTCCCAGACCCCCTCCCCAACACCTGTATTGCCTTATTGTTATTTTTATTTTTTTGAGACAGAGTCTCCCTCCGTCACCCAGACTGGAGTGCAGTGGTGTGATCTCTCAGCTCGGCTAATTTTTGTATTTGTAGTAGAGACGGGGTTCCGCCGTGTTGGCCCGGCTGTTCTCAAACTCCTGACCTCAAGTGATCCACCTGTCTCGTCTTCCCAAAGTGCTAGGATTACAGGCATGAGCCACTGCGCTCCGCCTTGTCTTTATTTTTAAAGTAGGCAATTTATTTTATTTTAATTATGTGTGTGTGTGTGTATGACAGGGTCTCGCTCCGTTGCTGGAGTGCTGTGGCACCATCAAGGCTCACTGCAGCCTCAACCTCCTGGGCTCAAGTGATCCTCCTGCCTCAGCCTCCCAAGTAGCTGGGACTACAAACACCACCACGCCCCGGTACTTTTTAAATTTTTTGTAGAGAGACAGGGTCCTGCTGTGTTGCCCAGGCTAGTGTCAAACTCATGGCCTCAAGTGATCCTCCAGCCTTGGCCTCCCAAAGTGCTGGGATTACAGGTGTGAGCCATCATGCCCAGCCCAGTTTATTTTAAAAAGAGCTACTGGTTGGGTGCAGTGGCTCACGCCTGTAATCCTAACACTCTGGGAGGCCCAGGTAAGTGGATCACCTGAGATCAGGAGTTTGAGACCAGCCTGGCCAACATAGTGAAATCCCATCTCTACTAAAAATTAGCTAGGTGTGGTGGTGCATACCTGTAGTCCAGCTACTCGGGAGGCTGAGGCAGGAGAATCACTTGAACCTGGGAGGCAGAGCTTGCAGTGAGCCGAGATCGCGCCACTGCCCTCCAGCCTGGGTGACAGAGCGAGACTCTCTTAAAAAAAAAAAAAAAAATGAAAAAGCTACTGAAGAGCCGAGTTTCGCTGTGTTAAGACCACCATGCGTCCATAATGGCCTTCCCTCAGATCTCTCTTCCAGGGAGCTAGGGCTGTCTACACATGCTCCGTAGAAACAAATGCACATTTCCTACACGGGAGTGAAATGGAGAATCATTGTGGTGATAGTTTAACTGAAATCTACCTTGGATTTTTTTTCTTCCCTGTTTTATTTGTTTAAAAAAATCATAATCCAGCAAATGCATCAAATTAAAGCTGTGGGTACAGTTCTAACAGAAAATCACACAGGAAGCTGGGACAATGGAACAGAAAGCAGTGGGTATTGTTTTCTTCTTAAGATTTTTATATTCACATTGGATGAGAGTGTCTCCTAACCCTCCACTTGCTGCTGTTTTTGGAATGGGTACCTTACTCATGGCCTCCATACATAGAGGGAGCAGATTCAGGACAGAGGCTTTGCATGCTCCTGAGTCCCTCCTAAGCAAGCGCTCCCTTCCCTGCTCCTGTTGCGCATGCTAGGTTTTCTGTGCACTTGCAGTCATATGGAAACTATCTTCCTTCTTAGCTGTGCGTGTGAAAGTCACCCCAGTGTTTCACCTGCAGTGTGAGTGTCATTTGGGGTCCCACAACATGATCCTCTTCCTTTTGACTTCTGAAGTTGGGGTCAGGGAAAGGGACTCATTTTGAGCCAAAGGGCATTTTAAGGGTATCATTTCATATATTCACTGTCTCCAGCCAACACTGCACTCTAGACAAATGGGTACCTTTATGTCCCATTTATTAAGACATCCTGCAAAAGGGACTCCTGGCCCCTGTGGGAAGCTTGAAAGGAACAGACCATATCCTGTTTCTTTTTGCTCCTACCTCTGTGGGGAATCCTTATTCTGACCCCAAAGTCTGGTGCCATACCTGTGGGTCCCTGCATCTCCTAGAATTCCCCCTATGCTAGTGTTTAGCCCGTGTAATAACAGTTTTCTGTCCACAGGGCTGTATCCCCTCCGGCTTGTAAACTCCATGAAGACTGGCCCCAGGTCTCACTCGCTCCTGTCCACAGCAGTGCTTTCCACATGTTAGGTCTTAACAAACATCTCTTTCTTCTACTCTTCATAAAATTCACGTTTCTTCTCACCCCCTGCCATCCCTGATCCCAGCTAACTTTCACCCTGTGTGCGGGGGTGGGGGATCTACATTTGGGCTCCACCCCCACACGCCTGCTGGCCTGTCATCTCAGATCCCTGGTGGTGGGACATCTACTGTGGCTCTGCCCCATCCCCCACTGTCTTCACCCCTGCCACCTCTGGCATGGTTTTACTGTCCCCTCCCTGGAGTTCTCCCTTTCTCCCCTGCCCAGGCTGCCCCTGCTGGAAAGCCCAGCTCAGGCCCCTGGCCCTATGAAGCCTCTCCTGACTGAATAATCCATCAGCCTGCCCTGAGCTCATCTGGTCCCCAGTGACGACTGTGCTCTCCACCAGCAGGACACACCAGAGCACTTTCTCTGTCCCTGCGAGTTGGACTCCATTCCACAGTTAGGTCCTGGATCACAGACAGACATTTCACATCCCCTCCTCGGTATTCTCCAGCAGTGTGCGGCACAGTGCGGGCTCCTAGGAGGCAGCTGGTGGATATCTACCCATGATTTTAAGAGGTCTGTCTTGACCAGGAGTGTCGAGAAGTGACCTGTGTCTCTGAAGCATTGCTGCTGGTTAGTCCCTCGCGGAAGAAGTGACATGTCCCTCCTGTGTCTGGCTCACGGGGACCGGCGCCTCCCATGTTTGCCCCTGCCATGCCCTGTGGTTTCCTTTGACACCCTCTGTCATTGTCTATTTTTATGTTGTAAAATCCAGTGGGATTCACCTCTCCAATTTGCTCCCATGGCCTCCTGGTAAATTGTAAACGCGGTGAATCAATGATGAGTAATCAGTAGGCAGAAATGGAATTTCCTGGTCCCAGTTTCAGATCGTATCTGTCTTTCCCCAGACTCCTAACTTCTTGTTGGGACATCCCTTGGTCTGGCCCTTCCCTCCAGAGGAGCCCCCAGACCCACCCACAGCCTTGATTTACTGATGCCTAATCTTATTTTAGTTTTTCACACCAGTTTTAACAATTTGATTGTATAGATCTTCTGGAAATTTTACCCCAAAATGTTAGCTGTTCCATCCCCTCACAGGGGAATGTGGTGGTGGGGGGGAGGGTTAACATGTTGAAAATCTAGGTATCATGTGTTTTATTTGAGTTAGCTGTGTTTTCACAACAACTCCGAGAGTTAACATTATCATTTCTACTTAATAAATTTAAACACACACACACACACACACACACACACACACACACACACACACAAACTAAAGCCCCAAAAGGATTGAACAGCTTGCCAAGGCTGTGTAACAAGTGAAATCTGAATCCAGGTCTGTATGATCCCAAAGCTTAAGCTGCTGCCCGTCTTCCTATTCCCAGTTCAAACGTGCCTTGAAATGGGAGCTCACTTGATAGCACTTGGCTTTTAAACGGCTACGTACGTGTAAGTTCCTTCACTCAAATATGCTGGGGCTCAGGAGGAGAGGCAGAGAGAAGGAAAAGGTATTGATTGATCGATTGGATTCTAAGCAGAGATAGACAGAGATAAGCTTCTAAGACCTTTCAGGCCCCAGAGTGTGACTGTTGAGCACCTAGGAAGTCCTCACTTGACCCTTGACTTCCTGCCGGAGCCTCGGGAATCCCATCAGTGCAGCGTGCTCGCTGGCTGGGCTGGAACTTGCTGCTCTCCTCTGCCGTGGCAGGCTAGCTTCTGCCCCTAGATTGGAACTGCCAAGGGCTGCTATAAAAGGGACAGACTTCCAGTGCTCAGGGAGCCAGGGGTATCCTGGGAAGCTGAAAATGCATTTGTCAAGCTCAGGTCTTCACAGCTGAGAAACCCCGTCACTAACCCACACAGTTTTCTTGACCAAAACTTTAAGTGCTCTGTTTTTTCCATCTGTAAATAATGTTCATACATCTAAATCCTCGGAGGTTGCAGGGACAGTGGCTAGAAAGCCCCCACATTCTCTAGAGGAGTGACGGAGGGATGAAAGAAGCATGCTCTATAATTAGGTTTTATTACACGCTTTTTAAGGTTAACTGAAGGACTTCCCAGCAGCTCCCCTAGCCACTTTTTCAAATACTGAAAGCTTTCAGAAAGCAGCAGACTGGGGTTCCTCACAATCTGACACAGACCTCAGTTACTGTTGAAAAGTGAAAGAGGGCCGAGCACGGTGGCTCACACCTATAATCCCAGCACTTTGGGAGGCCGAGGTGGGCGGATCACCTGAGGTCAGGAGGTCAAGACCAGCCTGGCCAACATGGCAAAACCCCCTCTCTATTAAAAATACAAAAATTAGCCGGGTGTAGTGGCGCACGCCTAAAACTCCAGCTACTTGGGAGGCTGAGGCATGAGAATCGCTTGAACCCAGGAGGCGGAGGTTACAATGAGCCAAGATCATGCCACTGCACTCCAGCCTGGGTGACAGAGTGAGACTCTCTATCTCAAGAAAAAAAAATGAAAGAGCTCTTGTCTGACACTGGTTTCTATCCTCATTTTTATAATCAGACAATTTTGGAAACATGCTATTATGATAGTGTTTAAATATTCCCGAATTCTGTGTGTTCGGTAGCTTCAGGTTGGTTTGATTCTTGTTTTACCCCAGTGCCTCTTCCTTCCCATCTGTGCTTCTCAGCTTGGTTTTTTAGATGTATTTTTCTGTTGTAGGACAGTATTGAAGGGCTTTTTCTGACCATTTCTTTTACTGGCCAACCTCCTCTTGGATTTTAATCTCAATTCTCAAGAATCTTCCCAACATACCCTGTTCCTGTGCTACTATCATCTTGAGAGCTTCCCAGTCACTGAAGAGCATGTTCAGTAGCCCCTGGCTTAAAGAGCCCACCTGCCAATCACAGTCCATTGTCTTGACCATTCAGCTCCGACCCACACATCTGGGCCACATCATCCCACTGGCCAGTAAGCCTGGGGAATGCTCTGTGGCCTCAGCTGTGTTCAGGTTCCTCAGTGGAGCTGTAATCAACTTAGAAATTGCAATTGGTGGTAACTTGACAGAGCTTTCTTCATCAGACTGCTGAGTCATGCAGCCTCTTGCTGGGTAAAATGTGTTTTGAGATGTAATCCCCTATAAGGATACCCCCTTGGAGCTACTGTGAAGGCGCTCCCAGCTTCCCTAGCAGGTCGCATCAGGGGGACGACTGAAGGATTTACTTGAACGATCAGTTTTCAGAAATGAAGACGACCTTACGACCTTAGCTTCCTCTCTTCTGATGCAGCTGAAAGATGCATTTCGTCTGTAAAGTTAGACCAAGTAGGAGAGAATGTGAGGCGGTTTCCGTTCTTCTCAGTTGCCCTCCACCTGATTCTGAAGCCGTCACAGACTGTCCGTGCAGACCGGCGCTCCCCTCTGCAGGCCTTCTGCAGCCTGTACTGCTACAGCACGAGGCTGCAGAATCAGCTGTGAAAACAGAAGCCACCTTCCGTCTCCTGTGCGGGATCCTTGCCTGCCTTTCTTCTGTGATTGGATCTATAGGCTTAGACTGTGTTTTATTTCCTAAAACATCTTGCTGAGCAAACCTTGCTGCTCTGCCTCATGTTAGCGGTTTCCTTAGCAACGGCCACACCTCGCGTTTTCTCCCGCACAGAGAGCACCAGCATGAGGGGGCATGTGTTGCTCGCTGTACAGGAACTTTCCCAACCTGTGTGCAGGAAGGAGAAGGTGCTTTCTATTTCTCGTTTTTAAAAATGCCTCTGTTGGTGACACTGGTGGAGAAACGTGCTTACGAGAAAACAACTGACTTTTTCTTCTGCTGTTACTCTAGGAGATTTCCTAGGAGCTCACACTGTCATTTAAATTCCAGGTGCAAGTCTTCCGAACAAATGCCTCCTGAGGATTTGTGTGCCTGGAAAATATCTGTGAACAGATTGCTTTTACACCTACGTAAGTAGAGGCTTCTAAGTCAACCTCCAGGGAGTTTTGTTTTATTTTGTACCTGGATGATTCCTCAGTGCATTTTTCTTTTTCTTTTTTGAGGTAGGGTTTTGCTGTGTTGCCCAGGCTGGAGTACAGTGGTGTGATCACGACTCGCTGCGGCCTCAACCTCCCAGGCTCAAGTGATCCTCCCACCTCAGCCTCCCAAGTAGCTGGGACCACAGGCGTGCGCCACCGCGCCTGGCTGATTTTTTACAATTTATTTTGTAGAGGCAGAGAGTCTCCCTGTGTTGCCCTGGTTTCAAACACTTGGGCCAAGTGATTCTCTGCCTCAACCTCTTAAAGTGCTGGGATTACAGGTGTGAGACACCATGCCTGACAAGCCCGATAATTTTTTTTAAATGGTCATTTTGACCATTTGATCTCTACTCTTTTTCTCTCAACCACCCAACTCCCAATTTACTGTCAGAAAGAGTCTATAACATGAACTCCTGCTTAAAAACAAGGATACAGATCCCATATTCAGGTCTTAGGATGGGAAGAGGAGAAGGCAGTTGAAAATATTAAATATATGTATTTCAGTAAATCCAGTTGGAGATGCCATTTCAGCTTCGCAGTCAGTTACTCTGGAATGTGTCCACGTATGGCAAAGCATGTGACAGCAGGATCTCTTCACCCTCTCCATTTACCAGCTGTGGTGGATCTCTTAGCCACATCTCTGTTTATAATGTGCTCATGGAAAACTATTGTGTTACTTTTATTATCATAGCTAACATTTACTGAATATTTACATTGTGCTAACATTGGTTCAGATGGCTTCATCATATTTACCTGATTTAATCCTCACAACCACCTTATGTGCTAGGTCCAGTTATTACCATCTTTTTTTTTTTGAGATGGAGCCTCACTCTGTCACCAGGCATGCAGTGGCGCGATTTAGGCTCACTGTTGCAACCTCCGCCTCCCAGGTTCAAGCGATTCTCCTGCCTCAGCCTCCCAAGTAGCTGGGACTACAGGCACATGCCACCATGCCCAGCTAATTTTTGTATTTTCAGAGATGGGATTTCACCATGTTGGCCAGGATGGTCTCAATCTCTTGACCTCGTGATCCACCCATTTCAGCCTCCCAAAGTGCTGGGATTACAGGCGTGAGCCACCGCACCCGGCCTATTAACCTCATTTTACAGATGAGGAGACTGAGGCACAGAGAGTTAAAGTGATTTGTGCAGGGTTGTGTGAGGAGCTGGTGGCAGAGCTTGGCATTCTGGCTCTGGAGTCTGCATTTGGTCATCTCACCATACAGTGTCATAGAAACAGGAAACTCGAGAAGGTAAACTGCCCGGCTGTATTTTGGAGTCAGTATTTTAACACTGTCATAATCTGAAGCATGATCTGTGGGACTCATCACTGTGCTCTTTGACTTGAACTTCTTTAAGGTTAGCGGGAAAACGAGGCTTTAGAGAAGGACAGGACTGGCTTAAGGTCACACTGCATGTCAGAAGTGTGGTGGAGGGTCCAGGTCTTCTGACCATTCAGTACAAGCCAAATTGTGCTAATTTCTAATTTTTCTCCCTTTCTCTTGGTGAGTTATTTGGTGCTACTTCTACTCCTCAGGACCAAAGCTGGCTTTCATGGTTTACTCATGTACTTACTGATGAAACCCTGAAACCTGGAGCCAGTGACTGTTCAGAGGTCCCTATGAAGATGCGCTGAAGGGTGTAAAGGACGGAGCAGTAAAGAGTGCTGGCTGAATCCCTGGGCTGGGAATCAGGCATGTTGGAGTTTGAGTCCTGGTCTGCCACTCCAGCTCTGTGACCAAGAGGAAGTCATGTACCCTTTCTAAGTCTCTAGCCCATCTTCTGAAAGACGCTACCACCAACCATGTTAGTGGTTGTGAATGCCAACAAAGTCCATGGGAAGCACACAGCAGTGGCTGCCATGGACTAAGTGTTCCCAAGATGGAAGCTATGACAATTTCACAGAGTACTCTTCCCATCATTTTCCAGTTCATTTTGGCCTTTTCCCTCGAAATCACTCCAGTGTTCTCATCCAGCTGATAAGACACCAAACATTCATATAGTGCTTTAAAAGTGACCCACTGTTTTTATAAACGCATTACATATGACCCTAACAACCACTGCAATATAGAAATTCGCATCTCCATTCTCCAGATCAGGAAACTGAAACTCAGAAAAATTAAATGATTTGCCCAGGATCACATAGCTAGTAAGCAGCCCAGCCAGATCCTGTGTTAACTTGTTCATCCACTTCCTATAAGAAAACATCCATTCAAGGCATGTGGGGCAACAAAGAAAGACTTAGAGCTGTGTGGCCCCTCGTCAGGACAGGGCCAGCTGCACCTATAGTCCGGCTGGAATACGCAACTTAGGACTATTGTGTCCCATGTCCCAAACACTTTGAAGCCACATCTTAAAGAAGTGTCCTGCTCAGATGCAGTTCTCCTTGTGAAATCCGCAGGCCCCAAGGGAAGTGACTTTAATCCAGTTTGCTCATGCAAGAACAGACTGGCATTTCACATCCAGGAAAACAATGGATTTGTACTGTTCAGCTTTTGCCATGCAAGGAGTTCCTGGTGTCATTTATCAATTTACATCTCAGGCTCCAGCTTCACTATCAGATTTGGAAGAAAAAAGTTACAAAGAAAGGCAGCTTGCTGAGAAACAGCAGAAGCATGACAGTACAGACTGGGTTTTGAAATGGAGACACATTCTCATGGCTTGTGGGCTGAGAGACACCGAGAAAGGATTTTGTTCTTGAAAGATGATTGTTTTAATGCTGGAGATGGAGAGTTTTGACAATTTTAAGTGCATGTTCTGTGTGTAAGAGTCATTACATTTTTTTTTTCTTTCAGATGTTGCCATGCCTTAAAATTGCTGATGATTAAAATAGAACATCCTGAGTTACAGAAATTCAGCCCTACCGTATCCTGGCCTAAAAATACAGAACAATCACATTGATTGTTGGAAATGAGAGGCTGGGGAGGGTTGGAAACATGCTAATGTTTACTGAGTGAAATCTTTCCTTCTCAGTAGAGTTGCCCTTGCAGCTGAAAGTCACTGAAAGACTCAACAAAATCAGCGGATCCCACTTGCTCTCACTCTGTTCTCGTTTGCATGACCTGGAAAGGGAATGAATGAGCCCTTTTAAATGTATCAACTGGTTTTCTTCCATCTCCTTCCTAGTGAGCCACGGGGTTTTTTGCTGTTAACCGGGTAGCCAGTCTCTTCATGCAGACTTGTTTTCAGGAAACTAGCCTCTTGCTTCATGTGAAAACAGGGACCCAACTCAAGATGCCTATCACAGTGTGTTCTGTTGCATCACAGTTGCATCTCCAGCTTCAATGCTCAAGTTGGGACTGTTGTGTTCTGATGTCTCACACATTTCAAAGCTACATCCTTAAAGAAATGTCAGGCTTAGGTAGAATTCTTCTTGTGAAATCCTCAAAGCCTAGGGGAAGTGACCTTAAGCCAGTTTGCTGGCTTTTCATATCACAGAAAACAATCGACTGCCACTACTCAGCTCTTGCCACACCTGGTGTGGTCACTACTTGCCAACTCAGTACCCCACTTTCTCCCCAAGGACATAAAAGCAGTGTGGGAAGATATACCAAATGACCTTGTCACACAGGGCTAATATGAAGAGCCCATAGATGCAAAATAATATACCTTTATTCTTCTGATTTTTTTTGAGACAGAGTCTCACTCTGTCACCCAGGCTGGAATCCAGTGGTGCAATCTCGGCTCACTGCAACCTCTGCCACCCGGGTTCAGGCAATTCTCCTGCCTCAGCCTCCCGAGTAGCTAGGATTACAAGCACCTGCCACTACACCCAGCTAATTTTTGTATTTTTAGTAGAGACAGGGTTTTTACCTTCTTGGCCAGGCTGGTTTTGAACTCCTGACCTTGTGATCCACCTGCCTCGGCCTCCCAAAGTGCTGAGATTACAGGTGTGAGCCACCGCACCCAGCCTTTTATTTTGAGAGGGAGTCTGATTGTATCGCCCAGGCTAGAGTGCAGTGGCATGATCTTGGCTCACTGCAACCTCTGCCTCCCTGGTTCAAGTGATTCTCCTGCCTTGGCTTCCTGAGTAGCTGGGATTGCGGGCATGCGTGGCCACCATGCCCGGCTAATTTTTTTTTGAAACACAGTCTTGCTCTGTCGCCCAGCCTGGAGTGCAATGGCACAATCTCAGCTCACTGCAACATCTGCCTACTGGGTTCAAGGAACTCTCCTGCCTCAGCCTCGGCCTTACTACAGGCATGTGCCACCAAGCCCGGCTAATTTTTTTTTTTTTTTTGGTAGAGATGGGGTTTCACCATGTTGGCCAGGCTGGTCTCAAACTTCTGACTTCAAGTGATCTGCCTGCCTCGGCCTCCCAAAATGCTGGGATTACAGGTACAAGCCACCACGCTCAGCCTTCTGCTGAATTTCTGAGAAGCATACATAAAGACAATGTAAAAAACTCAGCATATTTGTTTGGCCCTGCTAAGGGCATGGTTGAATATATACTGCGTGTGACGTATTTGGTGTATGAGAATGTATATGATCTTATCAGACATAACTAAAAGAAATTCATCTTCAGGAAAAATTTTCCCCATAACTGAAGTGTCAATCATTTGAAAAACTTCTAGGCAGTAGGCAAACACTGCAACGAGTTATTTATCAAAAATAAGCAGACTTTGGAGTTTTGTGACTGATGAGAATAATCTGGCTGCTGCTTTTGTACTTCAGTCACTGATACTGCGAATTACACTAGCATGTACAGAAGGAGGCAGGGGGTCCCTAAAGGAATCACAGAATTAGTGAAACCATTATTTGAAAGTTGTAGTGATTCTTCTGTCCTGGCACTTTTCCCAGTTTTGGTGCTTAAGTTTACTATCCACTTGAAATGTGTCGCTGCCTGTCACTTCACAAAGTATGTGCCTTTCATTGCAGTCAACAAGCTGTTTACATCTTTGATGAAATGATTGCCACACATCTCCATAGCCCTGGTGTTCTACTCCTTTATTCACAGAGATTTTTTAAAAAACTAGCCTAGCAGCAATAGGTATGTGCTGTGGATGCTTCTCCATGATAAAGGATGAGTTTGTGCTGGGATCTCCTTATGAAGAGATAACCGGCCAAGCCCGTGAGGAACAAGCATGTTATTTATGGTAATCAGAAGGCAAGCAGCCTGCAGTGCACCTCCTGACTGACTAGCACTGAACCCACTTGGAATCATCAACCACAGGCACACGGTAATTGGATGTTCTTCTAATACAATAGCGAGATTGTAAAATGAGGATGATATATGAGGAAAGTCAGAAGGAGAAACTAAAGTTCAGTTCTTAAATATAAACCAAGGGAACAGACTAAGTGAATGGTACAGCCAGAATTAGAGCCTGTTTTTTACAAGGTGCTATGTCATGATAAGCCAAAGAAAAGGTTGGGTAGTGTTTTGAGGTTAAAAGAGACCAGTCTTAGTGAATCAACCTTGATGCAATCTGGGTTTGAAAAAACTATAAAAAACCTTTTGTTTGGAGAAAGTGGGAGAAGTTGGATGTGGAATGGATATTTGGGGATACTAAGGAATTGTTTATTTTCTTACGTATGGTAAGATTTTGTGGTCATGTAGGAGTGTCTTCATTTTATAGAATGACCTCATTGTTTAAAGACATTCTGAAGTAGGAGCAGTGTATGTATGGGTGGTTGTCAATTTACTTTCAAACAATACAGCAAAAAATACACATCTATATTACATATAGATAACTAAAGCAAAACATGGCAAAAGGAATAGTTATTGAATTTAGATAGGATGCATTTAGGAATTCATTGTATTATTTCAAATTTAATGTATAAATTTTTTATAACAGTTTATAAAAACAGTGCACACCCCTTTAGTTAGGTGGCCTGGGTACATGAAGTATCTTCTTGGATGTCTAGAACACAAAAAGGGATGACAACAGGCCACCTAATAAGATGATATCAAGAACTATACTGTGAGGGGGAAAAAGAACTGTTGCAAAAAATAATTTGCCAAGGAGAACTCAGAGTACAAAGCCTTACCTTTTGAGTAGAGGGAAGGAGAGTCTTAAGTAAAGCTCACAAAAACCTCTAACTCACTCATAGAGGCAGTCTAAGGAATTCATTCCAGAAGTGACATTAGCATCTCATTAGTGCCATTATGTGACTTGGCCTCTGAGTTAGTCTATTTTCTTCCCTAGACCCCAAAATCTCAGTAATCCTTTGGATCAAACAAAGTTATCTCCAGGTGAAAATCATAGGTTTAGGAAAGCATTTTTCTTCCACTCCTACCGAGGACTTACTTGCTTGGTCCTATTTGCATGTCCGATGGACAGTTCTCCAGCACCACTGCTGGTCATCCTCCGCCTGCCTGGGTACTTGATCACAGGATGCCTCTGACTTCTCCTGCCTTTACCCAAGCAAAGGATTTTCCTTGTCTTCCCACCCAAGAGTGACGGGGTTGACATGTGCCCTTGCCTCTAAATGATAAAGCTGAACCTTTGGGCAACTTAAGAATAAGGGGAGTCCCAGGCATGCTCCCCCATCAATAACAAATTCAGTGGCATCACTGTATGAATAGATGAAATTTGCCAAAGCTCTGTTTAGACCATTAAGTAACTCACTCACAACTGGGTTTCAACTTTTCCTTTCTAGGTTGTCTTGGGTTTATGGTAAGAGAGCATTATGAAGAAAAAAATAGATCATAAAGCTTCTTCAGGAAGCTGGTTTCATATGGTGGTTTAGATTTAAATAGTGATTGTCTAGCACCATTTGAAATCAGTGTTCTTGGGGGAGACCAGCTGCGCCGCACTGCCAACAGCAAAAGAAATGAGTGGGACAGCTTGGAAGTATTTGAAAGCAACAGCAGGACGGCTGTGAGAACCTGCCTCACGTAGCTGACCCCTTCCTCACCCCTTCCAACAGTGGTGGCATATATCACAAATGGCAGTCAGGTCTCTGCAGTGGCAGACCCAACCAACTGTGATCGAAAGTTTTCCAAAAATAAGTTGTGTCTGTATTGAACGTGAACAGACTTTCTTCTTGTCATTATTCTCTAACAATACAGTATAACAATTATTTGCATAGCATTTGCATTGCATTAAATATAAGTAATCTAGAGACGATTTAAAGTATACGGGAGGATGTGTGTAGGTTGTATGCAAATACTACACCATTTTCTATCAGAGACTTGAGCATCTGTGGATTTTGGTATCCAAGGGGCTTTCTGGAACCAATCCCTCAAGGATACTAAGGGATGAATGTAATTGTACAGGATATCGCATTGTTGGAATTTTATACTTCTTTGTGGAATAAACCTATAGCACTTAATGGATAGTACAGACTCATTCCATCATGCCTGGGATAAAGGGCCCAATGTATGCTGGATTTAGTAAGGTTTGGGCCCTCCCAAACTTCACGTCCTCCTGTGACCCCTTAGAGGATGACTGATTTCTTTTGGTGTTCAGAGTCAATATAATTTTCTAGCACCATCTGAAATCGGTTATAATGATTGGGGAAGAGCACCATGACGCTGATTGATGAGAGGAAATGTATTGGTGACCCTTGGGTCCATGGACAAGAACTAAGAAAACAAATGCAAAGCAATAATGCAAAGGTGATTTTTCTTTTTCCAGTTTCTAAGTTGAGTTTCATTGACCTGAATTGCATGTGGTATCATACTGACAAATGGTTCACTATTAGCATATCATGAATGGTTTATACTTTATAAAAATTCCACAGAATTGCTGGGGGTTTTGTTTCAGTGATGGATACCTAGAAACACTCCTGGGGAAAATGGATGACTGGCTTAGATGATGGGAAAAGAGCAGTGAGGGAGTCAATTCTGTTGTCTACGAGACGCTGCACCAGCTATCTCTCAACTCTCCTCTCTTACCGGGCTGAGGGTTCCCTCCGTGGTTAAACAGGTCATTTTCTTACATAAGGAAAAATGGTCCAGAGAAACTGAGTTTCTGTGGCTGAGAGAGAACTGTGCTAATATGTGTTGGTTCCATTTAGAAGGCAAAGCAACGAAAGCAGGTTCTACTTGAACGAGGATCCTAGAGCATACCTTTGATATGGTTTGGATTTGTCCCCTCCAATCTCATGTTGAAGTGTGATCCCCAGTATAGGGGGTGGGGCCTGGTGGCGTGTTTGAGTCATGGGGCGGATCCCTCGTGAATGGCTTGGTGCTGTCCTCACTTAACGAGTTCCTGCTCAGTTAGAGGGAACTGGTTGTTTAAAAACGCTGGCACCTCCTTCCTCTCACTCTTTCTTCCTCCCTCTCTCGCCATGTGACACGTCTGCTCCCTCTCTGCCTTCCACCATGAATAAAACATCCTGAGGCCTCACCAGGAACCGAGCAGGTGCCAGTGCCATGCTTGTACGGCTGCAAAACTGTGAGCCAAATAAACCTCTTTCCTATATAAATTACCCAGTCTTAGGTATCTCTTTATAGCAGCGTAAAATGGACTAACACAGTCTCACTAGAAGTGAAGTCATAAGACCGAAAACAATACTGACTTTTTAGGTCCACTCAGAGGCAAAAATAAAAGGTTCTTTAGAGCAGCATGATTTATATAGTCCTTTGGGTATAAGCACATGTACCCTAGAACTTAATGTATAATTTAAAAAATAAATAAAAGGCTCAAGAATGAGCCATCTCAGCCACTCTCCTCCAGGGCCCCCGACTGCAGCTCCCAACACAGGTACTGTGCAGACCGCCCACCTGTGGTCCCCACGTGGCGTCCTGGAGAACTGCGGGGGCATCTGGTGGAATTCAGACCTTGTCCTTCTGTTTTCCTTCCGGCCTGGAAAAGCCATTGGCCTCACAAGAGTTAATATTGTATCTACCCTGCTTCAGCTTTCCCGCTCTCACACCACCTCCCTCCTTTTCCCTCCTGCCTGTCACTTGTCTGGAAGAGGCCTTTTCTCCTCGGGGCTAACACATGCAATTTGTAGTCAAAACATTCTGTCTACCACACAAATCCAACGAGAATCAGGATCATTCCACCACATCTTTTTCTATCCTATGGTTATTATTTTCTCAAAACTCTTTGTCTTTTGCTTTCTTACCTATTTGCTGTTTTCCCTGAGTAATCTTATTTACTCCCCTGGTTCCAAATACATCCCTATGTGTTGATTCCCCTCAAACTAGAGCTCTAGCCTTGGGTATTTTTTGAGACCTCTTGCTTTTTATATTTTTAGTGGCTCCTGAGTATAATAGTTTAGCCTGCTCTTCTAAACTTGTCTCAATTTAATCCATTTATGCCTGAGGTTGCAGTTTTTTAAATTTTTGCCATCAGACCTTGGCGATGACCTTGAGCAGTAGGAGACAGACAACTCCCACAGGCTTAGTGTTCCAATAATGGAACACTAGGCATATAGCCAAAGCCATCCACATTGCCTTCTCCCCAAAGCCAACTCTCCTTGCTCTGCCCCATGGTGAAAGCTGTGAATACCTGAGGTCTGTGACCTCTTCCCTCTCCCTTACCCACATCCACACTCAGCACAACTTGTTGCTATTCTCTCTCAATTATCTCTTTAGAATCCATCCCTTTCTCTGCTCCTCCTAGACAGCTTTCTGTCTCCTAGACACCCCTCACCATTAGTCTAGCTTTGCTGTAGCCACCAGTTAATCTTTGTAAAATACACACGTGAGCTGGGTGCGGTGGCTGGTGCCTGTAATCCCAGCTACTCAGGAGGCTGGGGCAGGAGGTTGCTTGAGCCCAAGAGGTTGAGGCTGCAGTGAGCCATGATTGCATCACTGCACTCCAGCCTGGATGACAGACCAAGATCCTATCTCTTTAAAAAATAAAAATAAAAATAGTTTAACCACATGACCTTGCTCCTTGTCCCTCACTTTTAGATGAACTCTTACGTCAACCAGGTACCAGACCCTTCGTGAGCCCACGCCTCCCTGTGTCACCATCTTCTGGCTATGCTTCCTGGGGCCTGCATTCTGCGCCCACCCAGCTGCTTGCTGCTGAGAACACTCAGGTATCTTGGCATTTCTCAGCCGGTGTCTGTGCTGTTTCCTCTGCCCACATCTCCCCTCTCCTCCTCCTCCTTGTCAGCTAGGGACCTCCAGCCCCTAGGGACTGTCAGCTAGGGACCTCCAGCCTGCAGCCCCTGGCTCAGGTGTGAACTTGTCTAGGAAGCCTTCCTCTGCCTTCCGCATCAAGGCTTAGATCCCTGGCAAGGGCTTTCTTCTCTGCCCCGTCAGAGCCCGATGGCACTTCGCACGTTACACTCTGATGACTGATTACCTACTAGGCTTCTCTGCAAGGCTGGAAAATCCTTGCTCCTAGGAGGGATGGCAGACAAGAACAAGACATGCTGTGTATACTCCATTCTTACATACCACGCGAGCTATCCTTTATGTAGGTGTCTGTGGCAAATCTTCCTTTTAGGCTGCAGCCTCCACTTTTCATAGTTTCTCTCCATTTTCATTTGCCATGTGCATGAGGAATAAAAACTACTTCCAATGATGACCAAAATAAAATTGAAGAAAATAATCCTGCTTCAAAGAACATTTCTAAGACCATAAATATGATTTTGATGTATCTTCCATTATGGATTACCCATGTGGTTTTTTTTCTTCTAAATCCATAAATAAGAATTGTTTAATAGGCTAGAGAGCAATGAAAAGCACAATAATTAAGGATTGTTGTCCTCATTTCATAGAGCAAACAAAGACAGAAAAACAGATGTGCCTTAACCAAAAAGGGCAGTCAATTTATGCTAAGCAGACTGAACCCCTCTAAAAGTAATCATTTACAGCGACCAAGGGCCAAGCACGTGATCACCACCCTCCCCTCCCAACAGCTCTGAAGCGGGAGTAGTGTTTCCCCAGCTTATGCATGAGGAAATAGATGCAGAGAAAAGTCAAGTAACTTGCCTGCGATGCCACGGCCAGTCAACATGAGGGTTTGAATTACAAATCAGGTGGCGGTGGCGGTGGCGGTGATGATAATAGCAGCTTATCATCATCATTGAGCTCTTATTTTGTGCTAGATACTTGGTAAGTATTTTGCATGAATTAGCTCATTTAGTCTGACTTTCAAAACAGCCCTTTGAGGTCAGTGTTACTATCATCATTCTCATTTTGCCATGAAGAAACAAAAGAATTAAATAATCCAAGATCGTCTAACTGACATTTCCAAGCAGGAGCACAAACCCGGATCTCTGTGACTCCAGAGCCTGTGCTCTTAAATCAGCACTGTTCTTTTCAGTGTGGGAGATGGCATAAATGGGTGTGTTCACTTGCTGGGCAGCCTTATTGTGGTCCCCTTGATCCCCACCTACTGGCATTCATGCCCTGTGCCATTCCTTCCCCTGGAGTGTAAACTAGACCTAGTAACTTGCTTCTAATGGATGGAATATGTCAAAAGTGATAGGATGTCACTTCTGAGACTAGGTTACAAATAGACTGTGATGCTGCTGTCTTCTTTCTCAGGCTTGCTCCCTCACGACGTGCTCTCTCTCTCCCTCTCTTTCCTCTCTTCTCTCTCTCCTCTCCTCTCTCTCTCCTCTTACCTCTCTCGTGCACGTACTCTGGAAAGCCAGCTACCATGTTGGGAACTGCCCAGTGGAGAGGCCCACATTCCACAAGGAACTGATATCTTCAGCCAGTACCTCGCCAGGACCTGAGGCCTGCTGAGAGTCACCTGAGTGGCCTTGGTGGGTCCTCTCTCAACGAGCTTGCAGGTGACCGCTGTGCCAGCCAAAACCTTGATGGCAGCCTATGAGTGAGTGACTCTGAGCCAGAGGATCCAGTTAAGCCATGCCCAGGATCCTGACCTGCAGAAACTATGACATAATGTTTATTGTTTTATGCCACTAACTTTTGGGGTTAGTTATGCAGCAATAGATAGCTAATACAGTTCACAGTATCCTTATCTAGCCTCAAACATTCTGCCTTTAGTATCTAACTTTTCTAACTTTTTAGATAACCTTTTTTTGGGGGGATAATTTTAGATTTACAGAAGAAAGGCAGAGATAGCATAGGGAGTTCCTTTATATTTCTCTCCTAGTTTCCTCTGTTGTTCATATGTTATAAAACGATGGTTTTGGGTTTTCTGAGACAGCGTCTCGCTCTGTCACCCAGGCTGGAGTGTAGTGGTGATCATAGCTAACTGCAGCCTTGAACTCCTGGCTCAAGGGATCCTACTACCCCAGCTTCCCAAGTAGCTGGGTTCACAGCATGTACCACCACACATGGCTAATTAAAATATATAAATATATACATAAATATATAAAGATATTTAAATATATTTATATATACATATATGTTTAAATATATATTTATATATTTAATATATTTCTAATATATTCTATTTAATATAAATATATATTTAAATATATATATTTTTTTATATATATTTATATATATAAATAGATATATAAAATAGAGACAGGGTCTGTGTTGCCTAGGCTTTTTTTCTTTTTTTTTTTTTGAGATGGAGTCTCGCTGTCACTCAGGCTGGAGTGCAGTGGTGCGATTTCGGCTCACTGCAGCCTCTGCCTTCCAGGTTCAAGCAATTCTCCTGCCTCAGCCTCCCGAGTAGCTGGGACTACAGGCGTGTGTCACTATGCCTGGCTAATTTTTGTATTTTTAGTAGAGACAGGGTTTCACCATGTTGGCCAGGCTGGTTTTGAACTCCTGACATCAGGTGATCCACCCATGTCGGCCTCCCAAAGTACTGGGATTACAGGCGTTAGCCATCGCACCCAGCCGCCCAGGCTATTTTTTAATACTAAGAAATCAACATTGGTACATTACTGTTAACTAAATTTCACTCTTTATTCATATCTCTCTAGTTTTTCCACTAATGTCCTTTTGCTATTTCAGGATTGGTGTCATATTTTTAATAGCCTAATAGATATCGTATTGCACATACGCCTCTCGGTGTGTAAGGAAAGACAGAAGAAATATACACATAGATTTGCTAAAATGTGGGAGCTCCCTCTACAGACAATAAAGGAACATTAGCAAAGTCTTTAGTTAGGTGGTCTTGTTTATAACTGGAAAAATAATAGTTACGGTAATTTAACTCAAAAACTGCTATTATGTGAAATTACTGGGGGAAAGTGGAACAAACAAAAAAATAGTAAGACCCTAACCAGTCAAAAATGCTTTTTAAAAATCAAATATACCTTACTAAAAAGCAACAATATTTTAATAAACTGAAACTTTTAATTTTAACTTATTAGTAAGTATATCAAATATTGCTCCAGATTTACAAATCATTCTTTTCCACTATGATGTCAATACACATTAATTTGTATATAATATGCAAATACTTAATTTTCCTGTAACTATTCAAATGGGAAGTATTCAACAAAGAATACTAATTTCCTTGTTAATTCCTGTGCTGTGTGAACCAAGTCACTTGATCTTTCTGGGTTTGTTTTCTTTAGTATCAATTTATATTACTAGAATTTTACAACAAAGTTGTGTAATACAGTCTTTTAATACTTTTAAACACTTTGCAGTGCAAAACTCTGTATTAAAAAATTTCTATTTCCTAATTGCTTAAACATTTAGCTGCATTATTTGTAGCTTTTCCAAGTGATGCTTAACGACAATCCATATAAAACTAACATCTCAGGAAAAGAGTAAGTGGTACTGCCTAGAGAAAAAAGTCCCTCCTACTTATTATATCTACCCTCCTGGTTGAATTTTTTTTTTTTTTTCTTTTTCTGAGACGGAGTCTCGCTCTGTTGCCAGGTTGGAGTGCAGTGGCGCAATCTCAGCTCACTGCAACCTCCACCTCCTGGGTTCAAGCGATTCTCCTGCCTCAGCCTCCCGAGTAGCTGGGACTACAGACGTACGCCACCGCGCCCAGCTAATTTTTGTATTTTCAGTAGAGATGGGGTTTTACCATGTTGGCCAGGATGGTCTCGATCTCTTCACCTCATGATCTGCCCACCTCAGCCTCCCAAAGTGCTGGGATTCCAGGCGTGAGCCATTGCACCTGGCCTGAATTTTTTTAATATGATATAACAACGAGAAAAATCATTATGAGAAAATAACACATACTTATGAGAAAAAACTAGCTTTGTATAGATCTAAAAAAGCCATTTAGTGAGACAGGGTTTTAAAACTCTTCTTGGTGACCTAACAAAAAACCCAAACAAATAAGAAAAAAAAAACAAGAACAAATCTGAAGCTGACTCACAAGAGTTCAAGTCTTGGTGGCCAGGGTTTGCTGCTTAGTTGACTCTGAGTGACTAAGCTCTTCTTTGTAGCCAACTCACCTGTTTCAACAGTTGACAAAAAAAAAAAAAAAAAAAGGACAATAAAATACATTGCAGAATGAAGGGATGCCAAAGGAGAGAGAAATGAAATCTAATTGGAAAAAAGTGAAGCCAAACATAGTGTAAGCTCATTCACAAGACATTACTACCCAGAACTCTGAATTTAAGTTTTCTCTTCTCCATTTTCGAAAGTGTCAGATGACAAGAAAGGAAGATGTTTACTAAAGAACTGCAGCACGAATTATTTCTGTATTGTAAATGATAAGATATTCTATTTTGAGGTTACTTTATAATTCATTTATGTGTGTTGTGCCTAAAATCTTAGCTATTCAGAATGATGACAGCTCCTCAGATACTATGGAAATAATAAATCATCAAAGGCATACATTTCTTCACTCTTTCGTGTTAACTAAAGCAGAATGTATAGCGCAGAGACTTTGTAAACGACTCTTACTTAACTGAAACTACAATGGAATCTGTGTACTAGCCATACAAAATCCACTATACAATGTTCTTTCCTTTAGTATTGAGGTAAAATTTCACATAACAAAATTTACCATTTTTACCATTTTAACCATCTTAAAGAATACAATTCAGCGGCCTTAGCACGTTCACAGTGTTGTGTGACCATCACCACTCTCTAACTCTACAACATTTTTATCACCCCAAGAAGAAACCTGTACCCATTAAGTAGACATTCCTCATTTATTCCTCCTCCCAACTCCTGGCAAAATCTTGCTTTCTATAGACTTACATAGTCTGGACATTGCATGTAAATGGAATCATACAATAGGTATGATACATGATACATACAATAGGGATGATACATGATAGAAGGTACCAGCCTTTTCTGACTGGCTTCTTTCACTTAGCATGATGTTTTCAAGGTTCATCCATGTTGTAGTGTGTATCAGTACTTCATTCCTTTTTATGACTGAATAATATTCCTTTATTTGGATAGACAATATTTTGTTTATCCACTTATAGGTTCGACTGGCATTTGAGTTGTCTCGTTCTTTAAACTTTGATTTCTGTCAATGTAATATATATTCATAGATTAACAAGTAAGAGGGCACTGAGTCCCACAGCAAACAGCTGTTCTCTGTCCTACTCTGTTCTCCCGCAGGCAGCTGCTTTCAAATCATTTATCTGTTTCTTCGGATAAATGATTCTGTTACTTACATTTTAAAATGCTCATACCTCTATGTCTTCATTTTGACTTTACTTTTTGAATTTTTTGAATTTTTCTACTATGGGAAATGAGAATTTAGCTTTAACTCCACTACCACCTGTACACATATTACTCCATTCGCCTTCACAATTTAGTTATAACATAGTTTTCTGTCAACTCAAGAATTGGTTTTGATAATTATATAGATACTGTTGATATCATAACTACATAGTTTTAGATTTCCTTTTAAAACTTTTTATAAACTCTGAAATGAAACATTTTATCATTTAAAATTTAAATCATGATATACTTAACAATTAATTCCTAAACCTTATAGAACTGTAACATTCCCCTCGGCATTTTCAGACCCCGCACACAGTCAGTGTGTGTGTGTGTGTATGTGTGTGTACACATCCTTCAGTTTTCTGACAAAGGTCATTTTTTTTAGGTTTTTAATTTTCCCATATTTCATTGATCATTTCACTGGTTATGGAATTCCTGACTGGCTCAGACATTGGTTTTCTAGCCCCCAGTGCTGTGAACAGGTCTGAGACAATGCTGATTTCTGGCCCTTTTGCTCTGGAAGTTTTGAGGAGATTGTTTGTCCTTTGTGTCCTTTAAATTTCCTGAGTTTGTGCCACAATAGAGGTCTTTTTCATTTAATATACGTTTTTTTGTTTGTTTGTTTGTTTGTTTGTTTTGACAGGGTCTCGCCTCACTCCCGTTGCCCAAGCTGGAGTGCAGTGGTACGATCACAGCTCACTGCAGCCTCGACTTCCCAGGCTCAGGTGATCCTCCCAGCACAGTCTCCCAAGTGGGTGGGACTACAGGCGTGCACCACCATGCCCAGCTAGTTTTTTATATTTTTAGTATTGACCTCCATTCTACAGCTGTTAAAACAGAGGCATCAGAAGGAAGAACAGCTTTCCTCGGTCAGTGAGGACTGGAAGAAGCTCTAGTGTTTTCTCTCCTCCATTCCATCTGGGTATAATGGCCACCCATTGCAGTGGGCTTTGATTTTTTTCCAAGAATGGAGCTTGGAACCCCACAGAAATTGTGTTTTGTTAATAAGCTGATGGAAGAATTTTTGGCGTTGATTTTAAATTCCCATAGTCTGCTTCTAGCGAAGCTCCACCCCGCTCATTTACTCTCTCTCTCCTCTTTAGGGGCCAAAGAACAAAGTGTAGCCAACTGTTTTGAAGCCACCCTGTTTTGAAAAGGCTTTTTCCACTCAGGTGGCCTTGCGCCGAATGGCCAACCCTGCCCACTGTATGGAAACAATAGATGCTGCCTTAGAAGGGAGCAAGCTGGCACTGCCCTGGTATGTGGGTGCGGCCAGGAAGCTTTGGGCCAAACTGTGCAGACTTGCTGTCTCAGGATTAGCACTTTCTACAGCCACAGCAGAGACGAGGGGCAGCAGGCACACAGCCCTTCCTCCTGGAGATGAAAGGGGTCTGTAGGTGGATGAGGACCTTGTTCACCAAAAGTCACAGGAGGAAGTCAAAGACGAGGAGGATAGAAAGATGGTGGTGCTTCTATCACCTACAAATTCTGCATCTATGAAAAAAAAGTCCACAGAATTATGGCCCTGAACCAATCTGTATCAACCCTGAACATGCTGGATGCCACCCACTGTGGGTTGGGCAGAAGATGGTGCAGGCCTGCCAGAAGTTGGTAACCAATACTGTGCCCGAGGCTTGGTTTGGCAGGAGGTGACAGGACAAAGGTACCAGAGGATGCCAGCTGGGTGCCAGCCTTCTTAGCTGTCAGAACTGGTCTCGGAAAAAAGGACAGCCGTCGGGTATGCTTCTGTAAGAGGCAGTTTTACTCTTGCAGACAGCTGCCTCTCCCTTCCTTCCTGTGACTGAACAGGCCAGAGAGGAAGGTCAAGGGCAGGCAGGAGAACAAGGACAAAGGCGTAAAGTGTGGATTGTACATGGACTCCTGTTCTAATCCAGCTCATTTACCGGCTTTCTATGTCAAAAAACAAAAAATTAGAAAGTTGGATGGGAAAGATGCTGGCACAAATGTAAATGTGAACTGAGTTCCAAAGGAAAAGAGTCAACAGATAAGAGATTCTTGTGGGTACCCTAGCTGCGAATGACTTTGAAATGGCCTTGGAAAGGGTCCTGATGGGCAAAAAAAAAAAAAAAAAAAAAAAACACTAGCCCTATTTTCCCTATATAGAAGCCAAGGTCAATAGCAGTACCTTGCTGAAATGTCTGGAAAGTGAAAGTGACAGAGAAAAAGAGGATTGTGGACATATGTGTTGGCCTTTTTTATCTGAAGGTGCTATGGCTGGTGAAGATGGGCTGCGTTCTGGGACCCTGGGAGAGCTGCTCCTGAGCTCATGTCTCTGTCTCAGCGGCAGGAGCCCCTCAGTGCTGTAGAATGTGAGGTCTACTGTGAGTCCAAAAGACCAGACACGTGACGCACTCCTCTGCTTTCTGGAGCATAGTATCAGCCCTTAGAAGCAGCTGTTCGCCTCTACTTTAGTAGCTCAGCAAGAATTCAGTTCAGTCAAAATTTATTGAGCACCTACCCTGCTCCAGGTACTCTCTAGGCACTGAGGGGTTGGGGGAGGTTTCCTGTACTGTGCCCAGAACTCTGCTCCTCAGGCTTTTCTCAGCTCAGGATACGGGCTTAAACAGCTAAACTGATTGCAAGTGCCACCCTTCTATGCTACTAAAAACCCACGCTGTTCTAGACAAAGTTGATGTCTAGCTCAACATACCACACCTTCTCTCTGAAGTCCTTAAGTTCTGAGACAGGGATCCCAGGAGGGATGCAGGACTCTTGATGCTGAATGAGAGGCAAGACCCTCTGTTCCTGTTGCTCGACCCTCTCCCAGGTCCCCTAGAGGAAAGTCTCATCCTGTGGCGTCTCCCTCCTAAACCAATCCCTGTGCATCCCTTTGTTTGTGCCGCGTCCACACACTAATCTCTCTGCCTTGTGTTTGCAGATGCTGATGGGATGGAGCTGCAGTGTGTGTCTGTGGAGCAGATTAAACACTTTCTGCCCCAGCCTGTCTTGTCTTCTCACTGGTTAGCAGTCCTTGGAAGAATAAACAATCCACACAAGCTCCCAGAAAGCAGGAGTTCCATGATTGATGACCAGAGTCTCATAGCACAGAATTCATCTCTAAAAACAGGTTTGTAGTTGACCAGACTCCACCAACTCAGATATGTCTACCCCTAGCTTGAAATGGAAGGTGAGGGGAAGGTCGAGTTCACAGCTCAGTACTCTGAGGAGTGTCTCTGGTCAGGTTCCAGATCAGAATAGACCACTGTCCTGTCACTATCAGTCTAACACATGGGATCTCCGGTAACACACATAGTGCATTCTGCTTTGCATCACCCATATGCATATTTTTCTCACCAAGTAGACTATAAACTTCTTGATTCAGGGTCCATATTGCCAGCATATGCCTAGTATAATATAGGTACTCTCTGTGTTGAATCAAATTGACATGGAAAGTACTATTCCCTGCAGACTCTGGGATTCTGGAGGATTAACCTATGACAGAGCTTTATATAAACACACATTTGCTGAATGTCAGCAACGAAGCAGCCCACTGCTGCTGACTCCAGTGAAGTCAGGAACACCCACACTGAGCAGAGGCCCTTGTGGTTATCTTAGGAACAGTGACATACCTCTTATCATTCCCCATAAATGGGAAAAATATTGCGCTTGGCCTACCTTGAGTTTACTTTGGGGCCAGGTTGTTTTCTGACAATTCAAAGAACTACTCATATGTAGATGGCGTTCAGGAACCGGGAGCATCCAAATCTATACGTTTTAGCCAGAAATTTCCCCTACATTTTATACCTCAAAAGGAGCTCAAGGGAGCAGATAAGGTTGGTAGAAGTACAGAAGAGAGGAGGGGTGCTGTACTTCCCCATATCACTTCTAGCACATCTCACAACTAGGAGTTTGAATCTATTACCTTTGTAGGAGTTCAGTTTTCAAGTTCAGAGGATTCAGCACCATGGTCAGAGCCAACGACATAACAAATGTGAACCTGAAGGAAACCCTCTCTGTAGGATGAAAATGAAGGCAGTCTTTCAGAGAAGTATTCTGTCTTCCCCTACTCTGAAAACCTCTAAGCCAATGCTTAGGTTAGCCAGAGGAAAAAACCATACAACTCCCAAGTCCATGTTATGATAGGCCCCTTCTGTCTTCAAGTGTTGCCTGAACTAGGAACTATAGGTCTCAATCTGAATTTATCCCAGTGTCTTTCTCACTTTGGCAGTAAGTTATGTCTTCTCTTTTTTGTGTGATTTTTTTAGAGACAGAGCCTTGTTCTGGTGCCCAAATTGGAGTGCAGCAGTGCAATCACAGCTCACTGTAGCCTTGACCTCCCAGCCTCAAATGATCCTCCCACCTCAGTCTCCCAAGTAGTTGGGACTACAAGTGTGTACTACCACACCTGGAGAATTATTTTTTAAAAATTTGGAGAGATGGAGGCTTACTGTGTTGCCCAGGCTGGTCTCAACTCCTGGGCTCAAGCAATCCTCCTGCCTTGGCCTTCCAAAGTGTTGGGATTACAGGCATGAGCCCCCATGCCTGCCCCTTCCTTTTTTTGTATTTTTAATTGATGTGTCATAGTTGTACATATTTGTAGGGTATGTGTGATATTTTGACATATGTATACAATGTGTAATGATCAAATCTGGTTAATTGGGATATCTGTCATCTTAAACACTTATCTATTTGTTGGGAACATTACAGTTCTTCTAGTTATTTTGATACAATAAATTATTGTTAACTATAATTTTATTACTGTACTGTTGAATACTAGAACTTCTTCCTTCTAATTTTATTTTTGTACCCATTAACCAACTTCTCTTCATTCCTCCTGCCCCCGCTCCCTGCCTCTCCTCTGATAAACACCATTCTACTGTCCACTTCCAGGAGATCCACTTTTTAAACTCACACACATAAATGCAAATATGTGACACTGGTGCCCAGTAACATGCAGTTCCATCCATGTTGCTACAAATGACAGGATTTCATTATGTTTGTGGGGAAATAATATTTCATTGTGAATATATACCACATTTTCTTTATCCATTCATCTATTGACGGACACAGGTTGATTCCATAATCTTGGCTATTGTGAATAGTTCTACAGTAAACATTGGAGGACAGATACCTCTTCGATATATTGACTTCTTTTGGATATATACCCAGCAGTGAGATTGCTGGATCATATGGTAGTTTTCAGTTTTTTGAGAAGTCTCCATACTGTTTTCATAGTGGTTATTGTACCTTACATTCCCACCAACACTATAATAGGGTTCCTCTTTCTCTGTATCCTTGCCAGCATTTGTTATTTTTTTCTCTTTTTGATAATAGATATTCTAACTGAAGTGAGCTGATATCTCATTGTGGTTTTGATTTGCATTTCTCTGATGATTAGTGATGTTGAGCATTTCTAATCTACCTGTGGCCATTTGTATGTCTTCTTTCGAGAAATGTTTACCCAGGTCTTTTGAACATTAAAAAAAATCAGATTATTTGTTATTTTGCTATTGAATTGTTTACGCTTCTTACATATTCTATTTATTAATTCATTGTTAGCTGAATAGTTTGCAGATATGTTCTTCCATTCTGAAGGCTGTCTCTACACTTTGTTGCTTCTTTTGCTGTCTAGAAGCGTCTTCGCTTGATGTAATCCCATTTTTCTATTTTTCTATTTTTGCTTTGACTTCCTATGCTTTTGAGGTCCTACCCCAAAAAATATTTGCCCAAACCAATGTCCTGTAGCATTTCTTCAGTGTTTTCTTCTAGCAGATTCATAGTTTTAGGTCTTATATTGAAGTCTTGAATTCATTTTTGGTTGATACTTGTATATGATGAAAGATGGGGATCTCATTTTATTTTTCTGCATACAGATACACAGCTTTCTGCCAGCACCATTTATTAAGGAGACTTTTTCATCCCAATATGTGTTCTTGGTTCCTTTGTTGAAAATGAGTTGGCTGTAAGTACACAGACTTATTTCTGAGTTCTTCATTCTGTTTCGTTGGTCTACATGTGTCTGTTTTTATACCAGCACCATGCTTTTTTGGCCACTATAGCTCTGTAGTATAATTTGTTTGTTTGTCTGTTTGTTTGTGTTTCGAGACAGGGTCACTCTCTGATGCCCAGGCTAGAGTGCAGTGATGCAATCTCAACTCACTGCAACTTCTGCCTCCTGGGTTCAAGTGATTCTCCTGCCTCAGCCTCCTGAGTAGTTGGGATTACAGGGGCCCACCACCATGCCCAGCTAATTTTTGTATTTTTAGTAGAGACAGGGTTTTGCCATGTTTGCCAGACTAGTCTCAAACTCCTGGCTTGAAGCAATCCACCCACCTAGGCCTCCCAAAAGTGCTGGGAATACAGGAGTGAGCCACTGTGTCTAGCCTGTCAGGTAATGTGATGCCTCCAGTTTTGTTCTTTTTGCTCAGGAATGCTTTGGATATTTGGGATCTTTTGTGGTTTCATATAAATTTTAGGATTTTTTTTTCTATTTCTGTGAAGAATTGTCATTGGTATTCTTATAGGAATTGCATCAAATCTGTATATTGCTTTGGGTAGTACTGTCATTTTAACAATATTAATTCTTCTGAAAAGTGAGCATGGGATGCCTTTCCCTTTCTTTTTATCTTCCTCAATTTCTTTAATAGATGTTTTGTAGTTTTCCTTGTCGAAGTCTTCTACCTCCTAAATTTATTCCTAGGCATTTTATTTGTAGATGTTGTAAGACTGCTTTATTGGTTTCTTTTGCAGATTGTTGGCAGCTGGTATACAGAAATTTTACTGATTTTTGTATGTTGATTTTATATCCTACAACTTAGCTAAATTTGTCACCTCTAATAGGTTTCTTTGGTGAACTCTTTAGTTTTTTCTAAATATAAGATCAAGTTGTTTGAAACAAGGATAATTCAACTTCTTCCTCTCCAATCTTCATGCCCTTTATTTCCTTCTCTTGACTAATTGCTTTGGCTAGTACTGTGTTGAATAAAAGTGGTGAAAGTGGGCATCCTTGTCTTATTCTAGTTCTTAGTGCAAAGGCTTTCCACTTTTTTCCATTTAATATTAGCTGTAGGATTCTCATATGCGGCAGCCCTTATCACACTGAGCTTTTCCTTTCCTTCCTTTCCTTCCTCTCTCTCTTTCCCTTTCTTTCTTTCTCTCTCTCTCTCTCTTTCTTTCTTCTTTTTCTGTCTCTCTTTTATTTTTTGAGATGGAGTCTTGCTCTGCTACCCAGGCTGGGAGTGCAGTGGTGTGATCTCGGCTTACTGCAACCTCCACCTCCCAGGTTCAAGGCCTCAGCCACCCAAGTATCTGGGACTACAGATGTGTTCTTTTTTGTGTTGTTTTAGTAGAGACAAGTTGTATTAGGGTTCTCTTTTACTGTATTAGTTCATTTTCACACTGTTGATAAAGACATACCCAAAACTGGCAACAAAAAGAGATTTAATTGGACTTACAGTTCCACATGGCTGGGGAGGCCTCAGAATCGTGGCAGGAGGCAGAAGGCACTTCTTACATGGCAGCAGCAAGAGAAAACTGGGGAAGAAGCAAAAACAGAAACCCCTGATAAACCCATCAGATCTCATGAGACTTATTCACTATCATAAGAATAGCATGGGAAAGACCAGGCCCCATGATTCAGTTACCTCCCACTGGGTCCCTCCCACAACACATGAGAATTCTGGGAGATACAATTCAAGTTGAGATTTGGGTGAGGACACAGCCAAACCACATCATTCTGCCTCTGGCTCCTCCAAATCTCTTGTCCTCACATTTCAAAACCAATCATGCCTCCCCAACAGTCCCGCAAAGTCTTAACTCATTTCAGCATTAACCCAAAAGTCAACAGTCCAAAGTCTCATCTAAAACAAGGCTAGTCCCTCCTGCCTGTGAGCCTGTAAAATCAAAAACAAGCTAGTTACTTCCTAGATACAATGTAGGTATAGGTATTGGGTAAATACAGCCATTCCAATTGGGAGAAACTGGCCAAAACAAAGGATTACAGGTCCCATGCAAGTCCAAAATGCAGTGGGGCAGTCAAATGTTAAAGCTTCAAAATGATCTCCTTTAACTCCAGGTCTCACATCCAGGTCACGCTGATGTAACAGGTGGATTTCCATGGTCTTGGGCAGCTCCACCCCTGTGGATTTGCAGGGTACAACCTCCCTCCTGGCTGCTTTCATGGGCTGACATTGAGTGTCTGCAGCTTTTCCAGGTGCACGGTGCAAGCTGTTGGTGGATCTACCATTCTGAGATCTGGAGTACAGTGGCTCTCTTCTCATAGCTCCAGTAGGCAGTGCCCTAGTAGGGATTCTGTGTGGGGGCTCTGACCCCACATTTCCCTTCCACACCATCCTAGCAAAGGTTCTGCATGAGGGCTCCACCCCTGCAGCAAACTTTTGCCTGGACATCCAGCCATTTCCATTCATATTCTGAAATCTAGGCCAAGGTTCCCAAACCTCCATTCTGTGTACCCACAAGCTCAACATCATGCAGAAGCTACCAAGGCTTGGGGTTTCAACCCTCTGAAGCCACAGCCTGTGCTCTTTGTTGGCCCCTTTCAGCCACGGCTGGAGTGGCTGGGACACAGGGCACCAGCATGGGTACCCCCCTGGGTCTGGCCCACAAAACCACTTTTTCCTCCTGGGCCTCCAGGCCTGTGATGGGAACGGCTGCTGTGAAGGTCTCTGACATGGCCTGGAGAGACACTTTACCCATGGTCTTGGGGATTAATATGAGGCTCCTTGCTATTTATGCAAATTTCTGCAGCCAGCTTGACTTTCTCCTCAAAAAATTGTTTTATCTTTTCTACTACATCATCAGGCTGTAAATTTTCTGAACTTTTATGCTCTGTTTCCCTTTTAAGATGGAATGCTTTTTAACAGCACCCAAGTCACATTTTTGAATGCTTTGCTGCTTAGAAATTTCTTCCACCAGATACCCTAAATCATCTCTCTCAAGTTCAAAATTTCCACAACTCTCCAGGACCAGGGGCAAAATGCCACCAGTCTCTTTGCTAAAACATAACAAGAGTCACCTTTGCTCCAGTTCCCAACAAGTTCCTCATCTCCATCTGAGACCACCTTTGCCTGCACCTTATTGTTCATATCACTATCAGCATTTTTGTCAAAGCTTCTAGGAGGCTCCAAACTTTTCCACATTTTCCTGTCTTATTCTGAGTTCTCCAAACGGTTCTAACCTCTGCCTGTTACCCAGTTCCAAAGTCGCTTCCACATTTTCAGGTATCTTTTCAGCAATGCCCTACTCTACTGGTACCAATTTACTGTATTAGTTCGTTTTCATGCTGCTGATAAAGACATACCCAAAACTGGGAACAAACAGAGGTTTAATTGGACTTACAGTTCCACATGGCTTGGGAGGCCTCAGAATCATGGCAGGAGATGAAAGGCACTTCTTACGTGGTGGTGGCAAGAGAAAAATAAGAAGGAAGCAAAAGCAGAAACCCCTAATAAACCCATCAGATCTCACAAGATTTACTCCCTATCATCAGAATAGGACAGGAAAGACGGCCCCCATGACGCAGTTACCACTTACTGGGTCTCTCTCACAACATGTGGGAATTCTGGGAGATACAATTCAAGTTGAGATTTGGGTAGGTTACACAGCCAAACCATATCACAGGGTTTCACCACATTGGCCAGGGTGGTCTTGAACTCCTGACTTCAAGTGATCCACCTGTCTCACCCTCCCAAAATGCTGGAATTATAGGCCTGAGCCACTGTGCCTGGCCTGAGGTATGTTCTTTTTATACCAAGTTTGTTGAGGACTTTTTTTCATGAAGGGACATTGAATTTAACTGAATGTTTTTTCAATATTCATTGAAATAATCACATGGTTTTTGTCCTTTGTTCTGTTGATGTGATGTATCATATTTATTGATTTGCATATGTTGAACCATCCTTGCATCCCTGGGATGAATCCACTTGATCATGGTGAAAGATCTTTTTAATGTTTTTGAATTCTGTTTGCTAGTATTTTGTGGAGGATTTTTATATGTATGTTCATCAGGGATATTGGCCCACAATTGGTTTTTTCTTTTCTTTTTTGTTTTTGGTAGTGTGTTTGTCTGGTTTTGGTATCAGGATAATGCTGGCCTGGTAGAATGAGTTTCTCTCCTCTTCACTTATTTGAAATAATTTGAGTAGAATTGGTATTAGGTCTTCCTTAAGTGTTTGCTAGAATTCAGAAGTGAATCTGGCAGGTCCCAAGTTTTGAGGGGAGACTTTTTATTGTAGCTTTGATCTCATGACTTGTCATTGGTCTGTTTAGATTTTCTATTTCTTCATGGTTCAATCATGGTAGAGTATGTGTTCAGGAGTTTATCCATTTCTTCTAGATATTTCAGTTTGTGTATAGTTGTTCATGATAGTCTAATGATTCTTTGTATTTCTGTGGTATTAGTTGTAATGTTTCCTTTTTTGTCTCTGATTTTATTTGTTTGGGTCTTCTTTATTTTTATCTTAGTCTAGCTAAAGGTTTATCAATTTTGTTTATCTTTTCAAGAAACCAACTTTTTGTTTTGTTGATCTTTTGTAATTTTTTTTAGTCTCATTTCATTTATTTCTGCTCTGATCTTTATTATTTATTTCCTTTTACTAAATTTGGGTTTGGTTTGTTCTTGCTTTTCTAGTTGCTGGATGTGCATAGTTAGGTTGTTTACTTTGAGTCTCTTTTTAAAAATATGGATATTTACTGCTATAAAATTCCACGTTAGTACTACTTTTTCTGTATCCTATAGATTCTTGTATGTTTGTTTCCATTTTTATTTTTTTCAAGAAATTTCTAAATTTCCTTCTTAGTTTCTTCACTGACCAATTGGTTGTCTGGAAGCATGCTGTTTAATTTCCATGTATTTGTACAGTTTTTAACATTCTTCATTTTATTTATTGTGGTCAGAAAAGATACTTGATATAATTTCCACTTTTTTGTATTTGTTGAGACTTGTTTCATGGCCCAACATATAGTCTGTCCTGGAGAATGTTCCATGTGCTGATGAAGAATGTGTATTCTGTAGAAGTTGGGTGAAATATTCTGTAAATGTCTGTTAGGTCCATTTGGTGTACAGTTTCACTCTGATGTTTCTTTGTTAATTTTCTGCCTGGATGATCTTTCCATTGTCAAAAGTAGGATGTTGAAATCCCCTCTTACTGGTGCACTACAGTTTATCTCTCCTTTTAGCTCTATTAATATTTGCTTTGCATATTTGGGTGTTCTGGTGTTGGGTGGATATATATTTACTCTTGTTACATCCTCTAGCTGAACTGACCTCTTAATCATTATATAATAACCTTATTTATCTCTTTTCACAGTTTTTAAAGTCTATTTTAGCTTATATAGTTACTCCTGTTCTTTTACGGTTTCCATTGCATGGGATATCATCTTTCTATCCCTTCACTTTCAGTCTATGTGTATCTTTACAGGTGAAGTGAGTTTCTTGTAGACAGCATATTGTTGGGTCTTGTTTTTTAATCCATGTGCTACTCTTTGTTTTTTTAATTGGAGAATTTAGTCCATTTACATTCAGTGTTACTATTGATAGATAAGGCCTCACTGCTGCCATTTTGTTAACATGTTTACTAGTTTTATGTAACTTCTCTCTTCCTTTCTTTGTCTTTCTTTGCGGTTAAGTGATTTTTCTCTAGTAGTATGTTTTAATTTGTTACTTTTTATTTTTAGTCTATCTGTTACAGGTTTTAGCTTTGTAGTTACCATTAAGCTTACAAAACACATTCTATAGTTATAACAGGTATTTAAAACTGATACCAACTTAATTTTGATCATAAAAAAGCAAAGACAAAAACAAAAATCCCAAACAGATTAACTCCCTTCTTCCTCCACATTTACAATTTTTGATGTCACCAATTACCCTTTTTTATTGCCTGTCTCTTAACAAGTTATTTTCATTATTATTTTAATAGTTTTAGCTTTTAGTCTTCTGACCAAAGATATAAGTGGTTTAATTATCACAATTGCAATATTACTATAATAATTACATTAGAGTCCTTTTCTTTCAGTTTGAAGAATTTCCTTTAGCATTTTTTGTGGGATAGTTCTGGTTGCTATAAATATAAAGTCTGTCTGGGACAGTCTTTGTCTCTCCATTTCTGAAGAACTTTTCTTGATACAGTATTCTTGGTTGGTGATTTTTTTCCTACAATACTCTCAATATTATCGTCTCCCTCCTGGCCCGAAAAGTTTCTGCTGAGAAGTCTGATGCCAGGAGTACTGGATCTCCCTTACATGTTATTTGCCTCTTTTCTTTTGCTCCTTTTAGAATCCTCTCTTTGTCTTTCATTTTTGCAAGTTCAATGTAATATGTCTTGGGATATTCTTATTTGGGTTGAATCTGATGGGTGATCTTTGCTCTTCCTGGCTTGGGTATTTGTATCTTTCTCCAGGGTTGGAAAGCTTTCTGTTATTATTTTGAATAAGCTTTCTACCCCTTTAAGTTCCCACTTTAGTTCCAATAGTGAATATTTTATTTTTTGATGTTGTCTCATAGATACTGTAAGCTTTGTTCATTCTTTGTATTCCTTTTTCTTTTTTCTTCTCTGAGTATATTAAAATAATCTCTCACTGATTAATTCTGCTATTGATGCTCTATATTGCATTTTTCGTTGCATTTATTGTATTTTTCGGCTCCAGGATTTTTTGTTTAGTTTTTAAAAATTTTTCAATGTCTCTATTAAATTTTTCTGATACATTTCTGAATTGATTTTCTGTTTTCTGGAATTTCATTGAGTCTCCTTAAAGCAGCTATTTTGAATTATTTGAGAGATCACACATCTCTATCACTGTAGCGTTGGTCTCTGGCATCTTGTTTAACTCATTTGTGAGGTCATATTTCCCTGAATGTTTCTGATGCTTGGAGAAGTACAACAATGTCTGCATATTTAGGAATTAGGTATTTATTTTAGTCTTTGCATTCTGGCTTTGTTTGTGCCTGTCCTTCAGAGGGTCTTCTGGATTCTAACCTGACTGACTGTTGTGTTCCCTGAGCCTGTGATCACTGCAGCCATCTCAGCACTAGAGGACACTCCAAGTTCAGGCTAGCCATGAGTTTCATGAGGACTCTGAGGTTGACATGGCTTTCCAGCCCAGATGGACTTAGGGAAGACCCCAGGCAGATACTGGACTGAGGGACCCAAGTCCAGAAAACCGTCCTTGTGGCCCAGACAAGTGTGTCTCCTACCAGATCTCTGCAGTTCTCAACTGCAGCAAGAGGAGATGGAGTTGAGACTGGACCACTTCAGGAACTACTGTGAGAAGCAGCTGGTGGGCCTATCTCATTGTCTCAGATGAACACGCATCACCCAGCTGGTATGAGTTGGGTAGTTCCTAGACTGCAGCAGTAGAGGCTAGAGCTGAGACTGGGCCCTGTGGAATCTGCTATGAGAGACTGGAGAGCCCAGTCTCAGCTCAGAGGAGTTTATATCACCTAGCAAGTGTCTCACAAATAAGATAGTTTCTTGTCTACAGTAGGAGGGGCTGGAGCTGAGTCTGGGTCTCCTTGGGATCTGCTAAAGGATGGAAGCTAAAGAGCCCGTCTTGTTGGGCCAGACAAGTACACATCTCCCAGCAGGTCTCAGCACAAATAGGATAGTTCCCTGGTTGCTGCAGAGGGCAGGGTGCAGCTGAGACTGAGTCTACTTGGGATGTGCTATGAGATAGAGGTTGGCAAGTGTGTTGGGGACAGTCAGACTTTTGGGTTGGGGGATATGGACAAGTCTCCTTCTGGGTCCTGACATGAGCACCTCTGAACTGAGACATCAGCTGAGAAAGGCTGGAGCAGAGCCACAGGGCCACTTCCAGGTTCACTGCTGAGACTGATGTCAGTGGGCAAATGAGTCTTTCTGCCAAGGCACTAGTATGCACAATTCCTTCTAGACTCCTTGGCAGATAGTTCTGGTTGCAAGCTCAAGGCCAAACAGGGCTGTAGCCAACAGCAGATCCCAAGAGGTCCCAGTCTCAGTTCTTGCCCCTCCTTCTGTAGTTGGGGAATGATCCTATCCACGCAGAAAGTTTCTTGGCCATTTCCAGGCATGAACCTGGAAGCAAGCTCACCAGATCAGCTGACCTGGGTGTTGGTCTGTACTTTCAAAACAACCCTCCTAGGTCTTGGGCCCTCTCAGGGTTTCACAAACTCCTACCTGAATCCTGAGGCTCCCACTGATGAACTTTCAACTGTAGATGGGTACAAAAATTCTTGTACCCATATTGTAGTTGGGGGATATGAGCAGGTTGCCTTCTATTTTGCCATCTTGGTGATGACACTCAGTAAATGCTTTCTTCATATTGATTTTCTGGTCCTGTTAATCTGTGAAATGGAGAGAGCCATTGTATCTCTTAGCTGGGTTAATCCAGATAGCTTAGTGATCATCCAAAACAAGGTAAGAGTCTGACTTCAAGGGCCCTGGAGGAAGATCCCTGGCCCCAGAATCATTCCTCTGCCCCCACCTCTCGATGGCCCTTCTAAGAGAAAAGATACACTTATGGAAGTACAGAGTGATTCGGAAAGTAGGGGACACAGTGGAAGGGAGCTAACATCTGCTAAGTCCCCCATGTGTCAGGTATGAAATTCTAACTATCATTTCACCTGCACAGCAACTTGATGAAGGTGAGAGTGTCTAGCTCCCTTCCATAAGTACATGTGCACAAACGTGAAGGCAGTGCACAGTTGTTGAGGTGTGCACTGCTTCCACAATGTTGAGGAAGACCATTCTTGTTAATAATCAAGTACTTGCCTTATGTGACAAAATACATGCTTTCCTAAAAAAGTATATGAAGTTAAGTCACAGATCAAATCCTACTAACCTGCAGTTTGCATTTAAACACTCAGTAATTCCAGGCATGGTGCTAGGCACTTTACCTAATCTCACTCAATGTTCACAACAAACTCTGCAAAACACATAAAGTATTATCCCCATTTTCAGGTTAAGATATGGAGATTTGCCAAGGCTGAGTAATGCAGTCAGGGTTGCACAGCTACTAAGTGGCAGGGTCAGGATTTGAACTCATCTCTGCCTGACTTCCAAGGATCTCTGTGTCCTCAGCCATAAGGAAAATCACAATGGAGAAAATACTTCAGTTATATATTATAGGGAAAATATTATTTCCTAATAAAAGGAGTCAAAATTACTGAAGTTGAACATCCCATCAAAGTTTCTCTGTTACCCTACAAGGTAGAGAGCAGTGGGGAAAAGAGGGACAGTAGATTTAAGTTTTGTTCCTGGATTTGCTGCCATGCTGCTTCAGGATATAGAGTTACATTGTCTTCTTTTAAAAAACTCCTATGGAATAGATCAGACTTGGATATGGAACTTAAACGATAGTTCAAGTGTTTTTTTCCTCTCATTTCAGGCTTAGAATCTAGCAAAGTTCGAAGGGAAATCCTTCCACTGGGCATGTAAAATGTAAAACAAGCCCCTGATAGTAGATGACTCTTTGCTTCTCTGACCTATAGTAGAATAATGTATAAAATGGAAACTGCAGTAAATGAATATAACCAAATGACACAGACACACACCTGCACACCCACTGTCTTTGTGTCCGAATGCTGATACACTGCAGGTACAGTACAGTGACAGGGTGTTCCTAGGAAGTTGATCAATGATTCCCTTCCACAGTTCAGGTTTTATTACAGGAGGTATTCGTTAGCTAACTACAATTAGTCAAGTACCCTGGTGTGCCTTCTTCAAGAACTCCTTTAAATGCTCCTCTTTTATTCTACTTTCAAGTTCCAAAAGCAGATGCTTCTTTTATAGAAAAGCCTAATTGCTGTGGAATCTAATGCATGTCCTACTTCCATATCCAATTCTCCTCCCTCCTGTTTAATGGACAGCATTCTCATGACTCACCTTTGATTTGTGAGCTGGAAGGCACCACACCTTTTTTCAGTCCTGCCTGCACATATTAAGTGTCATCAACTCTGGAAAAAAGAATTCATGAGTTATGTCAATAATATGAGACATTAAAAGAGACTTGTCCTACAAACAAAACAGTAAATGACCAATGCAAGTTGTTTTAGTCCCATGTGCATCTCTACCGCACCCTAGAGCCTATAATGATTCTGTTTTCTTCATGTTCATGGCACAAGGAATGCCTGAAAACTCATCATTAGATAACATGTGCCTCATTAGTATTTGTCCATTCTAACACTTTAAATTCTTTTTGAATTGGCAAAAAGGAACAAAGAGAAGTGAAATTTAGATATCTAATAGATAATGTAAAATAACAAAACAGCAGCCTATAAAGCAATGGAATGTGGCGACTGTGTGTTCTGTGGTGGTGGTTCTTGGTTTGGATGGTATATATCTCTGAATAATTTCCCAGTATTCACTCAATTTGATGCTACTATGAAAAACCGCATTCCAAAAAACTCTTGTTGCAGATAATTCCCGTCTTCCTGTTTCCCATCCTAACAGAATACAATTTTGTTCAGAGGATGAGAGAAAATATATCCCATTAAATACTTGCCTAATACATCAGGTGGCCTGGGACACAGGTCTGGTTAGTGATGCTGACAAAAGGCTTCTAGGTATTTACGTGAACGCTGTTGTGTTTCTACTCAAGCACTGCTCCTTCCGCCTTGAGTGGAAGCCTAGAGCTGCAGCAGCCATCTTGCAAGCGTGAGATGAGGAGCATGAGAATTACAGCCTACAGCTAAGGGTGGCAGAGAAGGATGGCAGGAGCCTGGGTCCAGGATGGCACCACTGCCTCCTTTACTAGCTTCTGACTTCTTATTGCTTGAAATAAACACCCATCACACTTGTTTAAGTCACGGTTACTGTGGTTCTTTGTTGCTTGCAGGTAAAGGCTGTAATAACCAATATAGTCTTACACACACCTTAGCTTCTATTTCTAAATTCCCAAATTAAAGCTATACATTTCTCTTAAATTCAGAGAGAAGCTACGTAGCCATGTTGTCCTTATTTGGGGTCTGGCATTGATACTCCACAACAGCCTCTTGTATTCATTACAATCAACTAGAGACAGATAAATACTTGAATTAAATGGGGGAAAATGAAATTATAAACGTATAGGTAATTATGAATAGTTACTGGATCTCATGGTGAGGGACAACTATGTTAAAAAATCAATGGAATTGGCCAGGCTTAGTGGCTCATGCCTGTAATCCCAGCACTTTGGGAGGCCGAGGCGGGTGGATCACGGGGTCAAGAGATCGAGACCATCCTGGCTAACACGGTGAAACCCTGTCTCTACTAAAAATACAAAAAAGTAGCTGGGCGTGGTGGCGGGTGCCTGTAGTCTCAGCTACTCAGGAGGCTGAGGCAGGAGAATGGCATGAACCTGTGAGGTGGAGCCTGCAGTGAGCCGAGATCATACCACTGCATTCCAGCCTGGGTGACAGAGTGAGAGACTGTCTCAAAAAAATAAAAAATAAATAAATAAATAGAATTATAATAAATAAATAAACAAATGGAATTATAACCTTTAGATGGGCAAAAGCAAGTCTGACAAGACCAAGTATTGCCAAGGTTGTGGGGAAATGGGATCTCTCACATACTGCTTGTGAAGTGGGTGAACTGGGCAACTACTTCGGAGAACAGTGTTTCCACATCTAGTAAACATACCTTCTGCGCACAAGGGCTATGCAGAAGAATGTTTACTGTAGCACCATTTTGTAACAGTGAAGGCCTAGACATACTCTAGACGTCCATCAATAGGGTGATGGATAAAAACACTATGATACAGTCTTAAGGATATAAAAAATAAAAAGAAAAACTCAGATCTCAACATCAATAGGGACGGATTTAGTGGCACACTGAAGCTAGCTCATGAGAACTAAATGCTAACATTTCAGTTTTGTGAGCTGGTTGATGTTACATCTATAGCTTGGTATAAGCTATGTTAGGAGTATTTACAACATGGAAATTAGCAAAAGCCACAAATCATCCCCTCTCCACAGGAGCTGGTTGTTAAACATCTACTAGCACATCACTGGAGAGACTTCCAAAAAAAAAAAAAACTATTTATTTTAAAAGGCATGTTTCAGGGGACAGGAAAATGGAGAGTTGTTTAATTGATATAAAGTTTCAGTGATGCAAAATGAATTAGTTGAAGAGATCTATTTAGCATCGTATTAATACACAGTCAACAGTGCTGTAGTATACACTTTAAAATTTATTAAATATGACAGTTTGTGTTAAATGTTTTCGCCATCCATGCACATATCCCAAAATAAAGGGACACAGGCAACTTTGGAGCTTACAGTTATGTCTGTTAACTTGACTGTGGTGATGGCTTCATGGATGTAGGTATATGTCCAAACTCATCCGACTATGCATTAAATATGTGCAGTTTATTGTGTGCCAGTTACATATCTCAATAAAGCTCTTTTTAGAAAAAAGGCAAGTTGCAGGATGAAAACAGTATGATAGCACATACTTAAAGTTTAAAGAACACGTTCAGATATGTAATGTATTTGTAATATTTGTAATACTAATAAGATATAGTCTAGAAGGATAGATACCAAGTTGTGATAATGATTATTGCTGGAGAGGGGGCCACATAATAGGTGGGGTAATGGGGAAAAGGGGGCTTAGGTTTTTTAATCTGTTATGTTCTATTTAATTAAAAATATCTGAAGCCCAAACAAAGCATTAATGTTGTTCATTTCTGGGTGGTAAATATAAAAATGCTTACTCTCCTCTTTGTCGATTTCTATTATTTAAATTTCCAAATAAAAGAGGCAAAATGAAATGAGAGTCAAAGAGTATGTGCTTATCACTTTTCATTGCCTGTTGATGAGAGTCTGCAGGAATCCCACTGCTGGTAGAGATGTAAAATGATGCAGCCACTGTAAAAACCAGTTTTGCAGTTCCTCAAAAAATAAACACAGAATTACCATATGACCCAGCCATTCCATTCTTAGTTATATACCCAAAAGACTGAAGAACATACGTTCAAACAAAATGTCTGAACACACACCTGTGTTGTACAGTTGTTCACGGTATTATTTGCAGCGTTGTTTATAATAGTAAAAAGGTGGGAACAACCCAAATGTCCATCAAGTGCTGGGGAATGGATAAAGAAAATGTGGTTCACACCTACTAGGTTGGGAAGAATGAAAACATCATAAGCGTTGAGGATGTGTAAATATTGGAACCCTGGTACATTACTACTGGAAATGTACATAGTACAGCCACTCTGGAAAATACTTTGACAGGTGCTCAAAATGTTAAACATAAAGCAACCATATGACCCAGAAATTTCACTCCTTAGTGTAACTTAAGAGAAACATGCATAGTCAAAAAAACTCTGTACACGTGCTCCTCGACTTGTGATGGGGTTATATCCTGATGATAAACCCACTCTAAGTTGAAAATATCCCAAGTTGAAAATGCATTTAATACACCTAACCTACCAAACATCATAGCATAACCTAATGTAACTTAAACATGCGCAGAACACTTATATTAGCCTACTGTTGGGCAAAATCGTCTAATACAAGCTTGTCCAACCCATGGCCTGTGGGCTGCTAAAGCCCAGGAACAACTTTGAATGCAGCGCAACGCAAACTTGTCAACTTTGTTAAAACATTATGAGACTTTTTGGTGATTTATTTTTAGCTGATCAGCTATCATTAGTGCTAGTGTAATTTATATGTGGCCCAAGACAATTCTTCTTCTTCCAATGTGGCCCAGGGAAGCCAAAAGACTGGACATCCCTGGTCTAAGACAAAGCCTATTTTATAATAAAGTATTGAATATCTCATGTAATTTATTGACTATTGTACTGAAAGTAAAAAGCAGAATGGTCATATGGGTACTTGAAGTATGGTTTCTACTGAATGCACATCATTTTTGCACCACTATAAAGTTGAAAAATCGTAAGTTAAGCCATCATATGTCAGGGACTGTCTGTACATGAATATTCAAACAGCATTATTCTTTACAGCCACAATGTGAAAGCAATCTGAATGTGCATCAATTGAATGAATAAATGAAATGTGGTGTAAAGTTCGAATGCATTATACAACCATCGTTAGGGCTGAATAATGTACAACAGAATATTATTCAGCCATTAAAGGAATGAAGGACTGACTGACTGATGCTACAACGTGGGTGGACTTTGAAAACCTTATTCCAAGTGAAAGAAGCCAGTAACAAAAGATCACATGTTGTATTAATTAATTTATATGAAATGTCCAGAATAGGCAAATCGAGACAGCCAAAAAGCAGATTAATGGTTGTCAGGGGCTGGGAGGACAGGGGATGGGGAGTGACTACTTAACTGGTACAGAATTTCCTGTTCTGGAATTAGGCAGTGATGGTAGTTACACAATATTGTGAATGTACCAAAAGTCATGAATTGTATGATTTTAAATGGCTAAAATGATGAATTTTATGTTATATAAATTTTACCTCAATAAAAAAAGTAATTTATGACATATTAAATGATACTGATTCCAGAGAGACTGCATTGTAAGAAAAGATGTGTCTCAGGGTTGATAAAATGTGATATATTTGATGGCAGAAATCTGGAGCTTCTGGCCAGGCACAGTGGCTCATGCCTGTAATCCCAACACTTTTGGGAGGTCAAGGTGGGTGGATCACTTGAGGTCAGGAGTTCGAGACCAACCTGGCCAACATGGTGAAACCCTGTCTCTACTAAAAATACAAAAATTAGAAAAAAAAATACAAAAATTAGGGTGTGGTGGTGGGTGCCTATAATCCCAGCTACTTGGGAGGCTGAGGCAGGAGAATCACTTGAACCCAGGAGGTGGAGGTTGCAATGAGCCAAGATCATACCACTGCACTCCAACCTGGGCAACAGAGAGAGACTTAGTCTCAGAAAAAAAAAAAGAAAGAAATTTGAAGCTTCTGTACAAATAGCATTGTATCAATTAGGAAATGAGTTGCTGCATTTAACAGAAAAACCCATATCAACAGTGATTTTAAAAAGTTAGAAGTTTTTGTTTCACAGAAGTCCTGCTGTGGATAATCTGGGGCCCATGAACTCTCTCCATGGTTTGTACAGGGACCAGATTCCTATATGTCCTATATTCAGTATTTGGCTTCCATCCTCAGTGTTACTTTGTGGTCCAAGATGGTTGCAGAAGTACGAGCCATCATTTCCCATTCCAGGCATTCAGCAGGAAGTGGGAAAGGACAAAAATGCCTTCCTCTCGGCTAAGTCAGTCTCTCTGAGCAGAATAAAGACACGGTTAAATAAATACATACATCCAGAAAGTGGGGAAAGCTCTGCGAAAGCAGGATCCCCGCCTGTTTCATCAGTGCATTCCCAGGACTTAGCACGAGGAAGAGCACACTGAAGGTGCTAAAAAAAAATGTGTGAAATGAATGGATACCTTCATGGATATGGATAAATACAACCATTTACATATTTTCAAAAATAATCAACAGGGAAATGTTATATGTGAAAGCAGATTATTACACTATATTTAGTGTAATCTCAATTTTATTGAAAAAGTATACGTATGCCTAGAAAAAGAGATTAGGAAGATGCTAATGGATCAAGTGATTTTTCAAATATATAGTGAAATTGCTCTGATATTTTATTTCTTCATACTTTTATACATTTTTCAAAATTCTGCAACGAGCCAGAGTATTACTTTTTCTAATCAGAAAACAAATCAATAATCTTAGAATTCATCTAGAAGAGGACTAATCAGTCTAAGTATTAAAAACAGGTAGCTAAACGAATTAACACAAACAGAAAACACAATATAGTACGTTCTCACTTATAAGTGGGAGCTAAACCCTGGGTACACATGGACATAAAGATGGGAACGACAGACACTGGGGACTCCAAAAGGAGGGAGGGAGGGAGGGGGGCAAGGGCTAAAAAACCTTCCTGTTGGGTACTACGTTCACTGTCTGGTTGACCGGATCTACAGAAGCCAAAACCTCAGCATCACACAAGATACCCTTGTAACAAACCTGCCCGTGCACCCCCGAATCTAAAATAAATAAACAGGTAGCAAGGCCTGGTGTGGTGGCTCATGCCTATAATCCCAGCACTTTTGGAGGCCGAGGAAGGACTGCATGAGGCCAGGAGTTTGAGACCAGGTTAGGCAACCTGTCTCCCCAAAGAAAAAATTTTAAAAGCCAGAAAGAATGTTCCCACCCACCTCCAAAAAGTGCTCTCCTCAGCCCCCTTCCACCAAAATAAGATGGCTGGGTGTGGTGGCATGTACCTGTAGCCCTAGCTACTCAGAGGCTGAGGTGGGAGGATCCCTTCAGCCCAGGAGTTGGAGGCTGCAGTGAGCCATGATCGCACCACTATACTCCAGCCTGGGTGACAAAGCAAAACCCTGTGGCAAAAAATAATAATGATAAAATATACATTTAAAAACAACAGGTAGTGAACCTCTACACCAAAGAGAGTGGCCAACAGCCCCATCCAGCAACTTCGCTTTATTATTTTTGGAGAAGGAGGATGCTGATATCTATCTATAGGGACACCATGTGGAGTCACACCTATCCCTGCATTTCAAGGTGGCAAATTGTTTGTCTACTTAATAGTACAACTTTTTTTTCAGCCTAATAGTTGAGCATATATACTCATTCTTTAAATGTGAAGACAGTTTTAAGGCACACAGGGAAAGTTATCCATCTATCAACACAAACTGATCTTCAGCTTTCAGATCAAGATAACTTGCAAGTGATTGCACTGAACTCGGCACTTCTCAGCACAATGCATACGCACTGACACCTTGGAATTGTCTGTTTTCCCTCTGTCATGAGCTAAATTGTGTCCCTCACCACCAGCATTTCAAACATTGACATTTTAAACCTCAGTACCTCGGAATGTGAGCGTACTTGGAGATGGAGTCTTTAAGTAGGAAGTAAATTAAAGTGAGGTCATGAGGGTGGGCCCTTATCCAACACGATCAGCGTCCTCTAAAAAGAGATCAGGACACAGACACGCAGAGGGAAGACCAACTGAAAACACACAGAGAAGACGGCCGTCTACAAGCCAAGGAGAGAGCCTCAGAATACGCCAGCCCTGGCCACACCTTCATCTCCGAATCTCTGTGCTTGAAGCCACCCAGCCTGTGGTACTTTGTTATGGCAGCCTAAGCAAACCAATACACTCATCCATCCTGTTAATTATATGTTTGGTGACAGTGAGGGTTAATTTGACGTGTCAACTTAGCTAGGCTCTGATGCTCAGTTGTTTGGTTAAACACCAGTCTCGATGTTGCTACGAAGATATATTTTAGGTGTGATTAATATTTAAATATTTAAATCAGTAGACTTTGAGTAGAACAGATTTCCCTTTGTAATGTAGATGAGTCTCATCCAGTCGGTTGAAGGTCTTAAGAAAAATGACTGAGGTCCCTGAAGAAGATGGAATTCTGCCTTCAGACTCGACTACGATATCAACTCCTCCCAGAATTTCTAGCCCATTAGCCAGCCCCAACCTACCAACCCCCCAATCGAGCCAGTTCCTTAAAATAAATATCTCTCTCTCTATATATGTATATGTATATATTTATATACACACACATATGTGTGTATATATATATTTATACACATACCTATCTGCATACATGCATGTATACATATAGGTGTATCCATATACACATGTATACATATGTGTGTGTATAAATATATATACATATAATTATGTATGTCTGATTCTGTTTCTCTGGAGAAACAGACTGATTAAGGACTGATGCTTCATCTACTTAATTCTGTGCTCTTGCTTGTTTTATTTAAAATATTTTTAAATATTTTAATACATTTTAAAAGTATGAGAAATAAATATTTCCAATCGTATTTCTCATACTTTTCAAATGTAAAATACATTTACTTATTTCCAGATTTGTGGATGGAAGAACTGATCAAATACTTGCATCCACGCAAATTCATTCATTGGCGTGCTGTTCTCTCTCATGTCTTAACGATGACCTCGAGCACTGCAAGAGGATGTTACCAGATGAGAGCCGGGGACAGGGCAGAGAAATCATCCACAGGCCTTATGGTTACACCCAGAGTGTGCTGGCAGCCAGGGAATTCCACGAGAATGAACAATCAGGGTTATAATTTTCAGCTCTGTTGCGAGCATCCTGCCTTTGCCTTTTGATCCTGCCTAATCTTGTTCTCCCCTGCACATTTGCTGCCTCATTTCTTCCTTCAGGAATGGCAAGTTTTCTTTCTGCTAAGTACATAAACAGCTTCTAATCCAGCAGTCAGTCAGTTGAAGATGTAGAGGGTTTGGCCAGGAGGAGAAAGAGAGATGTGACAAACAGAAGAGAGCAATGGGCGAGCCTGGGGAGCGCCCATGCACGTGGAGTTCCTGGAGGGCAGGGCATGCAGGGGCACGGAGGATGAGGAATGTGCCCACTCGCACCTGTGACCAGGGACACAGACGTGTGAGCCTCGCTGACAGAAGACAGCTGTGGGACCCGAGGGATCAAGAGCTTCACACAGCTAACAGAATGACACATACCTGCCAATTTCTAATTTTCAAGAGGCTTCCCATGAAAGTGAGGGAATTTAGAGAAAAATAAAGGGCAGGGCGGCCCTGGGGAAGACTCACATGCCTGGGATGGCGCCAACGGGGGCTGGGCTTTGAAACAGTGAGAGATATGCGGCGGGGCCGGGCGCAGTGGTGCACGTCTGTAATCCCAGCACTTTGGGAAGCTGAAGAGGGAAAACCACTTGAGCCCAGGAGTTCAAGACCAGCCTTAGCAATAAAATGAGACCTCATCTCTACAAAAAAAATTTTAAAAATTAGGCATGGTGGTACCCACCTGTAGTCCCAGCTACTTGGGAGGATGAGGTGAGAAGATCACTTATGCTCCAGAACTTAAGACTGCAGTGAGCTATGACTGCACCACCGCACTCCAGCCTGGGTGACAGAGCCAAACCCTGTCTCTTAAAAACAGGAAAAAAAAAAAGGATATGAGGCAGCCCAGCAGCCCGCATGACAAAAGACACCAAAACCATTTGGGAAGTCTTACTCACCATAACAAACCAAGAGGCAGTATTGTCCAATAGAACTTTCTGGAGTGATGGAAATATTTTATATCTGTACTACCCAATATGATAGCCTCCAGGCATATGTCACTACTGAGCACTCAAAACATTGCTAGTGCCACTGAGCAACTGGCTTTTCCATTTTACTTAATTTTAATTAGAATTTAAAGGGCCACCTGTGGCTGGTGGCTGCCATATTGAACAGTACAGCATCAGGTGTTTGTAATACACTGATTGATGTGTCTCCCAGCATAGTTTGGGGAAGGAGTGCCACGAATAAATGAGCGCACGATCCTCTTGCTACGGAATGCTCCACGTCTGAATTATTAGCAATCTAAAGGTTGGGTGGAGCCGGTAAGAATGAAGACAGCTCCTCTTTTTTTTAGGGTCTTTAGGAGACCCCAGTCTGGTCATCAGTTATAACCTGAGAAACAAGAGCTAAAACTTCCCACCTTTGGTCCATTTCCAAATGTGGGACTGTTGTTTTTAGGTACCTCAATTTTTAGTAGATTTAGAAGAAAATCCCTCCAGCTGTAAGGGAGCTTTATAAATAGAAAAAAAATAACATTTGTCATATTTGCCTTGGGAGATTTGGCTCAGCCACGGACTCAGAAGCTCTGGGCAACCCCTCTGTATCCCCTCCCCTCACCTGTTCCATCTACACAGCTGAGAAAGAAAGGCTTTCTCTGGGTTTCTTTAAGGAAAAAGATTAGAACCATTATAAAGCATTTTAAGAAATGCAAAGTACTCTTCTATATAAATTATAACATGTTTTTACTTACTTGATTTCTTCTTTTGGGGGGAAATGAAGCACTGCTTTTGCGTATGATATGGAAGAAGTTTAATAGCACAATTACAGCCGAGTCTTCAAAATACAGTAAGAGGCCACAGCCGCCTGTGTGTCCAACTGAGCACACGTGCACCAGCGGGGCCCGAGCAGAGGGAGCACTCGGCTTTTGTGGGGAAAATGGAGGGAGAGCCATGGGTTAGGGATAGGGAAAGCTGTGGGGCATATTATGCCCTGGAAGGAGAAAGCACAAAACCAGAGGCTCTGAGGGACAGAGAGGAAGGAGGCCAGAGCATAAGGCAGAGCAAGCCAACAGCCATGGAGGCTGAAGAGACGACGGAATGCCTACAGGAGTTCCGTGAATGTCAAAACATGATCCTCGACCAACTGAATGAACATGAGGGCAGGACTGCTTTACTGACATCACCCTGATTGTAGACGGACACCATCTGAAGGCTCACAAGGCTGTTTTGGCTGCTTGCAGTAAGTTCCACAAATTATTATTATTATTATTATTATTATTATTTTGAGATGGAGTCACACTTTGTCGCCCAGGCTGGAGTGCAGTGACCCAATCCTGGTTCACTGCAACCTCTGCCTCCCAGGTTCCAGTGATTCTCCTGCCTCAGCCTCCCACGTAGCTGAGACTACAGGCACCCACCACCACACCCGACTGATTTTTGTATTTTTAGTGGAGACAGGGTTTTGCCAAGTTGGCAAGGCTGGTCTCGAACTCCTGACCTCAGGTGCTCTGCCCACCTCAGCCTCCCAAAGTGTTTACATGGATTACTGTAATCCTTTCCAAAGGGATTATAGGCATGAGCCACCCGGCCCCGCCGCCTTCTACAAATTCTTTCTGGAGTTTACCCAAGAACCTTTGGTGGAGATAGAAGGTGTTAGTAAAACAACCTTTTGCCATTTAATTGAGTTCACATGTATAGCAAAATTAATGATACAACGAGGAGCAGCAGCCAGCGATGTATGGAAAGCAGCAGAACGTCTACAAATGCTAGAAGCCATCAAAGCCCTTGAAGTCAGGAACAAAGAAAACTTCAGGCCGGGTGCAGAGGCCCACGCCTGTTATCCCAGCACTTCGGGAGGCCGAGGCGGGCAGCTCACCTGAGGTCAGGAGTTCAGGACTGGCCTGGCCAACATGGTGAAACCCCGTCTCTACTGAAAAATACAAAATTTAGGCCAGGTGCGGTGGCTCACGCCTGTAATCCCAGCACTTTGGGAGGCCAAGGTGGGTGGATCATGAGGTCAGGAGATCGAGACCATCCTGGCTAACACCGTGAAACCCCGTCTCTACTAAAATTACAAAAAAAATTAGCCGGGCCTGGTGGCGGGCGCCTGTAGTCCCAGCTACTCCGGAGGCTGAGGCAGGAGAATGGCGTGAACCCGGGAGGAGGAGCTTGCAGTGAGCCGAGATCACGCCACTGCACTCCAGCCTGGGTGACAGAGTGAGACTCCGTCTCAAAAAAAAAAAAGAAGAGAAATTTTCAAAATCTGTTTCCTAAATCTCATTGTCACCTGTCCTCTAATCTGATGCCTTGTCAGTCCCTGGTTATGTGATCAAACCATTAGGCTCTACCTATAAATCAGTATGAATCCTCTCCTCACTTATTGTTCATAAATCAGCAAGGAGTCTTATGCCAGATGATCTCACCTTCAACAAACAGTAGACAATAAGACAACTGGCCATAATGCTTCAAGTCCTATCCCATGGGAGTATTTTCCTACTCCATTTTCTTTCATGATTATCTCTGATAGGGGTTACAATGCCACTACGTTCTGTTTCTGGCCATTATAAAGAGACATTATGTTGCCTTTTCCAAGACCACCCTGGACCGCCACACCCCCATCCTGGGCCTATAAAAACCCCCAGACCCTAGCAGGCACAGACACAAGCAATGAGATGTGGAGAGGAACACAGCGGCAGAAGTGCACGCAGGCGGCTGGACATGGAGCGGAGCAGGGGAGCGGAAGAGCACAGGCACAGGCACCCGCAGAGCTGGCAGGCCATCAACCCAACCTGCGGAACACGGACGCCCTGGGGAATTTGGCAGGGGCGGTGGAACAGTCTGACCGCTGAGCGGCCTGACTCTAAGGGAAAAACCACCTTCCCACTCTATGCCCCTTTTGGATCCCCATCCATGGGCCGAGAGCTACTTCCACCATTCAATAAAATCTGCACTCATACTCCAAGCCCACATGTGATCCGATTTTTCCGGTACACTAGGGCAAGAACCCTGGGCTACAGAAAGCCTTCTGTCCTTGTGATAAGGCAGAGGGTCTAACTGAGCTGATTGACACAAGCCGCCTACAGACAGCAAAATTAAAAGAGCACCTGTAACACACGCCCACTGGGGCTTCCGGAGCTGGAAACATTTACCCCGAGACACTGCCGTGGGGCTGGAGCCCACGACCACAACCTGCCCCGCTAGGTGTTTGCGCCGCAGGTACGGAAGAAGCTAGCCGCGCCCCCATCACACACCCTGTGAGGGGGTAAGGGAGCTTTTCCTGTTTCAGTACCACCAAGGTGACAGAAAAGGGCAGATTAAAGAAGACGTCAGCTGTGCATCTGACCCCACAAGCAAACGGGAACACGTGAAATCACACTTCACTGAGAGTTTCAACTGTGAAATATGCAGTAAAAGGTATCTTCAGGAGAGCGCATGGAAACAGCACCTGAATTGTGACCCACCTTGAAGAACGTGGAGGCAGTAAGGAGCAAAGAACTGGGGGGAAAATTCATGTATGTCAGCACTGTGAGAAACAGTTTGACCATTTTGGACATTTTAAAGAACATCTTCGAAAACATACAGGTGAAAAACCTTTTGAATATCCAAATTGTCATGAACAATTTGCTAGAAACAACCCCTCAAATGTCACCTCACTGCATGCCAAACGAGTAGGGGCAAAAAAAGAAAGAAAGAAGCTCTATGAATGCCAGGTCTGCAACAGCATGTTTAACAGCTGGGACCAGTTCAAACATCACTTGGTAATACATACTAGAGATAAACCCAACCATTATACTTTATGTGACTTGTGGTTTATGCAAGGAAATGAATTAAGGAGGCATCTCAGTGATACAATATTTCAGAGCATCTAGTAATGGAAGAAGTTCTTTCAGTAGAAACACGTGTACAAGCTGAACCTGTGACATCAATGATATTACAGAACAAGCTGGGAAGGTGCATGTGCTCCTACAGTTTCAGGTCCAGGTGGATTCAGCACAAGTGACCGCGGAACACATCCACCCAAATCCACGCCAGGACAGCCAGGTGCCCGACACACACAAGTGAGCTTCCAGAGCAGGCCCAAGTGGGTTGAATTCAGTGGGCTGAATTCAGCCTGAAGAGGGTACTGGAGTACATGGAGAGGAGCTGCATGTGGAATGGGTAAATCAGATGCCAGTGGAAGTACAAAGTGAACTTCCAGAAGCAGGCTGGGTCCACATGACCCCAGCAATCATGACCCGAGAGGAGACAGAGCCTAGCCAAGCAGATGCTGATGAGGCTGCCAGGGAAGATCACGAAGATGCTGAGGATTAGAGACATGCCCACGGCACATTCTGAAGCTGAAAAGGCAGAGAATGAGGATAGAACAGTTACGCCGGTTTTAGAATGAAATTACACATGAATATACTTTTAAATATACTTGTTGGGTTTCTGAACTGATTTGAACTGATTTGAAGGTAGTATGACTGTCCTTAAGCTAACAGACAAGTGGACCAAAGTTAAGCTATTTCCTGTTGTTTCTGTTTTGGTTGGAACAAATCGATTTCCCTCCCCCAACTTAATGCCACAGCAGAGGGATCTTTTCCATAACTGAAGGGATCTTTTCCATAACTTAAATGGGTTATATTCTTATAACGTAGAGGGGTACGAATGTAACTATTTTCATTGCGGTAAAAGTTCTCCCTATTCTCTTTTCCAGGTCATGTTCTTCCTCAAATTTTTTCCATATTGTGAAATCAAACTGAAATTATTAGAATAAAAGTTTATGTATTCTAATGTATGGTAGAAAATCGAATATATAGGAAATACAAGGCTGCATGATGAAAAGTACATTGTTACTGTATGGCTGAATTTTGGCTTCTGGCTTTCTTTAGTCTGAACAAATGTTCTTGTCTAGCCCGGTAGTCACCAAAGCGTCTCTGCAACAGGAAGAGTCGTGGTGGGGAAATTTCTAGACTATTAAAACACACACACACACACACACACACACACACACACACACACACACACATACCCATGTGCCTTTTCAAAACCGACTAAACTCCTATAAAGCATCTCTGGTTCTTTCAAAGTTTGTATTGTAAGGAGAAATGTAGAGAATGCTATGATACTTTATATTATTTTCCTTATAATGACAACCAACAGTTCTTTTCACTTAAGTTAGGTTGAGAAATTTTATTTAGTGGTAGCTGAAGGGCAATTTTCAATTGGGAAAATTCATTGACATCTGTGGTAAACTTTGTTTTGATGAAAGTTGCACTAGTATTTTACCACCAGATGAAAAAAAAGAGGAGCATCATTTAAAAATTAATGTATTTAAAATAAAGTACAGAGAAAAACATGTCTATAATTATCAGGCTTTGTTTTGAATGGAATCTTTTCCCCCAATCCTTAAAGACCCCGTGCTATAACTTTTAAAGCCATACAAATAAAAGTGCTAAACTGTGAACTTAAAAGTAGATGCATAAATATTTTTAATCAGTATTACTTAGAAAATAAAATCTAACAAACACATTTTAAAAAATAAAGTAAGAAACTTCACAAAATGATCTCAAGGTAAGAAACATACAATTGGTTTCACATGTCAGTTTTTAAGAGATTTGTTACAGACTGAAAGGGGAGTGACTGGTTGCAGCAGACACTGTGACCAGCTTTCAAACAATGATCGTGCCTTGAGTCATTTCTGAGAAATCGGTAAACAAATTCTTTCACTTTTACTGCTGCATTATGTTGCTCAAACCCATCTGCTTTGTACCCATTTGAAGGCTCCATCACACATTATTTTGGAAATGGTCATCCTGAGTCAGACTGAGTAATCCCAGTTAATGAGTTTGGTTTCCCTCTCATCTGGTTTTTACTCAATCCTCTGTATCTATCCCATTTTTTTTTCTTTCCTCAGAGATGCCAGACCACATCATCCTAAACACTAATGAGCAAGAAGGAAATTTCCATGTTAGTGGAGGGACCCACTAAGGTTAGGGTGCCATACAATGTACTGTCCAAACCAAGACGTGTTAGAGAATGAACAGGGACCATTTTAATAATTCTGCTGGGGCAGTAAGAATAAACTGAATACCCTAACTAAAGAAATAAACAAAAAACATATGTAAAGGTGGTCAACTTCATTAGTTATCAAAGCAAAAACAAAATGAGACCATCGTACACCCACCACATTTGCAAAAATTAAAAAGTACAACAGGCCGGGTGCGGTGGCTCGCGCCTGTAATCTCAGCACTTTGGGAGACCAAGGAGGGCAGATCACGAAGTCAGGAGATCGAGACCATCCTGGCTAACACGGTGAAACCCCGTCTCTACTAAAAAATACAAAAAATTAGCCAGGCGTGGTGGCGGGCACCTGTCGTCCCAGCTACTCTGGAGGCTGAGGTAGGAGAATGGTGTGAACCCGGGAGGCGAAGCTTGCAGTGAGCCGAGATCACACCACTGCACTCCAGCCTGGGTGACAGAGCAAGACTCCGTCTCAAATAAATAAATAAATAAATAAATAAATAAATAAATAAATAAAACAATACCAAGCATTGGTAAAGATATGGAGCAACAACTCGCAGTGTTGGGAGCGCATTTTAAATCACTTCTGAAAACAATTTCACATGATCTAGCAGAGACGAACATGCATGCGTCTTACAATTCAGCAACTTCACTCCCATGAGACAGGTACTAGAATATTCACAGAAGCATTGTTTCCAAAAACCTAAAACTGAAAACAATACAAATATACCTTAACATTAAAATTGATAAATGTATTATTTATCAAAAATAACTGACTGATTACTTGACTGAGTGGGTCTCACTATATTGCCTAGGCTGGTCTTGAACTCCTGGGCTCAAGCAATCCTCCTGCCTCAGCCTCCTGAGTAGCTGAGATTACAGGTGCATGCCTGGCAAAATAGATACATTAAAAAATAGCTACATTCATCTATATAGATAAACCTTATAAACACTGCATTTACTGAAAGAAACAAATTAAAATACTGCCACTTATATAAGTTCAAAATAGCTCAAACTAAATAAAAGTACATGCTTTGGTGGTAAAACTGTAACTAAAAGCGTTGCTCTCATTAACCCCAAAGTTAGGATGGTGGTGAGCTCCTTGAGAGAGGGAAGGGCACATAAAGGAGAGGCTTCTAAGATCTTGGAATTATTTTATTTATTAACCTGGATGATGGTTACATAGAATTTATTATCTCTCAAAGTAGAAAAACATTGTATAAACAGAATGATATAAGAAGTGTGAAGGAGGGCCCAGAGCAGTGATTCATGCCTGGAATCCCAACACTTTGGGAAGCCAAGGTGAGTGGATCACTTGATCCCAGGAGTTCAAGACCAGCCTGGCCACCATGGCAAAACTCTGTCTCTACAGAAAATACAAAAATTAGCTGGGTGTGGTGGCATGCGCCTGTAGTCCCAACTACTTGGGAGGCTGAGACACGAGAATTGCTTGAACCCAGGAGGTCCAGGCTGCAGTGAACCAAGATCACGCCACTGCACTCCAGTCTGGGTGACACAGCAAGACCCTTTCTCAAAAACGAAATTTGTTTTTAAGCGTAAAATGTGTGATAACCATTAGAGCTGGTTATCTTCTGGGCATCGATATGATTATTTCTCGTGGCTCTTTGTGGCTGGGTAGGGCCATGTAATCAGTCTGGCCAATAACTTGTGATCAGAGGTGATGTGTGTTAGCCGGGCACGGTGGCTCACGCCTATAATCCCAGCACTTTGGGAGGCCAAGGCAGGTGGATCATTTGAGGCTAAGAGTTGGAGACCAGCCTGGCCAACAAGGTGAAACCCCCTCTCTATTAAAAATACAAAATTTAGCCAGGCATGGTGGTGGGTGCCTATAATCCCAGTTACACAGGAGGCAGAGGCAGGAGAATCACTTGAGCCCAGGAGGAGGTTGTAGTGAGCCGAGATCACGCCACTGCACTCCAGCCTGGGCAACAGAGCAAGGCTCTGTCTCAAAAAAGGAAGGAAGGAAGGAAGGAAGGAAGGAAGGGAGGAAGGGAGGAAGGGAGGAAGGGAGGAAGGGAGGAAGGAAAGGAGGGAGTGAGGGAGGGAGGGAGGGAGGGATAGAGGTAGGGAGGGATAGAGGGAAGAAGGGGGAGGGGGAGGGTCATTTCCAGGCCAAGCGTTTGGTTGCCTTTGCAGCGCCTCCAGAGCCTTCTTTTCCCCTGACATGGTGACTGGCACTATGGCTCCCTCAGCCCATAGTGAGGACAGCATGGATTGGGGTCCTCAGCCAACCTGCAACCTGCAACATACGGTGAGCAAGAAGGAAATCTTTGTTGTTTTAAGCCACTGCAATCTGTTACCACAGTGTTACCCTGCCTTTCCTGATGATAAAGAGAACGTCAGGAAGAGGTGGGTTCAGGGAAGGCAGGCAACATTTAAGATGAGACCTGGTTACTGGAAAAAAAGAGTTAATCCTGGAAAGAGTTGAAGAAGGAGCATTTCCAACAGAAGAAACTGCTGAATACTAAGACCTTGCAATGGGAATGAGTTTTGAGGAACAAAAAGAGTGCCAGTGAAAAGAGTGGTAAGAAAAGCCATGAGAACAATAAAAAATGCGATCAGAAAGGTTGGCAGGGACCACAGCATGTACACACTGTAGACTGTGGTCAAGAATTTGGTGTTTACTCCTAGGCAGCCACTGGTGGGTTCAGTTCGGAGGATGATGTGATACAAACCACGTTTTAAAGGGGGGTAATTCTTGTGCCATGTGGAGGATGTGTTGGGGAGGCCAAGCATGGAACCATGGAGCCCACTTAGAAAGCAGGTACTGGTGAGAAATGATGGTGCCTTGAACTTCAGTGGTAGCAGGCAAAAAAGAAGTAAAATTTGGGGAATGTGTTTTGCACGTGCATCTGGCAGAAGGCAATTGAGGGATCACAGATGACTCTTATGTTTTTCTTTTTTCTTTTTTTTTAAGACGAAGTCTCACTCTGTTGCCCAGGCTGGAGTGCAGTCGCATGATCTCAGCTCACTGCAACCTCCGCCTCCTGGGTTCAAGCGATTCTCCTGCCTCAGCTTCCCGAGTAGCTGGGACTATAGGCGCCCGCCACCACACCCAGCTAATTTTTTGTATTTTTAGTAGACATGGGGTTTCACTGTGTTAGCCAGGATGGTCTCGATCTCCTGACCTCATGATCTGCCCAAACTGCTGGGATTATAGGCATGAGCCACCGCACCCAGCCAACCCTTAAGTTTTTCAGTTGAGCAGTTATTTGATGGGGTTGTTTACTGAAATGGGGGCAAATGAGAACAGGGGACAAAAGACATGCCAGTCACCATGTCAGGGGAAAAGAATGAAGTTAATTTTTACTGTCTTAGCTTTCATATCCATTAGACATCCATGTGCGTATGTTAAATGAACTACTAGACAGATAACCCCATTTCTCAAGGGAATGTCCAGAAATGAAAATGGCTACCTTTGGGAGTCACTAGCATGTAAGTGATATTTAAGTCAAGAGACTAGATTAGATAATCTAGAGAGGGAATCTATCTATCTATCTATCTATCTATCTATCTATCTATCTATCTATCTTGAGATGGAGTTTCGCTCTGTCACCCAGGCTGGAGTGCAATGGCGCGATCTTGGCTCACTGCAACTGCTGGCTCCCAGGTTCAAACGATTCTCCTGCCTCAGCCTCCCAAGTAGCTGTGATTACAGGCACCCGCCACCACACCTGGCTAATTTTTGTATTTTTAGTAGAGACAGGGTTTCGCCATGTTGGCCAGGCTGGTCTTGAAATCCTGACCTCAGGCAATCCACCCACCTCGGCCTCCCAAAGTGTTGGGACTACAGACATGAGCCACCACTCCCGGTCTAGAGAGGGAATTTAAATAGAGAAAAAAAAAAAAAAAAAAAAAGATGTGGAAATAGGTGAAAAATACTGACAAACCTGTGGTCACCAGAGCCAAAGGAAAAACATATTCTGCGTGCTTTTGAGAGGTCAAGTGAGACATGAGTATTGACAGTATTTTAACATGGAGGCTATCGGCAGGTAGCTTTGACAAGAAAAGCTTTAATGGAGTTAGGGAGGGGAAAGCCAGATTAAGGAAGTTGAAGAGAGAATGGAAGAGAATGAAGAAAGAAAGCGAGAGAATTTCCGTAAGTTTCACTCTGATAGGGAACCAAGAGTGAGACAGAGCCTGGGCGGAGTCCCGTGGGAAGGGCAGACTTCTCTTCTCCTAAGATGGGAGGTACTGGGGTGTGTTTATCTGCTGATGCTGTTCAGTAGGCAGGAGTGAACTGAAGACAAAGGAGATTAATAGGTTAATTCACAAGGGAAGAACTGGGTCTGATCCAGAGGAGAGATGCAGGCAGATGTTGGTCTTACCGATGAAACTACAAAGAATTGCTCTTTAATTGTGGCTATTTTTACTGAGTTATGAACAACATAAATGGAATAATATTTGATGAATATTAAATAAAAACTGAATAAAGTCCTGAAACTGCATATTGAAAGGATTCCCATGAAGCAAATAATGGAAGGTCCTATATATTTCTTGGTTAATATTAAATGTTAAGAGCAAAGAATAAATTCTATCAGCATGTAAACAGAAAATAAAGTTAACAAACAAAGGAAAAAGTCAGGCTGCATTTTGGTCCAGCCATAATGGAATAGTTTATATAAAGATTATAAATCTCCTACAGAAAACAACTGTAAAAGATATGCCATATACATTAAAAAGCTGTTTTAAATTATTTGGAGAACGTGTAACTAAGACAGGATTTGAGGAACTGTGATACCTGAGACTAATGAGGCCAACCTCATGTTTACTGCCTTCTTCCTTCAAGGCACTTGCTATTTCACAGCAAAGCAAGGGAACAGAGGCCCAATAGAAACAGCAGATGGAATTTAGGAAATATGTTTCATAATTCAAAAATGATACAATTGTATAAGCAGAAAATTAAAAAGAATCACCAGATGGACTATTAGAAGTAATGAATTAGCAAGGACATGGGACACAAGATTTATATTAAAAAGTCAATAATATTTTTTAGAGTGAGGCTCAAAGGACTTTGTTGAAGGCTACACTCTAAAATACTAAGGCATTAAATGCATATTTTAAATTTGCCCATTAAGTTTTGGGGTGGTTGAGAAATTAAGTAAAAAATATTTCCAAATAACATGCAGAAGTTGTTTTTAAGCTTAAAACCTCATATTTTAGCTACACCCACACAGATGATGTAGAAAACAGCTGAATTTCAGTGTATCTGAATGGTCCAGATTATGTTCCTTCCAAAAGAGATAGTTTTACGTACGATCATTTTTCATACGAAGCATATAAAAAGTCACCCAGAAACTACCACGTATTTACCACACAGACAATGTCCATCTTTATCTGTAATTCAAAACCATGTAATTCTTCTTATGCAACAGAATGCAGTGTGTGAGAAGTATGTCAAGAGAAGAGTAAAAAAAAACCAGGAGCCGGGCGCGGTGGCTCACGCCTGTAATCCCAGCACTTTGGGAGGCCGAGGTGGGCAGATCACAAGGTCAGGAGATTGAGACCATCCTGGTTAACAAGGTGAAACCCCATCTCTACTAAAAATACAAAAAATTAGCCGGGCGCGGTGGCAGGCACCTGTAGTCCCAGCTACTCAGGAGGCTGAGGCAGGAGAATGATGTGAACCCGGGAGGCGGAGCTTGCAGTGAGCCGAGATGGCGTCACTGCACTCCAGGCTGAGTGAGTGCAGACTCTGTCTCAAAAAAAAAAAAAAAAGAAAAAAAGAAAAAAAGAAAAAAAAATCAGAATACATTCATTTAAAAAAAACAAAAAAAAAAAACAAAAAACTCAGCTGAGTGCGGTGGCTCACGCCTGTAATCCCAGCATTTGGGAGGCCAAGGCAGTGGATCACCTGTGGTCAGGAGTTTGACACCAGCCTGGCCAAAATGGTGAAATCCCCTCTCTACTAAAAATACAAACATTAGCCAGGCGTTGTGACCCAGCTACTCGGGGGACTGAGGCAGGATAATCACTTGAATCCAAGAAGCAGAGATTGCAGTCAGCCGACATTGTGCCACTGTACTCCAGCCTGGGCGACAGAGTGAGACTCTGTCTCAAAATAAATACATTAATTAATTAAATAAATTTAAAAATTTTAAGTCAATGCTATTTTTATACACTAACAACAACAACAAAATTAGACCATGGAATTTGTAAAAACCAGGTTGGCCTTACATTCTGTCCCAATATGTGATGTCAGAAAATAACAGAACATTGCCTAACAAGTTTTTTTCCTTTAAAATTATACTATTTATTTGATAATGATATATAAACTCAGAGCATTTTATCAAGTTACTTCCTGCTCCCTCATGAATAGAATTAATTCTGGTTAATTTGGTCAGCCCAAATATAGTTCTAACAAGTTTGGAGGGGAAATGTTTGTCATCTGTGTAAGGTTGTGCTGGTTTTCATGGTGAAATTATGGTGTTCCTTCGTTGTGGCTATTTTCCAGTAAAAATTATGATGCTGTACTTCAGCTACCTGTAAGAAGAATCAACATAAAGAATTCATGAATGATAAAAACACTTTGAAAAGACTGGTGGTAAGTATCAAATGATTCAAAAACAAGTAATTTTAAGATACCTTTAAGTGTACTTACAAAACATACCTGTTAGGCACGTGTACAAAATATAACTTTTAGAGTAACAAATGGACAAAAATAACAGGCAGGGCATAACAAAGTTGGAGAGTAGAATTCTATTTTGTCAAATATAATTCTGTGTTTCATTCATTAGGTGTTAGATAATTATTAACTTTTTTTATAGCTTTTTATTGAAATATCATATGCACATATAAAGTGTACAGCTCACTGAATTTTCACAAAATGAATACATGCACTTGAAAAAACCGCAGAGATCAAGAAACAAAAAACATGATTCACATCTGAGAAGGATAAATATATTTTGGAAAATTAAAAGTGCCACTAGAACAAAATTAAAAAGTAAAACTACCCCACCAAAACTGTAACATTAATGAAGCTGCAGTTCTCTTCAGTCAACAGCAGAGGGTGCCCTTGAACTGTGAAATATAGTCAGCCAACTAAAATCTTTACCCTTGCCTGATATTGCTGGTGCCAGAAAAAGATGGGACATTTCCAGACGAATGGCAAAGGGCAGAGAACATCCAAATGAAGTCTCTGTACAAAGGGAATGTAAAATAAAAATCAAACACTTCAAATGACAAAAATTCCCTTTCACAAAATGAAGCAGAAAGAAACGGATGCACATTACCAACCTGAATGTAACATTTTTTACCATTTGCAGATCTGAAAGAAACACCTAGAATCATATATTCAAAAACTCAGAACAGGAACAGACAAAAGAAAAAAAAAGCAAACAAACAAAACCCCAGGAAGACATAAAATAAGAGTCTTGCAGTAATAGTGGAAGAACTGCTTTGGGCCAATTCTCTGGCAAATAACGACCATAACTCCACTCCAAATATAAAAAGGAACTATTTGACGGCCCTGGAGAACAAGGAAAAGGAAGCAGAAAGGGAGAGAGGATTGGCACTTGGCAGAAGATAAGAATAGCACTGTGTAAACTTTCCATGTTAATGGTTTTTAGCCTGAGGACAGGCAGCCCAGTTCTCCTTGAAGAGTTTACTAAATCTTGGGTAGAGACCGGCAGACTTAGAAGCTTAAAGAATTAAAAGACAGGGTTTGAGGCAACCACAATGGATACAAAGATGGAGGTAGTTATGTGTTGAATGGTGTCCCCCCAACATTCATATGCTGAAGTCCCAACCCCCAGCATCTCAGGATGTGACCTTACTTGGAAATAAGGTCATGCAGATATAGTTAGTTAACATGAGACCATACTGGGCTAGAGTGGTCCCTAATCCAATACGACTAATGTCCTTTGGGGAAACTTGGACACAGACATGCACACAGGGAGAATGACATGTGAGGACTGGAAGGTAACTGCAAGAACACATGTTCAGATGTTTCTAAACATCAAAACAAAATGTTTAAAGAGCAATGAAAACAGACTACATAGAGAAAGAGACATATTAAGTACAACAAAACACAGTTAATACAACATTAAAATAGCTATTGAACCAAACATGTCACTCATTTCAATACATGTAAATAGAAACTCACGTATTAAAAGGAAAAGACCTGCAGGTTGTCCCACAAAGCAAAACCCAACTCTATGCTGCAGTTAGGATATAAACCTAAATCAAAGTGAGTCAGAATGGCCAGTAAAAGTCAAGAGGTGTAAAAGTATAGGGCAGACAACAAAATAGTAAGACAACAGAGATTGTGCTAACGATACCAGAAAATGCTGAATTTGAACAAAAAGTGAGACAACAAAATATTTGATAATGCCAAGAGCCATAATTCACAAGGATCACATAGCAGTTATGAATATATATGACACAAATAATGCTGCAAATACCTTTATCAGAAAGTTAAGGATATACAGGGAGAAATATACAAAACTACACTAAAATTAGGAGACCTACATTTCAGTCCAACATAAGACACAGGTCAAGTGGACAAATCATCAGGTGCTTTTGCTTTTCTGCTTCAGGGGCTTCTGAAATCCACTGAAACTTGCTATTATATATTGAATGTCTATGTCCCCCCAAGATTCATATGTTGAAGCCTTAACCCCCAGTGTGATGGTATTTACAGATGGAACCTTTGAGAAGTAATTAGGTTTAGATGAGGTCATGAGGGTGGACCTTTCATGATAGAATTAGCGCCCTTATGAGAAGAGACACTAAAGAGCTTGCTTGCTCTCTCTCTGGAGTGTGAGGACACATTAGCTCTCAGCAGGCAAAAGAAAGAGTCAACAATTTTGTAGTTATATTTATAGAGATTATGTAGACTGAAGAACAGAGAGAAAAAAGAATGAAGAAAAATAAACAGAGCCTCACAGAAATGTGAGACATCATTAATCACATCAACATATGCATAATGAGAAGGAGAGGAGAGAGAGAAAGGAGAAATAATGGCTGAAAACGTCCCAAGTTTGGTGAAAAACATTAATGAATACATCCAAGAAGCTCAGTAAACTTTAACTAAAATGAACACAAATGTTGGAGACCTAGATTGACAGTAACAAGATGGAGGGACAGGGGTTCCAGCACTTGTTTCCTCACAGAAACATCAATTTGTAATAACTATCCATGCATAAAAATAACTTCACAACAGTCAGGAATTCAGATGAGGGATTAGAGTACCTGGGTGGAGCACAGATCTAAAAGATACACTGAACAGGGCAGGACAGTTTTACATTACCCATGACACCCTTCCCCAAGCACAGGCCGTGCAGTACAGAAAGAGATACCCTCTATGTGGAGGAAAAACAGTGAAATGAGCACCCATATTTGCTGTAGACCCTAGCACCAGGACCATCCCAGTGACCCCTGGTGGCAGACCAGTCCCTATGGCCCCAGCTCCAGGCCTACCCTCCTGCTAGGCTGGAGCCCAGGACCCTGCACTATAAGTGAGCACTTTCCCTAGTGCCAGACCAACCCCCATGACCCCACACTCCAGATCAACCTCACTGGACCCAGGCTTCAGACCCGCTCTGTACCTGCTGACACCCACAGTCTCAGGCTCAAGGCCTACCTCAATGCCAGGCTGGGCCCCAGTGGAACCAGGTCTCAAGCCAGCCTCCACATAGGCAACAGGCCTGCCCTTGCAGACCCAGGATCCAGGCCTGTACACATAGACCCTGGCTCCAGACCTCCTCCTGCAAACTCAGGCACCAGGCCTGCCCATGCAGATCTAATACTTAGGTGTGCCTCAGTGGACTGAGGTACCAGGCTCACCCACCCACTGGCCCAGGCATCATGAAAGCTCTCCTAAGGGCTCCAGCAGCAAGCCCACATACAGACCCCACTATATGACCTGCCCAGAATCTCTCGGTGGGCTGAATGTTAAAGTGCTTTACCTGCTGAAGCCAGTCTGTAAAGACTGAAAGAGATGCCTACTTCTTCAAATGTGCAAACACTAACTCAGGCCACAAGAATCACAAATAATCAGGGAAACACACCACCACCAAAGGGACAAAATTAAGCATCAGTAATGACCCTAAAGAAATGGAGCTCTAGAATCAGAATAATTAGGGTATCCAATGGACGTTGGGAAGGGTAGTGGGAAAGATGGGGATAAGCAGGGAATGGTTTATAAATCATTTTATGGGTATAAAAATACAGTTAAATAGAAGGAATAAGATCTAGTGTTTGATAGCACAGTAGGGTGACAATAGTTAACAATAATTTACTGTATGTTTCAAAATAACTAAAAGAGTAGAACTGGAATGTTCCTTAAAGAAACGATAAATGCTTGAGGTAATGGATACCCTAATTATTCTGACTTAATCATTCTACATTGTATGCTCATATCAAAATATCACATGTACCCCATAAATATGTACAACTAGTGTGTATACATAATAATTTAAAATTAAAAACCTTTAAAGAAATAATGACAGAAAACTCCCAAATCTGGAGAGGTATATGAACATCAAGATCCGTGAAGCTCAAAGAACCTCAAATAGATTAAATATACAGAGATCTTCACCAAGACAAACTGTAGTCAAATTGCCAAGTGAAAAACAAAGACAACGTGGAAAGCAAGAGGAAAACAACTCATCACATACAAAGGAGCCACCATAAGATTAACAGCAGACTTCTCAACAGAAGCCTTGCAGGTCAAGAGAGAGTGGGATAATATATTCAAAGTGCTAAAGCAGGGGGAAAAAAACCCTTCAACCAAAAAGACTACACCCAGCAAAGCTGTCCTTTACAAATGAAGGAGAGATTAAGACTTTGCCAGACAAACAAAAGCTGGGGTTGTTCATCAACCTAGACCTGCAGTGTAAAAAATACTAAATGTAGCTCTTCAAGTTGAGATGAAAGGATGCTAAAATTACAATGTGAGAACATATGAAAGTATAAAACTCACTGTAAAAGTAAGAATATAGTCAAATTCAGAATACTCTAATACTGTAATGGTGGTATGTAAGTCATTTTTAACTCTAGTATATACATTTAGAAACAAAAGTATTACAAATAACTATAGTTTCAATAAAATATTAATGAATACATAATGAATACACAATATATAAAAGATGTAAATTGTGACATCAGTAACATAAAATGGGGGGAAGGAAATTTTAAAGTGTGGAGTTCTTGAATGTGGTTGAACTTAAGTCATTATCAGATTAAAATACACTGATACAACTATAAAATACTTTATATAAGCCTCAAAGGAACCACAGGGAAAATACCTGCAGTAGATACACAAAAGACAAAGACAAAGTAATTAAATGATATCCTGTGCCACTACAAAAAATTATCAAATTATTAAGGAAGATAGTAAGAGAGAAATAAAGGAATGAAGGAACTACAAAATAGCAAATAACAAAATAGCAATAGTAAGTCCTAATCTATCAATGATTACTTTAAATATAAATGGACTCCAGTAAAAAATATAATGGCTTCCTGGATTTAAAAACAAAAGCAAAAAAGACCCAACAATATGTTGCCTACAAGATACTCATTTTAGCTTTAAGGATACATACAGATTGAAAGTAAAGGAATGGAAAAACATTCCATGTAAAGTGGTAACCAAATAAGAGCGGCAGTGGTGGCTATACCTATTAACAGAGAAGATAGATTTTAAGTCAAAAATTGTCATGCGAGACAAAGTCACTACATAATGATAAACAGAAACATTCATCAAAAGGATATAATAATTATAAATATATTTGCACCCAACATTGGAACACCTAAATATATAAAACAAATATAAACAGAATTACAGGGAGAAACAGATAGCAATACAATAATAGTAGGGTACTTCAATATCCCACTTTCAACAACAGATAGATCGACCAGACAAAAAACCAATAATGAAACAGTATACTTGAATAACAAGTATAAACCAAATGGGCATGATAGACATATACAGAATATCTATTCAATGGCAGCAGAATACATATTCTTTTCAAGCTCACAAGGAACATACTCCAGGATAGATCATATTGTAGGCCACAAAACAAGTCTTCACAAATTTAGGAAGACTGAAATCATATCAAGCATCTTTTCCAATCACAATGATGTGAAGCTAGAAACCAATAATAAAAGAAAAATGAAATTCTACAAATATGCAGAAATTAAATAACACACTCCTGAACAATGGGTCAAATAATACATCAAAAAGGAAATTTTTTAAATCTTGAAACAAATTAAAATGAAAATACAACATACTAAAATGTAGGGGATGTAACAAAAGTGGTTTTAAGAAGAGAGTTTATAGTGATAGCACCTACATGAATTAAAAACACGTCAAATAACCTAACTTTACAGTGCAAAGAACTAGAAAAAGAAGAGCAAACTAAGCCCACAGTTAGCAGAACGAAAGAAATAATAAAACTCAAAAGAGAAATAAATGAAATAGACACTAGAAAATGACAAAAAAATCAAAGAAATAGTTTTTTAAAAACAATATACAAAATTGATAAACTTTAGCTAAATTAACCAAGAAAAAAGAAAAATTCAAAGTTATAAATAAAAGAGAAGACATTATAATTGATACCACAAAGAATCATAAGAGATGACTATAAACAATTAAATGTCAACTACTTAGATGACCTAGAAAAAAAAAACTACTATGACTATATAACCTATCAACCACGAATCATGAAGAAAAAATCTGAAAAGACAAATGATGAATAAAGATACTGAATAACTAATGAAATGTCTCACATCAAAAAAAAAAAAAAAAAGCCTAGGAACTGATGGCTTCATGACTGAATTTTACCAAACATTTAAAGAAAAATTAACCAATCCTTTTAAAACTCTTCTCAAAAATGGAAACAAGGCCAGTATTACCCTGATACCAAAGTCATACAAGGACACGAACAGAAGAGAAAACTGCAGGCCAACATCCCTAATGAACATAAATGCAAAAATCCTCAACAAAATACTAGCGAATTGAATCCAACAGCACATTAAAAAGATTATACACCATGATCAAGTGTGTTTTATCCCTGGAACGCAAGGATGGTTCAACACAGGCAAATCAATAAACGTGATACACCATATTAACAGAATGAAAGGCAAAGATCATATGATCATCTCAATAGATGCAGAAAAAAAGCCTTTGACAAATTCAATACCCTTTAATAATAAAAATTCTCAATAAATTAGGTATAGAAGGACTATACCTCAACACAATAAAGGCCACATAAGACAAGCCCATTGTTAATATATTCACTGGTGAAAACTTCTCCTCTAAAATAAAAAATAAGACAAAGATGCTCATTCTTGCCACTTCTATTTAACACAGTACTGGAGATCCCAGCCAGAGCAATCACGCAAGAAAAAGAAAAGGCATCCAAATTGAAAAGGAAGAACTAAAATTGTCTCTTTGCAGATGACATGATGTTATATGTAGAAAACCCTAAAAACTCCACCAAAAAACAGAATTAATAAATGAATTTAGCGAAGTTGTAGAATGCAAATTAAATATACAAAAATAAGTATTATTTCTGCAGAGAAACAAACTATCCAAAAAAGAAATTCAGAAAACAATCCCCATTTACAGTAGATCAAAATAAAATACTTAGGAATGAATTTAACCAAGGATGTGAAAGATTGGTACATTAAACACTATAAACATTGATGTAAACCACTGAGTAAAACATTGATGAAAGAAATTTGTGAAGACACAAATAAATGAAAAGATATTCATGAATTGGAAGAAATAATAATGTTAAAATGTCTATACTATCTAAAACCATCTACAGATTCAATGCTATCAAAGTTTTACAGCATTTTTTAAAGAAACAGAAAAAAAATCCTAATATTCACATGAAACCAAAAAACACCCTGAACAGTCAAAGCAATCTTGAGCAAGAACAAAACTGGAGGCATCCATCCTCAATGCAAACTGGAGGTAATCATTTCACAATACGTTTTTATGTGTACAAACATCAAATTGTATACTTCAAACATGTATAATTTTTATTTGCCAATTATGCTATAGGTGAAAATAAAAGAGTAAATTAATCCTTTATTTTCCCCCACAGCAGAACTTAAAATAAAAGATAATTAATTTATGTATTTACTGAAGAAAACCACAAATACTGAGATCTGAAGATAAGGAGAACCATTTGAAAGTGACAAGAAAAAAATAACTGATTACTTACCAAAGAACCCCAATAAGATTAATACCTGACTAATCAGACACAATGGAGGCAGTAGGTGGCATATAACATGAGTTAAAAGAAGAAAATCCGATTGAAGGGTGAGATAGATCATTCAACAATGATATATGGAAACCTCAGTGCCCCGCTTTCAATAATGGATAGGACAACTAGGCAGAAAATTTTTTACAAAAGGAGAAGATGACTTGAACAGCAGTACAAACCATCTAGACCTAGTAGACATTTATAGAACATCCCACCTAATAACAATAGAATAAAAGGTGGAAACTACTGCTTCCAGAGTAACAAGAAAAAAAAAAACAGACCAAACAAACAAAAACCTCACACTTATCCCCAAAGCCATTGAGAAGTAGATACAAATGAGCATAATAAACTAAACAGCAGAGTACAGCAAGCCCTTTACATATGAGTAAAGAGCTGTGGACATTTTTATATATAGGGGCCAATGTCTACTCTGGGCATAGGTGAGTAGAGGAGTGGCCTAGCTATAGAGGAAATTTTCAAATAATGTAAAAAAATCCATTGAATACTTAATAATAGTGTGGGCTGGCAAGACGAATTGGAATTTGGAAGAGCTCCAAAGCAAATGTAAATTATCTAGTGCAACAATTCCCTCTCCACTCTAAGAATTTGCTGCAAAAGTGACAAAGGGGTATCCTGAAGTATCAGTGGAGATGAGGCTGGAAACTAGAGAAAGTGTGCAGTCTTGAGTGTTCTGATTCTAAAGTCTAGTTGTAGTTGAATCCAAAGGTCATCTAAGCCAACTGATGTGGCAACTAATCTCCTTCCAGTTAAATTCTGACCATATCAAAGGGATGAACCACTTAGTGGCAACAATGCAGGAAGTTGAGGTTGGGCTTTAAAAAAAAAAGTAAGATTTATTTTACTCCATTTAAAAGCACAGGAAAACTTAACTTAGTTAATACTGTAGCCCAATTCCAGTCTTCACATCTTAGTTGGCACTGGACAAACAAGCCATCATCCCATAAACCTGAATGGAAGGAAGGATTTGAAAGTTCCGTGAAAACAAAACACAAAATATTATTCAGCAGTATCCACTATCATTTATACACAATTTTTGCCTTACAGTAAAATATTGAGACATGAGAACATGTAAAAAAAAAAAAAAGTGATACATAAGAGAAAGGAATCATCAATAGGAGACCCACGAGATGACCTAGACAGAGAAATTAGCAGACTTATGACTTTAAAACAACCACTATAAATATAGTTAGGAATTTATAAGGAAAGAAAGAAGGAATAGGTGAAGACATGGAAAATATGATACATGAAATGAAACATTCATTGTGTACCCTTAACATCATATTAGGCACCACAGAAAAAAAAAGATCAGTGAAATTTGAACACAGGTCATAAAATTTTTGCAAACTTAACCACAAAAGAAAAAGCATCTGTTTTGTCATGTCTGGCTGAGGCAAAGGTGGAAAAGGACTGGGTAAGGAAGGAACTAAGTGTCACTACAAGGTCCTACACATGACAGCCTGCAAGGCATCTATCTGCAAGCCTCCTATCTGGCATCTTGCTTGGCGTGGTGGTGTCAAGAGCATTTCTGGCCTCATCTATGAGGAGATCTGGGGCGGGCGGGGGTTGAAGGTGTTTCTGGAGAATGTGATCCAGGATGATGTCACACCAAGCATGCCAAGTAGAAGATGTAACAGCCATGGGCACAGTCTATGTGCTTAAGTGGCAGGGGTGCACCCTTTATGGCTTTGGTGGCTAAGAATCAAGGTTGAGATTTTGAAAATAATTTTGAATTTTGCTGAAAATCAGATATGCTAAAAAAAAAGAAAAAACTTCTCAGTACCCAAGTGTCTCATATTTAATTCTCTCTACAATTCTTATGTGGAATCAGAAATTTTTATTGATGCCCTTACTATATTTGAGATCATCTATCACAATCTCAGAGCAGAAGTGTTCAACTATAGAGAAGTCAACAAAGGTTCCCTTTTTAAGCATATGCATTACATTGGAGTGTGTGTTAAGAAAATTAGAGCCTTAGCAAATCACCACGACCTCTTGGTGAAAGTGAAAGTTATAAAACTAGTGAACAAATTCTGACTGGTTACGTGCTCTCAAAAGATTTCAAGAAATTTCTTGGTTTTGCAGCTGGAGGCATTGAAAATTGAAAGTTACTGCTTTTTCACTTACTCATATAATAAAGGGATCCTTTCAGCTGCTAGTTTTGAATAATGTATCACCCAGAGTGATGTTATCTGTGACAGTCACCTGCTTCAAGCTGAACCATCTTATGAATATCAAATAAATAGTCCTCTTGTGCTGAAAACACATTTGTGATTTTAATCATGCTGCTTGGATTGAAATATTTTTTACTGGTTCCTCTGTGAATTGACAGTGAACCTGTCTATTATAAATGATTTACTCTTGTGTTATTTGTTTTGACTTCAATTTATCCACCAAAAGTTTCATTTGTGTATCATCAAAAAAGTTGTATGTTTCAACTGAAAAAAAGAGAAAGACTGAAATAAAAATGTATAAAGAATCACTGATCTGTGGGACAATTTGAAGTGACGTAATATATATAATTGAAGTCCCTGAAGAATAGTAGAGAGAGAATGGAGAAGAAAAAATACTTTAAAAAATAATGACCAACATCTTCCCAATTTGAAGGTGAACAAACCCGAAGCACCACTAAGCTAAGGAAACCCTAAGCAAGATGAACAAAAAGAAAACTATGCTGAGGCACATATATAATTGTCAAACTGCAGAGAACCAAAAACAAAGAGAAAATCTCAAAAACGGCTGGGGGAAGGGGGAAGGGAGACAGGGATATATCACAGTACACACAACAATAAGAACTATGGCTGACATCTTACTAGAAACAATGGAAGCAGGCTGGGCACAGTGGCTCATGTCTGTAATGCCAACACTTTGGGAGGCTGAGGTGGGTGAATCACTTCAGGTCAGGAGTTCAAGACTAGTCTGAACAACATGGCAAAACCCTGTCTCTACTAAATATAAAAAAATTTAGCTGGCCATGGTGGCATGTGCCTGTAATCCCAGCTACTCAGGAGGCTGAGGCATGAGAATCACTTAAACCTGGGAGGTGGAGTTTGCAGTGAGCCAAGATCATGCCACTGCACTCCAGCATGGGTGACAGAGCTGGAAAAAAAAAAAAAAAAAAAACCAGAAAAGAAAACAATGGAAGCCAAAAAGCAATGGGAAATCTTTAAAATGCTGAAGAAAAAAAAGTCAACTAGAATTTTAGAAAACACATCCCTTCAAGAAGAAAATAAAAATAAAAATATTTACAAATAAGTAAAATTTGACAGAATTTGTTGCCAGTAGACCTGCACTACAAGAAATGTAAAAGGAAGTACTCCAGGATAAAGGAAATGCAATACCAATTTGTAACAGATCTATAGGAAGAAATTTAGAGTACCAAAAATAGTAAATATGTTGTTTAAAATGTACTTGTTTTCTTAACTTCTTTAAAGGAAAACTGAAGTAAAAATAATAATACATTGTGTGGCTTACAAGAAATGTGAAAGTTTATATACAGATATGTTGTACTTAGTAATAGCAAAAAAACAAAACAAAACAAAACAAAACAAAAACAGGCTGGAGGTTGTTAGAAATATAACATTATGGCTGGGCGCAGTGGCTCACGCCTGTAATCCTAGCACTTTGGGAGGCTGAGGTGGTTGGATCACCTGAAGTGAGGAGTTCGAGACCAGCCTGACCAATATGGTGAAACCCCATCTCTACTAAAAATACAAAAATTAGCCGCACCTGTAGTCCTAGTTACTCAGGAGGCTGAGATGGGGGAATTGCTTGAACCCAGGAGGCAGAGGTTGCAGCAAGCCAAGATCACGCCACTGCACTCCAGCCTGGGTGACAGAGCGAGACTCCATCTCAAAAAAAAAAAAAAGGTTAAGAGATACTATATTAACTCACAGGAGACTATGATGAGTTGGGTATCTGCACCATAACCCCAGAGTAACCACTTAAAAGAAGGGGCGTAGCTAAAAAAATCAAAAAGAAGGATAAAGTAGAATACTAAAAAAACTGATTAATCTGAAATAAAGCAGGAAGAAAGAACAAAGGGACAAAGAGCAGCTGGGATAGACAAAAGAAGACAGTAAGATGACAGGCTGAAACTCAACCATGTCAAGAAGCAGCTTTCTGACTAAAAGCAAAGATTGTCAGACTGGATAGAAAATAAGATCTGACTATATTCTGCTTACAAAGATGAACTTTGAATATAAAGACACAGATACACTGAAAGTAAGAGGTACAAAAATATGTAAATACTAATCATAAAAAAGCTAGAGTGATTATATTAATACCAGACAAAATAGACTCAAAACCAGGAGTAAGGCCAAGCATGGTGCCTCACACCTGTAATCCCAGAACTTTGGGAGGCTGAGGCAGGTGGATCACCTAATGTCAGGAATTTGAGACCAAACTGGCCAACATGGTGAAACCCTGTCTCTACTAAAAAAAAAAAAAAGAAATACAAAAATTAGCCAGGTGTGGTGGCACCCACCTGTAACTCCAACTACTCAGCAGGCTGAGGCAGGAGAATCACTTGAACCCAGGAGGCGGAAGTTGCAGTGAGCCAGTATCACGCCACTGCACTCCAGCCTGGGTGACAAGAGCAAAACTCTGTCCCAACAAAACAAAACAAAACGAGGAGTATTACCAGTGATAAAGAGGGACATTTATTAATGAAAAAAATAGTCATTTCATCAAGAAGATACAACAATTCTAAATGTGTATGCATCTAGAAACAGAACTTCAAAAATATGTAGCAAAAACCAAGAGTTGAAAAGAAGAATTAGACAATTCTACAGTTATAGTTAGTGATTTCAACACTCTATTTGATATAACAAGTAGACAAAAATCCATTAAGATATAAAAGATTTGAGTAATACTATTAACCAACTTGACCTAACTTATGTTTATTAAATACTACATCTAACAACTGCAAAAAAAATACATTTCTGTTCCTGTATGCATGAAAACAAGATAAATTATGTGCTGGATTATAAAGCATGTCATAATAAATTTCAAAAGATTGAAATTGCACAGAATATGCTCTCTGACCACAACAGAATTAAATTAGAAATCAGTAATAAGATGAGCAGATACTCATCAAATCTGTGGAAAAAATAAAATATTAATTTTAGAGGAAGCCAGGTGGAGGGTTTACAGGAACGCTCTCTGTTATTTTTGCACTCTTTTGCAACTCCAAAAGTATTCCAAAATAAAAGGTTGGATTTTTTAGGGAAAAAATTTAAAAAAAAACAGACACTGAAGACAGACCACAGACTGGGAGAAAATATTCTCTTCAGATAGATGGATGATTCATAGATTGATTGATAGGTAGATATACAGATAGATAGATAGATAGATAGATAGATAGATAGATAGATATGTGTAGATAAATAGATATCTCCAAACTTTATAAAGAACTTACATCCAGAGTTTATAAAGAACTACTACAACTCAATAATAAGTCAAACCATCCAAATAAAAATGAGTAAATTATTTAGAACACTTAATAAAAGAAGATATAGGAATGGTCAATAAACATATAAAAAGGTACTCAACTTTATTATTAACAGGGAAATGTAAAATAAAGCCACAATGAGACACCACTTCACAACTCTTAGCATACTGATGAGCATATGAACAAGTGGAATTCTCATTAATCACTGATGGAAGTGATTTATGGTACAACCTCACTGGAAAAAGTTTTGGCAGTTCCTTCTAAAGGTAAATGCCCACCTATCATAGGACCTAGCAATCCCGTTTCTAAGTATACCTCTAAGAGAAATGAAAATCAATCTTCACAAAATGACCTGTATAAAAAATATTTATAGCAGATTTATTCTTAATAGCCAAACCTGAAAATAACCCAAATGTTTAACAGGTGAATGGAGAAATTGTGATTTAGTGCTTATCACCAAAAAGGAACAGATTACAGATCTACACAACAGCATGGGCAAATCTCAAAAAAAGTTGTATATTGGGAAGATGGACACTCCATTTACCCTGATGTGATTATAATGCATTGTATGCCTGTATAAAAATATCTCATGTACCTCATAAATATATACACCTACTATACACTCATAAACTTAAATAACAAAACAAAAACATATTGTATTAGAGTTTTCCAGAAAAACAGAATAGTCCCAGCTACTCAGGAGGCTGAGACAGAAGAATCGCTTGAACCCAGGATGCAGAGGTTGCAGTGAGCCGAGACTGTGCCACTGCACTCTAGCCTGGGCAACAGAGCGAGACTCCGTCTCAAAAAAAAAGAAAAAAAAAAAAAGAATCAGAATATCAGTTGCCTCGGGAGCTGGGGGTGGAGTTACTGGAAAGTAATACAAGGGAATTTGGGAGGATAACGAAAAGGTTTTGTATCTTTATTTAGATGTTAGTTTCATACATTTACACATTTGTCAAAAGTCATTGAAATGTATACTTAAAATCTCTGCATATTACTGTATGCAAAGTATATCTCACTAAAACTGAATTAAAAAGGAAATTCATGGAACTAAACTTGACATTCAGAAATAAAATTCCCAATTATTAAATAAGCTAAAGCTTTAAGTATATTTTATTTCTACCATTCTGCTTGTAGTTATCAGAGAAAGTATCTCTAATCAGGAAAAGATTCAGGTTTTGTGGGGTCTGAAATGTCTGTAATTTTGAAGGCCCATTGGGATTACGAAAACACAAATTTACAAATACAAATTAGGTATGAATGAGAATATTTATTTAAAATGATAATGTAACCAAAGGAAATTACAAAATTTTTAGAATCTGACAATACCACAAACATCACAAATCCAGTGTTTTTATTCATTTATTGCTTGACCATCCTCTGTAATATTTTCCCCTATATTTTTGGCTGCATACGATTTGATCATCCGTTTATATGACAATGATTTTGTAATATCACTTTCATAGAGATAAGCGAAAGATAATTTACTCTTCTAGCATGGTTGATGTAATTTTTTTATGGTTGGTTATTGGGATGTGTGAAAGGTGCAACTTCATCTGCAGAAACTGTTGTTTGTGGTTGTGCTACAGTTTCATGCCCTGGAAATAGTCTTTCATGTGATTCCCATAAAAAATGTATGGTATATTTGTAGCTGGATATACTGCTTTATTGAACATACTCCTCATAAAAGAGTCCTTTTATTCTGGCTAGGCATATATGAGAACCAAATCCTGAGCTTGTAATTTTACATGTCTAACAGCTGCAAGAATTCTCTGTGGATTAGCATGTATTTCCATACATTCCAAACCTTGTTCTTCTACTACCACCACATAATTCTGGTGCTGGACACACATCCTTATCGCAACAAGATCATCAGCCCACACTTTTATGTCATGATGCTGCAGGAATTGGCTCCCTGGGTAATAGCAGTACTCTAGGAAGCCCTCTCTGCACCAGGACACCTAGCAGTAACATAACTCTATGGAAATGACAGCAAATCACATAAACGTATTCTGTAAACCCTAAAATAAATGTATCCCCAGCCTGATTTCACCTTAGTCAGATCTAAGTAATGCCCAAGGCCATCCAGTAGCAGTCAACCTGAGGACGCATGTGACCAAGGAAAAGTTGAAGAAGGAATAGCAACCCTAACTGACTGTAGTTAAAATACAGATTGTACTTTTGGGCCAGGGCCAGGCACGGTGGCTCACGCTTGTAATCCCAGCACTTTGGGAGAACGAGGTGGCCAGACCACCTGAGGTCGGGGGTTCGAGATGAGCCTGACCAACATAGAGAAACCCCATCTCTACTAAGAATACAGAATTAGCCAGGCGTGGTGGTGCATGCCTGTAGTCCTAGCTACTCAAGAGGCTGAGGCAGGAGAATTGCTTGAACCCAGGAGGCAGAGGTTGCAGTGAGCCGAGATTGCACCATTGCACTCCTTCCTGGGCAACAAGAGTGAAACTCTGTCTCAGAAATAAATAAGTAAATAAATAAAAATAAAATAAATACTCTACTTTTGCAAATTTTACAGAAACACATGGCCATTTGAACACACTGCTGGAACTCTTCCTGGGAACTTGGAAAGGACCTGTGCAAGTGTGTGGTCCTGAAGATTAGTTTTCATTAAACCTGTTTCTGTCTCTAATTCTTTTGTGTGGACACTTCTTGAGAGCCTGCTACTCTTGTTCTAATTATGCAGAAAACTCAGCTGTTTCCTTTTCTTCCCAAAAAAATCAGGCTTTTGTGTTTGATTTGTGTTTGATGAGGGAGCTGTCCAGTTCCTACAAAAGATGAATGAGCAGGCCTTCAAACACTTTCCAAATCCTAAATTATACTGCAGTTCTTCATTCAGAGGATGCAAAAGGAAGAAAGCCCAAATAGGAACTCAATGCTAACAAATGCACTAACTTGAACCACAGCGCCCTCTTTGGGAAATGAAAACCTTTCTTGATATCAGGTTTCCATTTATCCAATATCCAAAATAGGCTTTCATTTATCCAAAACAGAATTTTGGAGGAGTTGGATCTCAAAGATTTTGTTCAATATGTCCCATTACAACGAAAATTAAAAAGGAGAAACAACTAAACGGAAACTTCAAAGGCATATAGAGAGGGATATAAGGATAGAATCTGGAAAAATTCAGTCTTTCTGCAAAATACCTGTGTGGAACACTGGAGTCAGTTATTTCTGTGAGAGTAAGTTGATTTATATCCTCACGGAAAGGGAATTTAGGCCCTCTGGCCACCTCAAATCCTTTCTGGAGCACGATATAAGGGATATGACCAGGCCCGGTGGCTCACGCCTGTAATCCCAGCCCTCTGGGAGGCCGATGTGGGCATATCACTTGAGGCCAGGAGTTCGAGACCAGCCTGGTCAACATGGCAAAACCTCGTATCTACTAAAAATACAAAAACTAGCCAGACGTGGTGACATGCACCTGTAATCCCAGCTACTCGGGAGGCTGAGATGGGAGAACTGCTTGAACCCAGGTGGTGGAGGTTGCAGTAAGCCAAGATCACACCACTGCACTCCAGCCTAAGTGACAGAGTAAGACACCATCTTAAATATATATATATATATATATGTATATGAAACGTACATAAATTAATAAATTCATACACATATAACAATCTGAAAGTCTCCCTCAGTTCCACTCAACTCTACTCTGGAGGCAGTGTGATACAATGCTAAGTGCACAAACAAGACTCAGCAGACCTGGGTTCTGGTCTCTGCTCTGCCACTCACTACCTTTGTGACCTTAGGTATGTTAGTTAACCTTTCTAAGCCTTAGTTTCTCATTTGTAAAACATTAATAGTACCTACTTCATCAGGCTGTTGTGATTATTAAATGAGATAACATGTGGAAATCGTGTAGAATAATGTGTCACACAGTGAATATTCAGTATATGTGAACTATTGTGGTGGTTGTTATTATACGGCTTAGAATCCTTGCTCTGCAGCTTACTAGCCAGGAAACCTTAGGAAAATTATACTTTTCCAAGCCTCATTTTCCTCACCAATAATATGCACCTCTATCTTACAGGATTTCTGTTACGACTGGAGATAATACATTTATGTTTAATGTATTTGAGACATTTAGAAATGGAAATTTCTACTTGCGAGCAGAAAGTTCAGTAAGAAATAATGATGTGTTAGAAAATAATTTTCCAATCACGCTGACCTTGATTAAATAGGACATCATTTAGGATAGAAAATCAGCTGTGAAGCAAAAGAAACTATCATCAGAGTAAACAGGCAACCTACAGAATGGGAGAAAAATTTTGCAATCTATCCATCTGACAGAGGGCTAATATTCAGAAGCTACAAGTAACTTAAACAAATGTACAAGAAAAAAACAACCCCATCGAAAAGTGAGCAAAGGATATGAACAGACACTTCTCAAAAGAAGACATTTATGCGGCCAACAAACATATGAGAAAAAGCTCATTATCACTGGTCATTAGAGAAATGCAAATCAAAACCACAGCAAGGTACCATCTCACACCAGTTAGAATGGCAATCATTAAAAAGTCAGGAAACAACAGATGCTGGAGAGGATGTGGAGAAATAGGAATGCTTTTACACTGTTGATGGAAGTGTAAGTTAGTTCAACCATTGTGGAAGATAGTGTGGCGATTCCTCAAGGATCTAGAACCAGAAATACCATTTGACCCAGCAATCCCATTACTGGGTATATACCCAAAGGATTATAAATCATTCTGCTATAAAGACACATGCACACGTATGTCTATTGCAGCACTGTTCACAATGGCAAAGACTTGGAACCAACCCAAATGCCCATCAATGATAGACTGGATTAAGAAAATGTGGCACATATTCACCATAGAATACTACGCAGCCATAAAAAGGATGAATTCATGTCCTTTACAAGGACATGGATGAAGCAGGAAACCATCATTTGCAGCAAACTAACACAGGAACAGAAAACCAAACACCACATGTTCTCACTCATAAGTGGGAGTTGAACAATGTGAACACATAGACACAGGGAGGGGAACATCACACACTGGGGCCTGTTGTGGAGTGGAGGGCTAGGGGAAGGATAGCATTAGGAGAAATACCTAATGTAGATGACGGGTTGATGGGTGCAGCAAACCACCATGGCACATGTATACCTATGTAACAAACCTGCACATTCTGCACATGTATCCCAGAACTTAAAGTATATATATATATATATTACGCTAGGTAGCAACAAAAGAAAAACAAAGTTATGAAAAACATGAGACTTGAAAGAAAAACAAAAAGAAAATTAGCTATGAAATGTGGCCTTGGACTGTCCAACGAATGGAGCTAAGTAACAGATGTTGGTGGCTGCATCCAGTTGAAGCTGTTTGACATGGGAGAAGTGTAGGGTATAATAGGACATACTTTTTTTTTTTTTTTTTTTTTTGAGACAGTCTTGCTGTCTCCCAGGCTGGAGTGCATGGCATGATCTAGGCTCACTGCAAGCTCCGCCTCCTGGGTTCAAGAGATTCTCCTGCCTCAGCCTCCCGAGTAGCTGGGACTACAGGCTCCCATCACCACACCCGGCTAATTTTTGTATTTTTAGTAGAGACGGGGTTTTACCATATTGGCTAGGCTGGTCTCGAACTCCTGACCTTGTGATCCACCCACCTCAGCCTCCCAAAGTGCTGGGATTACAGGTGTGAGCCATGGCGCCCGGCCAATCGGACATACATTTTTTAAAGATATATGTGGTAACCAGCCTCCAAAACAGTCCCCAAATGCTTCTTGCCTCCTGGTATTTACCTGTGGGTAACTATCAAGAGTAGGCCAAGAGAATATGGAAGAAGTATATCACTTTTTATACTGACTGATAATTCACAAAGTCTGTGAATTTTAAAATGTATAATTTGCTGATTTTTAGTATGTTCACCAAATTGTGCAATCCTCACCACAATCTAGTTCCAAAATATTTTCATCATCCCCAAAAGAAACACTGTACCCATTAATAGTAACTTCCCATTTATCCCTCTCTCCCACACACTGGCAACCACTAATCTACTTTCCATCTCTATGGATTTATGGATTGTAGATTTATGGAAAAGTCATAACTAGTTAATTGAGGACTTTTCATATAAATGAAATCATACAATAAGTAGCCTTATATATCTGGCTTTTTTCATTTAGTGTAATCCATGTTGTAGCGGTATAAATACTTCATTCCTCTTTATGGCTGAGTAACAGTCCACTGTATGATTATACTACATTTTGTTTAACCATTCATTAGTTAATGGACATACGGGTTTTTTCTACCTTTTGACTGTTATGAATAGTGCTGCCATGAACTTATTTTTATTCTTTGCTGTTCATCTACATTAGTATTTAGGATTATGGATTTTCTAGATCTGATACTCTCCAGCTTTACTGTATTATGATCAGAAGCTGTGATACTGCATTTTTTTTTTTTTACTTTGGATTGATATTTTATTTGTAGCTTAGTACCTAATCAATTTTGGAAACTAATCATGGGCACTTAAAAACAAGATGTATGCTTGGCTTTCAGGTGTGGAATTTTATATATCTCTATTAGATATACATATATATGTATTAATTATCTTAACAAAGGTAGGTGGTAGTGAGTGTAAATATGCCAATTTCCACATCTTCTATAATAAAGAGTTGACATAGTTCAAAGGTGATAAATCAATATGAGAAGTATTAGTCTATTATTTAAAGATATGACAATAATATTGGGTAGCCAAACCTGGGGTGAAGGAAGGATAGGGAGGTGAGGTGTAGAATTATACTTATTTCCTCATTTTTCAAAGTGGGAATTCAATGTAAACCCAATTATAAGGTAAAAAATGATTTAGTATATTGTGTCAATAACCAAAATATGTGAAATAATTTTGCCATTATAAGAAAACAATACTCACATTGGATCAGAAAGTAAAATCATTTATAAAGAACACACCTAAAACAAAGTTACTCATAAAGTTGAAAAATAAGAGGACAGGATGATTCATACATGGCAAATTAAATAAAGAGAATGCAGAGACTTTAATATCAGGCAATGGGAAATGGAAGACAAAGGACATTAAATGAGGGAAACATGCCATTCCACATTGACGACTTAGCAGTCATGACCACTTACGCCCCAAATAAACCATCAAAACAAATAAAGAAAATATTTACTTGCACTTTTTGAATTGTCTTCTTAGTGGGTTCTCTAGGGATTACAATAGGCATCTTAGTTTATCACAATCTACTTTATGGTAATGCTCATAATTCTGGTAAAACACAGAAACTTTACTGCACTATAGCTCTATTTTCTTCTCCATACTTATATTTTTAGATGCTATTTATATATTTATATTGAATATATTTATATTTTATATGTTGATATAATTTATGACATATACAGATATGGCATATATATGTGCTATTACATCTATGTATGTTATAAAACCAACAATAAAGTGTTAAAATTATTGCTTTAAACAATCTATGTCTTTTAAATAAGAGAAGAAAAGAAAAATGTACACATTTATCCACAAATTTACCATTTTTGATGTTCTTTAATCCTTCCTGTAGATTTGCATTCCTGTCTGTTCTTGTAAAGAATGTTTGATATCAATTCTCTCAGGCTCTGTTTATCTGTTTATCACTTTATTTTATTTTCATTGTTAAAGGATAGTTTTTGGAACCCTTGCTTGCCATATTCTTCTGTTAGCACTTTGAATATGTCATTCCACTGCCTGCGAATTTCCATTGTTCATGATGAGGAGTCAGCTGCTAATCACATTATTGCTTCCCCTGTACGTTTGTAGTTATTTTTCTCTTGCTGTTTTCATGATTTTCTCATTGTCTTGGTTTGACTATGACATGTTTAGTTGTTAATATCTTGTGTTCATCCTACCTGGAGTTTGTTTAGCTTCCCAAATTTGGGGAAATGTTGTCACTATTTCTTCAAATATTTATTTACCATTTTATTTTCCTATCTCTTTTCCGGGATATCCATTACATACATATTGATATGAGAGAGAATGACAGAGGGCAGCGGGTGGGGTAGAGAGAGAGAGACAGAGACAGAGACAGACAGACAGACAGGGTTGACACTGCAATCTACAGGTCTCCTCTACCCTGACACACTGATTCTTGCTGATGTGACAGGCCCACTTATTTCCTTTTTCATCCTGACCTCCTTAGCCACTTGGTGTTAAGTAGTAATCAGGAAGTCCCTGAAGCTAGACAACACACCTCTATTTTGTGATTTCAAAAAACTGTCATGGAGTTTGTTCTGTGTGTCAGTTACTTACACGACTCAATGCCCCACTGGCTCTGTGGGAGGCCATCACAGAGAACGACCTCACTCAGCAGGCCCCCACTTTAATTTGCTCAGCACTCAGCTACTTTCCCCACACATTACGGTTTAAAGTAATAGGTGTTTTCAAGATTAATTAAAGATGTATTTTATTTCGGAGAGAAAGCAGTCTTCTTAAACAGAAAGTTCTTATCGGCTCATTTTTTCACCTCTTTGATCAGCAAATATATATCCAATCCCAGCAAAGTATTTGTCATTGTGCAAGATGCTGAGGACATCAAATATGAAAAAGACTCCACATTTCTGTCTCTAATCTCAGTCCTTAGATTGGTCACTTTTAAAACTACGTTAAGAGTACATCGTGTGATAATTATTAAATAACTCCTTAAGAGTGATCTCTCAAAGCCACAGCTACATATTAAAGTGGTACAAAGTAGTTTCTGGAAATAAAAATAATTTCTAATACTTCTATGGCACTTGTAGTGTACCATTTTAATAAGTTCCTTATCAGGCACTCAGATAAAATAAGCATGCTTTCTAGAAGGTACCAGAATCTACCAATCCACTTGAAATTCAAGTACCAATCTACTTGAAATACATGGCCAGGCGTGGTAGCTCATGCCTGTAATCCTAACACTTTGGGAGGACGAGGCAGGTGGATCACCTGAGGTCAGAAGCTCAAGACCAGCCTGGCCAACATGGTGAAACCCCATCTCTACTAAAAATACAAATATTAGCCAGGCATGATGGTGAGCACCTGTAACCCCAGCTACCTGGGAGGCTGAGGCAGAAGAATCACTTGAACCTGGGAGGCAGAGGTTGCAGAGAGCCGAGATCGCACCCACTGCACTTCAGCCTAGGTGACAAGAGCAAAATTCCATCTCAAACAAAAACAAAAACAAGTACATGACTTAAAAAAAAAAGGCATCTTGTAGTTCAAATAAACCTTGCAGCTGGTAAGTCCTTCTACCAGACAGGCCCATGTACACAAAATGGCTTCTTTTTATCTTGATATTGCCAACTGAAATGTATCATGGAGAGAATTTCTCCTTACCCACAGAATTTAAGATTGTAGAAGACTTGGCCTGACACTGTAACAGAAGGCAGACTGTCCTCAGATCTGCAGATATATTATTTAGAATTTACTTAAAAGAGCTGGAAAATACCTTCCTTTAGTGAGAAGATTCCAAAGGCCTATGTAATCCTATTTTTTCTGAATACTGACATCAGCAATGTAATACTAATGTCCTTTAAGTGTCAAAAACATCATGCAAACATTTCCGGATATCAAAACTAGATGATATTAGATTTGGCTTTTGGATACCATGCCAGCATTTAGATCACGTCAATTCAAACTCAACCCTGAATCTGACTCTACGCAATTCATAAAATTGCCTTGCCTGAATATAAACAGAACAGTAGGTAGCAGTAAAATTTCCACAACATTTTTCCTCTTTTTGTTCCATTTACAGTGAGAAGCTTTTGTTTGTTTGTTTCTGCAGACACACATTTATAAATGTTCTGCTCTGCATGGAAAGTTAACACTACCAGAGTGAGTTTTATTTTAAACATGCAAGGAGATGTTTTTGTATGTACAGAAAGGGAACTAATAACTACATCAAGGAGGAAAATGGGGTAGATAGGTCCTGACAGAGTGTGAGCACAGTGGCTGCACTGAACTCATAAGGGCTCTTGCTAGCTAAGGATAAAATCTCATTATCTCCAGTTATGGGTGACAACATTTGGAAGAACACTGTTTCCAGTTAAAAGTATCCTAGTTATCTGCTCTGGAGTAATCCAAGATCCACTGAAACCAAGGCTGCTTCCCATACCCGGCTGTCATGCGTACCACTGTTGTGCTTATATTAATAATATGAGACTTCAACTCTTGGACTTCATTTCCTCCTGACAATAGCCACCATGAGTTGTTTAGGAGGAGAAGACAATTTAAAGCAACATTTTCTAAGTAACTGAAATAAATCTAGTCTCAGGTATTATGCCTAGAACACCACGAAGAAGCATGTCATGATCCAGCTAGGCTGGGTCATGGGTCCAGATCTAGCAACTCGATCCATTTTCCAAGACAGCAGCAATCTGCGTCAAGTTAAGAACTTGTTTCCCTTCCTAATTCCTTTGGCTGTGAACTGACTTAGAATTGAAAACGTATTATTTTAGCTAAAATTTATGAATTATTTATTTGCCTCAGCTTTCTTTCTTAAGATTTCCTTGTACGTTTAAGTATAACTACAATGTAGAGTTAACCCAATTATATCAGAATGGTAAATTCTTTTCCCCACAAAAAGAACCCTCCGGATTTACAGATGTCTTGCTTTGATTTACATCCATCCATGTTGCAACAGAGCTTAGCCACTTTTTTCTTTGCCTTTCCTTGGTTCCTCCTGCATTTTGAGGGTGGTAAGGAAGTATAAACATTAAAGTATATATTTGATTTATTGCCTGATCCACTTTCTCTGACAATAGAAACAGGCCATATCCAATAAGAAATTAAATCATTCAAATATGTCTTTGTAGCTAGAAATTAATTCACTCTTTTATAAGAATTTGAAACTATGTATTTAGAAAATATATACAGTCATTACTTTAGGAAATTGAATAAAATCCACTAGAAATTTGAGGAAAGGATCCAAGACATTTTCACAACTGTCTTCCCAGGATTCTTCACAGTTGAATACAAAATAAGACATGAGAGATCATAAGTCTTGAGAAATGTATTTCATATTTAGGGCAAACAGATGTTTCCAGCTGATTTATAATCTCTTCTTTTCTCAAAAGCAGCAAAAAGCACCATTATAAAATGTAAAATGGAGAAGAATCGTCTGAAGGGCCACCATGCAACCATATGGCACAGGATCTAGATTATGCACTGCAGTGGTTCCGAAATGTGGCCCTTGGGCCAGCAGCCTCAGCATCACCTGCAAACTGGTTAGAGATGCAAATTCTCATGTCCTTCTTCAGACCAACTACATCAGAAACTGAGGATGGGGCCCAGCAGTCACTGTCCTAACAAGTTCTCCAGGTGACCCTGATGCACACTCAAGCTTGGTACCACTGCTCTGTGATTTTCTGTTCTGAATTTGAGGTCTGCTGTTGTTAAGCTGCCATACTTAAAAAGAAAGGAGTTGGAAAGTCATTTTCAACTAAAAAACATTTCAAACAGAGGAAATAGAAAAAATAAAGGACTGAAGGCCAATGCCTTGGCTGCAGAAGCAGCTAATGCATTTTATTTTTAGACCTCATCAGTTATTTATTTCTTTTCTTTCAATCCCAATATCTTAGAATTAGGCTTTATTGTAGTATCAGAAAGGGCAAACAGTCACCCACAATGCACTAGAACAACTCACAAGCCAGCATCTCATATGACTGGCTGGTACCCACGCCATATAAAGCTTTAAATGTATCTCCCCAACAGGGGATGGTAGAGAATACAAACACATGGAGCAACTACTGTCTTAGAATTTAATTATGGTTAATAAAGAATACAAATGAAATATACAATACGAAGGCATCAGGGAAGGACCCAGTAGAAAGAAATCACTCCAGATGATTCAAATAAAGAGACCTTAGTGAAGGGAAGATTTTAGAGGTGTGGGCAGGATTAAGGAAGCAAACAAAGTAGGCTCAGAGACCCAGAGACTGGCGACAGTGCAGTCACCAGCATCCCTTGGATGGAAACGACAAGGAGAGAAAATAGTGTCATTGGCAAAGAAGGTGGCCCAGTGGGAGCTGTCTTCATGGAAGGATCCAGTTGCTGCCCAAGATAGAACTCCAAAGCATGAAGCTAGGATGTTAGATATATTGTGACTTACCTCTCCTGCCCTCCAATCTCCTGCCTTCCACCTGCCAAACAAAACCGAGCTAACGGCAAGGGAGCCTGGGTGATACAACCCACACTGGTCTAATGCCCAGGGTATGGAGCCAAGCAGAGAAGAATGAGACTAACTGGGAGGGGTGGAGTACTAGAGAGTAACAAGGATTACCGACAAATAGGACTCAGAGGCTTTGACTCTCATTTAACTCTACTTTTTTGGGAACAGGTACATGCATCATTTCTCTTTTATGATAGGCAGCTTTAATGTTGAACTCCAATTTTTAAAAGGTCCTTAAATAAATATTTACTATTTCAACGTTGTATTAACCCTAGTGATGTCAGCAACTACGACCAAATCAATAACCATAATTATCAGAGACGTTTAGAACTTTTGATTCAGAAATGGCATTGGAACAATTTATGTAGTTAAATAGCTTTTAAAATATTGTTTATATCCCACAAGAACAACTCATAAAAGATATTAGCATATTTTAATTAACATGTTTTAGTAGCAAAATTATATTTAAATGACATTTTGTTATCCTCCTAATAGCTTTACAAGTAATTTTCAGACACATTTGAATCCCTGCCCAGAGGGTTTTATTAACATAAAACAACCAAATAATTTAGCAACATTTATAAAAAGTTTTGTGTAACCATCCAAATTTCTAAAGCTCTGATTTGGGCTTCTGTGGTGCATGTATAATCAGTACACAGGAGGAACACAAAGTCGCCTTTCTAAAACTGTCTCTACTTCATAGAGAGACACCAACAAGAAGACCTCTACATGCAGGGCAGACCAGTGGCTTGCTGCTGCTGGCTTACACTGGCCTTGAGAGTGGATTCTGTGCATCTCTTCCCCACTCCATGTTTAGTGGCTTCACATGGATAGTTTGAAATCTGCCACAATGGGAGTATTGTCACCATGGAAACTGACAAAAGTTACAAATAGGAGTTTACTATCTGTGAAAATACAGAGGCCCACTAGGCGTGCAGGCTTCTCCCTAGGACCCGTAACATATTTTTTGGCTGTCTAGGATTTGCTGGGGATAGCCCTTGTCTCTATGATTCCTGTGGACTTTACTACTGAAATCAACTCTTTTTCTGGGGCTGATAATACTGGAAGTTTCCATGTTGCATGTGCAGTTAGTACCTGCATTGAGGTAGGGGAGACACCTCTACCTGGGGCCATTAGTGTCACTATGGCCCAGGCCTTCCAATGTCCATCTCAGGAAGAGGTGGTCTCTTCAAAGACACTGCCTCACCTCCAGCCTATCCAAGGGTAGCAGCTTAGCCAATCCTTAGACATTTCCCCCTGAGCCAGCATCCTCCTCCTTCTGCTGTTCTCAGGCTCACCTTCTGTTTTGCCAGAGTTTGTCTTATTTCTCTGGTCTCTGCAAGTGCTCCTTGCTGCTTGGCAAGGTCTCTCCCAGGTCCTGCTGTCTAACGTCCAGATTCTCACACATTTTAATAATACATACTTTTTCTTTAATACCATCCCTTTACCTCACACCCTACTTACACTCAAGGAAGGAGAGGAAGAACAATTCAGCCCTCCTCCACCACTTTCTCTGTTCAGAAGGCACATGAACTGTGGCCACAAGCCAATGCTCTACATTAGCCTAACCACAGTTTTCCCCTGATACTTGAAATCATGACAAGGTCTTAGTAGAATGCCAGATGTTTTTGCCCCAGGTTACAAAGGCCATTATTTCCTAAATAAAATTGAGCCTGAAACCAAAAATTCTTTTAACTCTTTAGTGACATTTTATTTATGCCATTAAAAAAATTTAGTGTCTGCGTGAGCTATGGAGCCACCTGATAATGATGAAGTTTCCATTTAACATTTTCCTTCTCCCATTTAGCCCATATATTATACTGAATTACCAGGTTCAGAGAGCAGACAAACAGAAGTTTAAATAAGAAATTACTTTCTGATTGCTGGCAAGATGGCCAAATAGGAACAGCTCCGGTTTGCAGCTCCCAGCGAGACTGACACAGAAGGTGGGTGATTTCTGAATTTCCAACTCAGGTACCCCATTCATCTTATTGGGACTAATTAGACTGTGGGTGCAGCCCACTGAGGGTGAGCTGAAGCAGGGTAGGGCGTCACCTCACCTGGGAAGTGCAAGGGGTCAGGGAACTCCCTCCGCTAGCCAAGGGAAGCCGTGAGGGACTGTGCTGTGAGGAACAGCGCACTCCGGACGAGATACTGTGCTTTTCCATGGTCTTCACAACCCGCAGAATAGGAGACTCCCTCCGGTGCCTACACCACCAGGGCTCTGGGTTTCAAGCACAAAACTAGGCGGCCATTTGGGCAGACGCCAAGCTAGCTGCAGGAGTTTTTTGTTTTTTTTTTAATGCCAGCAAGACAGAACCATTCACTCCCCTGGAAGGAGGTGCTGAGGCCAGGGAGCCAAGTGGTCTGGCTTGGTGGGTCCCACCCCCACGGAGCCCAGTAAGCTAAGATCCACTGGCTTGAAATTCTCGGTGCCAGCACAGCAGTCTGAGGTTGACCTGGGATGCTCGAACTTGGTAGGGGGAGGGGCATCCACCATTGCTGAGGCTTGAGTAGGTGGTTTTACCCTCACAGTGTAAACAAAGCCACGGGAAGTTTGAAAAGGGCAGAGTGCACCGCAGCTCAGCAAGGCCACTGTGGCCAGACTGCCTCTCTAGATTCCTCCTCCCTGGGCAGGGCATCTCTGAAAGAAAGGCAGCAGCCCCAGTCAGGGGCTTACAGATGAAACCCCCATCTCCCTGGAACAGAGCACCTGGGGGAAGGGGCAGCTGCGGGCACAGCTTTGGCAGACTTAAACGTCCCTGCCTGACGGCTCTGAAGAGAGCAGCGGATCTCCCAGCACAGCGTTAGAGCTCTGCTAAGGGTCAGACTGCCTCCTCAAGTGGGTGTCTGATCCCCGGGTCTCCTGACTGGGAGACTCCTCCCAGTAGGGGCCGATAGACACCTCATACAGGAGAGCTCTGGGTGGCATCTGGTGGGTGCCCCTCTGGGACGAAGCTTCCAGAGGAAGGAACAGGCAGCAATCTTTGCTGTTCTGTAGGCTCTGCTGGTGATACCCAGGCAATCAGGGTCTGGAGTGGATCCCAGCAAACTCCAGCAGACCTGCAGCAGAGGGACCTGACTGTTAGAAGGAAAACTAACAAACAGAAAGGAATAGCATCAACATCAACAAAAAGGACATCCACTCAGAGACCCCCATCTGAAGGTCACCAACGTCAAAGACCAAAGGTAGATAAATCCACAAAGATGGGGAGAAACCAGTGCAAAAAGGCTGAAAATTCCCAAAGCCAGCATGCCTCTTCTCTTCCAAAGGATCACAACTCCTCGCCAGCAAGGGAACCAAAGTGGACGGAGAAAGAGTTTGACGAATTAACAGAAGTAGGCTTCAGAGGGTGGATAATAACAAACTCCTCCGAGCTAAAGGAGCATGTTCTAACCCAATGCAAGGAAGCTAACAATCTTGAAAAAAGGTTAGAGGAATTGCTAACTAGCATAACCAGTTTAGAGAAGAACATAAATGACCTGATGGAGCTGAAAAACACAGCACAAGAACTTTGTGAAGCATACACAAGTATCAATAGCCGAATCAATCAAGTGGAAGAAAGGATATCAGAGACTGAACATCAACTTAATGAAATAAAGCGAGAAGACAAGATTAGAGAAAAAAGAATGAAAACGGAATGAACAAAGTCTCGAAGAAATATGAGACTATGTGAAAAGACCAAATCTACGTTTGACTGGTGTACCTGCAAGTGGCAGGGAGAATGGAACCAAGTTGGAAAATGTTCTTCAGGATATTATCCAGGAGAACTTCCCCAACCTAGCAAGACAGGCCAACATTCAAATTCAGGAAATAGACCACCACAAAGATTCTCCTCAAGAAGAGCAACCCCAAGACACGTAATCGTCAGATTCACCAAGGTTGAAATGAAGGAAAAAATGTTAAGGGCAGCCAGAGAGAAAGGTCAGGTTACCCACAAAGGGAAGCCCATCACACTAACAGGGGATCTCTCTGCAGAAATCCTACAAGCCAGAAGAGAGTGGGAACCAATATTCAACATTCTTAAAGAAAACAATTTTATTTTCTTTTTTTCTTTTTTGAGACACCTCAGTCTCCCAAGTAGCTGGGATTACAGGCACGCACCATCATGCCCAGCTAATTTTTTTTGTATTTTTATAGAGACAGAGTTTTGCCATGTTGGCCAGGTTGGTCTCGAACTCATGACCTCAGGTGATCCGCCTGCCTCAGCCTCCCAAAGTGCTGGGATTACAGGCATGAGCCACCGCGCCCAGCCAAAGAAAACAATTTTCAACCCAGAATTTCATATCCAGCCAAATTAACCTTCATAAGCGAAGGAGAAATAAAATCCTTTACAGACAAGCAAATGCTGAGAGATTTTGTCAGCACCAGGCCTGCCTTCCAAGAGCTCGTGAAGGAAGCACTAAACCTGGAAAGGAACAACCTGTACCAGCAACCGCAAAAGCATACCAAATGGTAAAGACCATCGACACTATGAAGAAACTGCATCAACTAACGGGCAAAATAGCCAGCTAGCATCATAATGACACAATCAAATTCACACATAACAATATTAACCTTAAGTGTAAAAAGGCTAAATGCCCCAATTAAAAGACACAGTGATAAATTGGATACAGTTAAGACCCATCAGCGTGCTGTATTCAGGAGACGCATCTCATGTGCAAAGACGCACATAGGCTCAAAATAAAGGGATGGAGGAATATTTACCAAGCAAATGGAAAGAAAAAAAGCAGGGGTTGCAATCCTGGTCTCTGATAAAACAGACTTTAAACCAACAAAGACCAAAAGAGACAAAGAAGGGCATTACATAATGGTAAAGGGATCAATGCAACAAGAAGAGCTAACTATCCTAAATATATATGCACCCAATACAGGAGGATCCAGATTCATAAACTTCTTAGAGACCTACAAACACACTTAGACTCTCACACAATAATAGTGGGAGAATTTAACACCCCACTGCCAATATTAGACAGAGCAATGAGACAGAAAATTAACAAGGATATTCAGGACTTGAACTCAGCTCTGGACCAAGTGGACCTAATAGACATCTACAGAACTCTACACCCCAAATCAACAGAATGTACGTTCTTCTTAGCACCACATCGCATTTATTCTAAAAGTAACCACATACTTGGAAGTAAAACACTCCTCAGCAAATGCAAAAGAATGAAAATCATAACAGTCTCTCAGATCACAGTGCAATCAAAATAGAACTCAGGATTAAGAAACTCACTCAAAATCACATAATTACATGGAAACTGAACAACCTGCTCCTGAATGACTACTGGGTAAATAACGAAATTAAGGCAGAAATAAAAAAGTTATTTGAAACCAATGAGAACAAAGACACAATGTACCAGAATCTCTGGGACACATTTAAAGCAGTGTTTAGAGGGAAATTTAATGCACTAAATGCCCACAACAGAAAGCAGGAAAGAGCTATAACTGACACCCTAATATCAAAATTAAAAGAACTAGAGAAGCAAGAGCAAAGAAATTCAAAAGCTAGCAGAAGACAAGAAATAGTTACTAAGATCAGAGCAGAACTGAAGGAGATAGAGACATGAAAAATCCTTCAAACAATCAATGAATCCAGGAGCTGATTCTTTGAAAAGATCAACAAAATAGACCGCTAGCCAGACTAACAAAGAAGAAAAGCGCGAAGACTCATATAGATGCAATAAAAAGTGATAAACGGGATATCACCACTGATCCCACAGAAATACAAACTACCATAACAGAATACTATAAACACCTCTACACAAATAAACTAGAAAATCTAGAAGAAATGGATAAATTCCTGGACACATACACCCTCCCAAGTTTTCCTTCCCAAACGAGGAAGAAGTTGAATCCCTGAATAGACCAATAACAAGTTCTGAAATCGAGGCAGTAACTAATAGCCTACAAACCAAAAAAAGTCCAAGACCAGACAAATTCACAGCCAAATTCTACCAGAGGTACAAAGAGGAGCTCTTGACCAATCCTTCTGACACTACTCCAAACAACAGAAAAAGAAGGACTTCTCCCTAACTCATTTTATGAGGCCAGCATCATCCTGATACCAAAACCTGGCAGAAACACAACAAAAAAAGAAAATTTCAGGCCAATAGCCCTGATGAACATCGAAGTGAAAATCATCAATAAAATACTGGCAAACTGAATCCAGCAGCACATCAAAAAGCTTATCCACCACCATCAAGTTGGCTTCATTCCTGGGATGCAAGGCTGGTTCAACATATGCAAATCAATAAATGTAATCCATCACATAAACAGAACCAATGACAAAAACCACATGATTATCTCAATAGATGCAGAAAAGACCTTCAACAAAATTCAACACCCCTTCATGCTAAAAACTCTCAAAAAACTAGGTGTTGATGGAATGTATCTCAAAATAATAAGAGCTATTTATGACAAACCCACAGCTAATATCATACTGAATGGGCAAAAACTGGAAGCATTCCCTTTGAAAACTGGCACAAGACAAGGATGTCCTCTCTCAGCCCTCCTATTCAACAGAGTATTGGAAGTTCTGGCCAGGACAATCAGGCAAGAGAAAGAAATAAAGGGTATTCAAATAGAACAAAAAGGGTATTCAAGTACTCTCAAATTTATTAAGAGTAATTGTCTCTGTTTGCACATGACATGACTGTATATTTAGAAAACCCCATCATCTCAGCCCAAAATCTCCTTAAGCTTATCAGCAACTTCAGCAAAGTCTCAGAATACAAAATCAGTGTGCAAAAATCACAAGCATTCCTATATATCAACAACAGAGAACCAAATCATGAGTGAACTCCCATTCACAATTGCTACTAAGAGAATAAAATACCTAGGAATACAACTTACAAGGGATGGGAAGGACCTCTTCAAGGAGAACTACAAACCACTGCTCAATGCAATAAGAGAAGACACAAATAAATGGATAAACATTCTATGTTCATGGACAGGAAGAATCAGTATTGTGAAAATGGCCATACTGCCCAAAGTAATTTATAGATTCAATGCTATCCCCATCAAGACACCATTGACTTCCTTCACAGAATTGGAAAAAACTACTTTAAATTTCATATGGAACCAAAAAGGAGCCTGCATAGCCAAGACAATCCTAAGCAAAAAGAACAACGCTGGAGGCATCACGCTACCTGACTTCAAACTATACTACAAGGCTACAGTAACCAAAACAGCATGATACTGGTACCAAAACAGATATATAGACTAATGGAATGAACAGAGCCCTCAGAAATAACACCACACATTTACAACCATCTGATCTTTGACAAACCTGACAAAAACAAGCAAGGGGACAGCATTCCCTATTTAATAAATGGTGTTGGGAAAACTGGATAGCCATATGCAGAAAACTGAGACTAGACCCCTTCATTACACCTTATACAAAAATTAACTCAAAATGGATTTAAAACGTAAACATAAGACCTAAAACCATAAAAAACCCTAGAAGAAAACCTAGGCAATACCATTCAGGACAATACCATTCATGGGCAAAGACTTCATGACTAAAACACCAAAAGCAATGGCAACAAAAGCCAAAATTGACAAATGGGATCTAATTAAACTAAAGAGCTTCTGCACAGCAAAAGAAACTATCATCAGAGTGAACAGGGAACCTACAGAATGGGAGAAAATTTTTGCAGTCTACCTATCTGTCAAAGGGCTAATATCCAGAATCTACAAAGAACTTAAACAAATTTACAAGGAAAAAACAAACAAGCTCATCAGAAAGTGGGCGAAGGATATGAACAGACACTTCTCAAAAGAAGACATTTATGTAGCCAACAAACATATGAAAAAAAGCTCATCATCACTGGTCATTAGATGAGAAATGCAAATTGAAGAAATTGAGAAATGCAAATTGAAACCACAATGAGATATCATCTCACGCCAGTTAGAATGGTGATCATTAAAAAATCAGGAAACAACAGATGCTGGACAGGATATGGAGAAATAGAAATGCTTTTACACTGTTGATGGGAGTGTACATTAGTTCAACCATTGTGGAAGACAGTGTGGCAATTCCTCAAGGATCTAGAACCAGAAATACCATTTGACCCAGCAATCTCATTACTGGGTATATACCCAAAGGATTATAAATTATTCTACTATAAATATACATGCACATGTATGTTTACTGCGGCACTATTCACAATAGCAAAGTCTTGGAACCAACCCAAATGCCCATCAATGATAGACTGGATAAAGAAAATGTGGCACATATATACCATGGAATACTATGCAGCCATAAAAAAGTATGAGTCCATGTCCTTTGCAGGGACATGGATGAAGCTGGAAACCATCATTCTCAGCAAACTAATACAAGAACAGAAAACCAAACACCACATGTTCTCACTCATAAGTGGGAGGTGAACAATGAGAACACATGGACACAGGGAGGGGAACATCACACACCAGGGCCCGTTGGGGGTGGGGGACTAGGGGAGGGATAGCATTAGGAGAAATACCTAATGTAGATGACGGGCTGATGGGTGCAGCAAACTACCATGGCACGTGTATTGCACATTCTGCACATATATCCCAGAACTTAAAGTATAATAATAATAATAATAATAAAAGAAATTACTGTCTGTATACTTGACCAGTGGGTCTATATGTCTGGGTAAGGATGAGCAACCACAGACCTCCTCTGTAAGTTAGTTTCCCAGTCTGCAAAATGTGAACCATAATGGTCCCCACCTGGCTAGACTGAGATAAGATCCAAAATACAGCTTGCACAGAGCAAGCATCCAAACATATTAATCACCATTTTCATTATTATTAGTGTGGAAGTCCACATGTCCTTTTTCATCTAAATTTTATCTTACTTTGAGAACAAAGGATCTTTTTGAGTACAAAAGAGAACTTAATTTTTATTCTCTTTTTTCTTTTCTACCTAGAATAGTTTGGGTTTTTGGTTTTACGCTTTTGTTGTTTTACAAAGAGAGATAATACAAAGAGGCAACAAATTTATTAAGAGTAAATTTCATACTGATGTTTGGTGAAGGTCTAGCACGAATAGTAAAAGTTGTTTTAGACACTCTCCATTCTGCTATTCTAGGGAGTGTTCCAACCATACTGAAGATATGGCCATCTGAGGGGATGGGGAGAAGAATAGTGGGTTTAAGGTGGGAGAAAAACATAACCACAAAGAGGATTTTATAAAAATGAGGCAAAATTGATCACCCTGGCTCTGGCCTTGTTCCCGCTCTGTGGGGTTTCCTCTTTTTCTTACAGCAAAAGAATTTTAAAGATTTTGTGTAATTACAGAGAACTTTGAAATCAGAAAATGCAGTTACCAGGGGAGGGCAAGATGTTTCAATCTGAGGAACACACTTCATTATTAGTACTTTATCTAATATCCACGTTAGTATCCTGCACAGTCCAATGCGTTATGCTGTAAACATTTTAAATTTCTCTACATATGTATTCACTTAGCAGTAAATAAAAAATAAATGGATATTAAAAAATGAGAGTTTCCAAGACATTTAAAACATGGATAGCAGCTTAAAGTTTTTACATGTCTAATATATCAGATTCTCGTAACTGCTTAAAGCCCTTTAGGAGTAAGTCTAGAACAACACAATCATTACAAAACAGATGCATACACCTACATTGTAACTGGTTATACAAGTGTTAATACCACGACTTAGAATTTTCTTTATCTTTTTACTCCAATAGGAAGATTTGTATCATGAAAGCCTGGAGAGTTTCTCACCTAAACTCTCATCCTCCCAGATCTAAAACGATGGCATTCATCCACTTTCACTTGCCAAATTAGGATTCTTAATGATTTTAGATCTTTTTCTGTTTTAAAGCTGAAACCAGGATTATGAGCTCGTCTACATTTTTATTGTAAATAATGCATTCTGCATTCTATTACAGAGAAATTGAAGGCTTGTGCTTCCTAAGCCTTTAAGCTACAAACACATTTGTCTGAATCTAATAATCCAGGTAAGGAGAATTGTAATTTATAATTACCCATGATAAAGAAATACCAATTAGCCAAGTGTAAACTGCTAGCACTGAGGCAGTAAAAATAGGGTCTGGAGGCAGGGAACGTAAGGCCGATTCACACTTCAGCTATGACAGGAAATATCCCCTCCATAGCGCATGCACCAAATAACTAACTTTGTAACTTTACTTCATCCTCCATTTACATAGGGCATACCTCAGGTAACCAACAGAATCCTCCAGAGGGTATTTAAACTCCCAAAGTTCTATACCAGGGCCCTTGAGCCCCTAAGCTTGGGCCGCTCCCACACTGTGGAGTGTACTTTCAATTTCAATACATCTCTTCGTTCCATCCTTGCTTTGTTTGTGCGTTTTGTCCAGTTCTTTGTTCAAGATGCCAAGAGCCTGGATACCCGCCACCGGTAACAGTATGGTTGTGCTGGTGTCTCTCACAAAGGGCTCTTATTCACCCTCTGTTTTCCTTAATCTTTCTTCCCCCTAAACCAAGATCTACTAAAAATATAATCTCTGAGCTTAAGGGAGATTAGAATACAGAGATGTAGGATGGGCTACAGAACAACTCATGTCACCATTAAGACAGGGCTGCAACGTCACTATATTATAGCTCCTGTCACCCTGGGTAGACCTGTCCCCCACTGGAATTTTGGACTTCACATATCTATCTTCAGCCCATAAAGGTCATCTTACCTGAACTCCTAAGGAATCAACCTTTTTGGAGCAGAGGGAAGGAACTATTGTCCAGGATGCAAATAGGCCAGGTGTGCTCTTTAGAAACTAACAGAACAACCAGAAACTACCAAACTGAGCAGGATGGCAGGGTCTGGATGGATGCTGCTGCAGGGCAGGTTCCTCCACAAGATGGACCCAAAGAAAGCCTTTAAATACTGACCATGAGTGTGAGAAAAACCACTCCTCCCCCATACGAAGGGCTGCAGCAGAACACAGCCTACACTCGGATGTGCAGATGTATCATCTAAGGTTATTTACAAGAGCTAAAGAAGGTCCTCCTTTGGTGAGAGGACTGCAGAGTTATTCAATACGTCATCATCAGTAGTGAAAGAACAGCGTACTTTAAGGGTGAAGAATTCATACAGATGGTTTCAGGTATCGATGCAGATAGATGTTAAGAGCTTTTACTTTTAGAAAAAGACTGCTAGAAAGGAAATTTTCAGGACAAAATGGAAAACCAGGCAAGGATCACCAACTTGGAAGAAAATACACAACATGGAAAAAGAAGACCAGAATTAACAGAAAAAATGTCTCCAGAGGAAACAAATAATTAAGTGAACCGATTAAAACTAGAAAAGAACATGCAGCATCTTCAGTGAGATTTAGGGAATATTTAATCCACAAAACAAAAATGGGATCCCATAAAAAAGAAATAGCAGAGAACAACAAAGAGAGTTCAACAAATAAAACTGGGATTGTCCACATGGGGAAAAAATTAGTATAAGACCTGAAAAATGCAATCAAGAAATTCTAAACAGGCCAAGTGTGGTGGCTCACACCTGTGATCCCAGCACTTTGGGAGGCTGAGGCAGGCGGATCACCTGAGGTCAGGAACTCAAGATCACCCTGGTCATCATGGTGAAACCCGTCTCTACAAAAAATACAAAAATTAGCCAGGTGTGGTGGTGTGCACCTGTAATCCCAGCTACTCGGAAGGCTGAGGCAGAAGAATCACTTGAACCCAGGAGGTGGAGATTGCAGTTAGCCAAGATCATGCCACTGCACTCCACTCTGGGCAACAGAGTGAGACTCCATCTCAAAAAAAAAGAAAGAAAGAAAAAGAAATTCTAAACATTATGGAGGATATGAGCTTTATGCAAAAAAAGAAAAGGAAATCTGGGCTGGAATATTATGAGAGGGTCGTTGAAGTGAGTTAGGAAGGCCCAATCTGACAAGGGTATTTGAAAAAGATAGTGCAGAGAAAATGGAAGGAAGGAAGTCATTAAACACCACCAAACAAACAAATAAAACAGGGAACAATTTCCCAGAACAGAAGGCTATTGGGCTTCATATTAGAAGGCCTCAAGTGCCCACACACTTACACCAAAGGGACCCAGGCTTAGACTAGTTTTTCCATGGTCCCAGCTGGTGTCGAGCCATTACCCCAAACTGGCCTCCTTTACTGTGTCTCCAAGGCCTCTCTGGGTTTTAAAATAGTATCTCACCACATATAGGAAATACAACAATAAGAAAATATGTTTAAAATATACCAAAACTCTAGTGCCACCCAACTGAACGATGCCCTAGAGACACTGATAGACTATTTCAGAAAATTAGTCTTTTCTTTTGGAAGACAAAATATTTTGGAAAACATCACTTTAAGCAAATTTATGCTGAAAATAAACACATATACACATCCATATCTAGTTATCTGTATTATTCTAAAGTGCCTGCCTTGAAAAGATGCATGTGCAGAGGTCTGTGGGGAAAGGGTTGAGGGCAACAGTTTTTCTGAAATCCCCATGAAACGGAAAGTACCATGGAAAACCAATCACTTACCAAAATATTGTAACAGAGGCTCAAAACTAGAAATTTCTGAAAGAAAGCCTATGGATACGTTTCAAACTTTATACCAGAAAGCATTCTTTTATGACAGCTTCAAGATGTACTCGGAAATTGCTTTTACTGAAACTCATCACTCTTTTAAGACTGCATAGCAGTCATTACTTTCTGACATTTCCTTGTTTATTGCTTGTTTCTTTGTGCATTGCAGGTTCCATAAAAGCTGACTTTGTGCCTGAAATATTAGAAGTGAACTGTGAGTGCTTACTGAATGAATAGGTGAATGGACAAAACCTCCTGCAATACAGCTTTCTTACCATGCCTCAAGAGACTCTTCAGTCCATCCTACTGTTGTTGTTGATTGGTTCTCCCTGAGTGCTGACCCTAGGCCCAGATTCAGAGATTTCTCCAAGAAACAGCTTCTTTGAAAGACATCATTCCTATTGTCAACCCTGTTGGCATAGAAATAAAATGTAGACGTTGGACAAAGGCAATATTTGTTGTGACAAAGGCGATATTTGTTGTAATAAAACATAAATGTATGTCCATCAGTGGGGAATGAGAATGCTGGGATTTGAAGAGGCCAAAAAATAATACTGCTCTCTTTCTCTCTTGGGAAAGAGAGGGGATGTATTTTTTTGAAAAGCCATAAGCTTACAACAGATGAAATTCAAAATTCATACTAAACTTCACTGGAGAATGTAACCAAAATATGAGGCCACAGGTGAGCTTTCTACTTCTTTCCTCCACTCTCCAAGATGGCCCACTGATACGGTTTGGCTGTGTCCCCACCCAAATCTCATCCTGAATCCCCATGTGCCAGTGGGAGGTAACTGAATCATGGGGGCAGTTACTCCCATGCTGTTCTGTGATAGTGAATGAGATCTCATGAGATCTGATGGTTTTATAAGGGGCTTTTCCCCTTTTGCTTGGCACTTCTCCGTCCTGCCATCATGTGAAGAAGGATGTGTTTGCTTGCCCTTCTCCCATGATTGTAAGTTTCCTGAGGCCTCCCCAACCATGTGGAACTGTGAGTCAATTAAACCTCTTTCTTTCATAAGTTACCCAGTCTCAGGCAGTTCTTTACAGCAGCGTGAGAACAGACTAATACACTCACCCAGGATTCAGTCTCCCACCTGCAGAAGCAGCGGTCCCCCAGTCGCTGTGCTCCTGGCATCTTTGAGGGCCAGCCACTGGGACTGAAAGCTCAAAGAGGGCAGGGCCGCTGCCTGGTTTCTTCTCCTAGTTTCAACAGTAAGATAAATCATTCCCACCTGAAGTCTGGAATCACTAATAGTGTTATACCCTGGGAGTGTAAATTCCCTCATGCAACATGATTGGGAGGAATAAGATTTCCACCAGATAAATAAATAAATAGTTTGTGGTGCACCCAATGTTATGTTATATATCTATTTACAAGAATACAGTTAGATCAGATCTACATATACCAACACAATAAATGTTTCAAAGGATTTTAAAAGTGGTAGAAAAATTGCAACACTGTTTGTGACCTTCTTTTTTTCTTTCTTTTTTTTTTTTTTTTTTTGACAAGGTCTTGCTCTGTCACCCAGGCTGGAGGGCAGTAGTATGATCATGTCTCACTGCAGCCTTGACCTCCTATGTCTAAGGTATCCCCCTGCCTCAGCCTCCCAAGTAGCTAGGACCACAGGCACATACTACTACACTCAGCTAAGTTTAAACTTTTTGTAGACATGGGGTTTCACCCTGTTATGCGGGCTGGTCTAGAACTCCTGGGCTCAAGAGACTCCCCTGCCTTGACCTCCCAAAGTACTGGGATTACAGGCATGATCATGGCTCTGCTTATGCAGGTGTAAGACCTCTGCTTAGGCAGGTGGGAGCCCTCCATGCCCCCAATCTGACCTTCTTCTTATAAAAGCAAATGAATAATTCTAATATATGTTAGCATATGTATAAATATGAAAAAAGGAAGACTATGCATTGAACTTAATGATGGTTATCTTTAGCAAGTGGGATCACAGTGGATGTTTATTATATTATAGTTTTGATGATGTCTGAATTTTGTATTAATGGAAAGCCATTTCTTCTATAATAAGGAAAAATAATAAAGAGTAGAAAAAAGGGAATTAAATTAGAAAGCAGATGACATTTCTTTTCCTCCTAAGATCATGCTGAAGAACAAGAGGAAGAGGGAAACCAAATGGGTGTCTGTAGGACTGGAATATGCAAATGGCCTTGTCCCTAGGTACCACCACATATGGTGAGGAAGGGAGAGTGCTGGCCACCTGTTGCCTCTCATGGCCTGCAGTTTTCTTCTTGAAGCCTCAGGAGCCTCCCACTCCCAGTCCTCATCCCTCCTGTGTGCTGTCACATGAAACCACAGTCTTGGTTCTGGACTTTACAGCCAGCCTATGAGGGCACTGAAAAAAGAGCATGGGCTCTGACAGTAGATGGGCCTAGGCTCAAATGCTAATCCTGCCATGTCCTCAATGTTTGAATCTGGGCAAATCACTTATCTGCTGAAACTTGGTTTTCACATCTCCAAAATGGATTTAATAATATTCTCATAACAGGTAGTGGATATAAAGCCCTCAGCTAGCCTCCTTTCCCCTGATTATAATTTCCAAACTCTGCTTGAAATAGGGTGTCACGGGACACAAGAGGGATACAGCATAAGAAACTGAGTGAGATTTAACTTCCTAGAATCACATACACTAGGGACTGGTCACTTGAGAAACCAGACCCCAAAGACGCCCTTGGTGTGGGAGCAGAGATCTGTGTCCAGAAACTGCAGGAAAACCACAAAACTCGGAAGCATGTTCATTTCTCCACCCTCTCATCAAGACAATCAACCTGCTGCTTTGGGCTCTTCTAAGAGTTTGCTTTCACTCTGCTGAATGTCTCCTTTTTTTGCACTTTGTAATATGCTTTAACATCTTTCTTTATGTATCCAAAGAAACAATCAATTAGCTTTAACTTTCAAAATTCTTGATTTTTCACTGTGGTGGCAAAAAAAGGAAGCCTCTGTGACCCCACCAATAACTCATTTGGGATGTCTTTGAAATATTAAACTGTGTTCCTTTAAAAAAAAAAAAAAAAAAAGTAAATGGCCAGGTGCGGTGGCCCACACCTGTAATCCCAGCACTTTGGGAGGCTGAGGCGGGCAGATCAGGAGATCAAGAGATCAAGACCATCCTGGCCAACATGGTGAAACCCCATCTCTACTAAAAATACAAAAAATTACCTGGGTGTGGTGATGTGCACCTGTAATCCCAGCTGCTCATGAGGTTGAGGCAGGAGAATTGCTTGAACCCAGGAGGCAGAGGTTGCAGTGAGCCAACATTGTGCCACTGCACTCTGCCTGGCGACAGAGCAAGACTCCGTCTTGCTCTAGTTCCCCAGGGAAGAACTTCATAGGATATTGCGTTTTATTTCACATTCCCCACCTCAAGCCTTGTCTCCCAGCATTCCAGAGACTAGTGGAGGCATGGAAGAGGTACGGTCTGCACAAGCTCAGGCTAACAGCTCTCTTACAAGATGGTTTTCAGACTAACTGTTAAGATGACCCCAAGTAAGCATGGATTCTGTAAATGTGTCACTGAAAAGCTGAATCCTGCTATCAAAGACAAGAAAAGAGCTTCAAGAACAGATGCTGGAAACAGTCCAGCCACACAAAAGCTGAAGAGATTCAGGAACAAAGTAAGAGTGAGGAGCAAATGATCAGGCTGTGAGACGGACCAAGCCACGGTGATTCTGGCATAAGAAGAGGTGACTATAACAAGGTTTCAGAAGACAGCCTCACATATACGAGCAATTGCTTTACAATTAAGAGGCTTCTGCGATTTAGTGTTAAAAGGATGATCTTTTCAATAAATAGTGCTGGAGCACTTATATTTTATATTATATAAAATACTTATATTTTAAAAATATACTTCAATCCACACCTTATATCACATACAAACATCAATCCTAAGTAGGTTATAGGCCTAAACTTATAAGCTAAAATCATTCTTTCAACAATAGAAGAAAACATAAGAGAAAAATCTTTGCAACTTCGAGTTAGGCGAATAGGTTTTAGAGAGGACACCAGTCAGTACCTTTAACCTTAAAAACGTATTAAATCGGCTGGGCACAGGGGCTCACGCCTTTATCCCAGCACTTTGGGAGGCTGAGGCGGGTGGATCACCTGAGATCAGGAGTTTGAGACCAGCCTGACGAACATGGAGAAACCTCATCTCTACTAAAAATATAAAATTAGCTGGGCATGGTGGCACATGCCTATAGTCCCAGCTACTCGGGAGGCTGAGCCAGGAGAATCGCTTGAACCTGGGAGGCAGCGGTTACAGTGAGCCGACATTGCGCCATTGCACTCCAGCCTGGGCAACAAGAGCAAAACTCCATCTCAAAAAAAAACCAAAACCAAAAAAAAACTTACTAAACTGAGTATCAGAAGTTAAAACCTTTTTTCCTCCAGAATATACAGGAGGCAACATCACCAAGATAACAGAATAAGAAATACCAGCCTTTATCTACCACATTAAAAAAATATATATGTAAACAGCTATGCACAAAACAAATAGTCCAGAGGGAGCTCAATGGTTCATTAAAGAATCTGCAGCAATACAGTAGAGCACAAAAATCCAGGGAATATTCACATAAAAAGTATGCCAGTGAGACTGGCATAGCTAAGATGCCAGGAGATGACTAGGAGTGAAAAAGAAGAAAGTCAAAGACTATCGGTATCAGTTACACGATGGGAACCACCAGCATTGCCAGGGGCCTGCTCCACAAAGGACACTGGCATCTCTTGCTACTGAGCTAATCAACAACCCTTCTCACCAGAGAACCCCAGAGAAAGAGAGATGCCTGAACACCCCATCTCCATCCATGAATTTGATAGACTGTTGAGCCACTTCAGAAAAGGAGCAACCACCTCTCCCAAGCCCATGTGTTCTTTGATCCTGGAGCTACACTGCACTGCGAGTGCCTGCACTCCGATGACAGCATCTTAGTCCATTTGTGTTGCTCTAAAGGAATACCTGAGGCTGATAATTTACAAGGAAAAGAGGTTTATTTGGCTTATGGTTCTGCAGGCTGTACAAGAAGCATGGTGCTGGTCTCCTCAGCTTCCTGTGAGGGTCTCATGCTGCTTCCACTCATGATGGAAGGTGAAAGGGAACTAGCATGCAGAGATCATACGGTGACAGCAGAAGCAAGGGAGAGAGAGAAGGTGCCAGGTTCTTTTGGACAACAAGCTCTCAGGGAAACTAATAGAGAACTCATTCACTCCCACAAGGATAGCACCAAGCCATTCATGAGGGACCCTCATGACCCAAACACCTCCCAATAGGCCCCACTTCCAACATTAGGGATCAAATTTCAACATGAGGTTTGGAGGATCAAATATTCAAACTATAGCACCTGGACTCTGTGGCTGTACTGGGCCTGACACTGGAGTCATCACCAAAGTGAGCTAGTTCACACGCCAGGCCTAAGAGCCAAACCTTCACTGTGCATGCTTGTGCTCTGGGCACCAGCTCAGCTACCATAGAGAGCTAGGCCCCGCCTGGACCCCAGAGTCACTCTTAACTCTGCACACACTTGTGTTCCCATTCTCAGCTCCCCAGCTAATTCACAAACATCTGCAACTTGCATATCTTCACCAACTCAGCAACAGGGGTGCCTTCACCCTGGGCACCAGTGGCATTACCACCCTGGATCCCAGAACTGTAGTTCCTCTACACATGCCTGTGCTTCAGGCCTCAGCACTGTGGTTGCTCCACAGGTGCCATGCATCAGACACCAGTGCCACCACCACCATGAGTGGACCTACAAGCCAGACCCAGTGCCAAGAGGGATCCCCTCAGCCCCAACATCTCCAGAGAGGAAAAAAGAGATCATGAGGACTTAGCAGCCATTGCCACTGAAGATCCTAACAATCCTGGATGCCGCTATAGACATCCACAATATTGGCCACTAAGGATCTCTGCAATCTTTGTTAACACTGACCTCGGCTTACAGTGCCACACAGAGACTACACAGCTGCACTCTCACTGGTATTAGAAACCCTGAACACCACCAAACAAGCACTCTCATACTCCCCTACAGGGGAAGGTCTTTCCACAGCAAAACTAGCCTGTAAAGTCTGGAAGAGGTGACTGCTCCATCAAATGCGCAGATATGGATGAAGACAACAAGAAACATGAAAAACAATGGAGACATAATACCACCAAAAGAACACAATAATTTCCTAGTAACCAACCCCAAAGAAATGTAGATATACAAACTGCCTGACAAAGAATTCAAAATAATAGTTTTAAGGAAGCTCTGCAAATTTCAAGAAAATACAGAGAAACAATTCAATGAAATCAGAAAAATAATAAACTAACAAGTGAGAAATTTAAATTATTTTTAAAATAGTGAGATTGAAATTATTTTTAAAAAATCAAGCAGAAATTCTATAGTCCCAGCTACTCAAGAGGCTGAAGCAGGAAGATCACTTGAGCCTAGGACATCAAGGCAGTGAGCCATGGTCATGCCACTGCCCTCCAGCCTGGGTGACAGAGCAAGACTCTGCAGCAAAAAAAATGTATCTCTTGAGACAAATGAAAATGGAAATGCAACATACCAAAACTTACTGGATGCAGTAAAAGCAGTTCTATCAGAGAAGTTTATGGCAAGAAACAGCTACATCAAAAATGAAGAAACATCCCCCAAAAAACAACCTAATGCTACACCTCAAGGAGCAAAAAAAGGAAGGATAAATGAAGCCCAAAGTTAGTAGAAGAAAGGAAATAATAAAGATTAGAATAGAAATAAATGAAATAGAAACAAGAAAAACAGTAGAAAAGATCAATAAAACTAAGAACTGGTTTTTTAAAAAGATAAGCAAAATTGACAAACCTGTAGCCAAACTAAGAAAAACTTTTGTTCTCCAAAGATGCCAATAAGAAAATAAAAAGACAAGCCCTAGACTGGAAGAAAATATTTATTATAAATATATCTGGAAAAGGTCTTATATCTACAATATATAAAGAGTTATAAATCAAAAATTAAAAAAAGAAACAACTCGATTTTTTAAATGGGCAAGACTTGAGACACTTCAAAAAGGAAGATATACAAATGGCCTATACACACAGAAAAAGATGCTTAATATTGTCCGTCACCATGTAAAATACACGTTAAAATCACAATGAAATATCATGACATACCCAGCAGCATTATTAAAAGTTTAAAAGATTGACAATAACAATTGCTGGCAAAAATGTTGAGCAATGCGAATTCTCACACACTGTTGGTGGGAATGTACAATGATTCAACCACTCTGGAAAAGAGTTTGGTGGTTTATTATAAAGTTAAACATACCCTTACCCAAGGACTTGCAATTCCACTCCTAGGTATTTATTTACCCAAAAGAACAGAAGAACATATGTCTACACAATGACTTGTATATGACTGTTTAGAGTGGTTTTATTCCTCATAGCTCAGAACTGAAACAACCCAAAGGTCCATCAACAGGTGGATAAATGGATAAACACAATGTGGTATATTCATACCAGTGAATATACTCATCATCATTAAAAATGAATGAACTGCTGATGAAGCAGCAGCACTGATGACCTCACAGATATTATGTTGAGCAAAAGAAGCCAGACAGAAAAGAACACACACTGTATAATTCATTTTTATGATGTTCTAGAGTAGAAAAAATGAATCTATGGTGAAAAACATAAGAAAAAAATGGTGGCTTCAGATGGGGATGAGATAGGAATTAACCATAAAGTGACTGCAAAGAGGCAGGGGGGACTTTGGGGATGATGGAAGGGTGGCAGTGCGTAGGAATATGCCTTGGTCAAAACTAATCAACCTGCGCAGTTACAATGGGTGCCTTTATTAAATATAAACTATGTCTCAACAAATTGAATTTATTTTTTAAAAATGTCAGATAACATCATGCCTCAAAACCCTGCCATGATCTTCCTTTCATGCTGCAAGAAAACCAAAGTTCTTGCTCTGGCCTATAAGGCCCTTCATGATCTACACCTTCCCCCATTACCTTCTGACCGCTTCTCCCACCATAATTATCACCATACACTCTACTTCAGCCACTGTAGCCTCTTCAGTGTTCCCCAAACAGCCAGCACATTGCCACCTCAGAGCCTTTGTACTAGCTGTTCCTTCCTCCTGCAATGCTTTCCCTCAGACAGCCACATATTTCACCTTCTCTTATGTCTTCGCTCCAATTCCATCTTCTCGGTAAGACTCGTCTTGACAGTCCTATTTAAAATTTCACTCTCTGTATTCTGGACATCTTTTATTCATTCTCATTAATGTGCTGATCCTTCCCTAAATGCTGGTGGGATTATACATTTTATAGCCATTGAAGAGAGAGCCTCGCGTACTGAAATAGAAGATGCGTTTGACCTACAACTCAATAGTTACACTCTTCTGTTTCTGTCCACGGAAGCATTCATACATGTGCACAAGGACACATATATTAGGATGTTCACTGCAACAGAGTCTAAAATAGTAAAATCTTGGAAATAATTTTAAATCCCATCAATAGAAAGATGCTTAAATATATTTTATAAAGAACTGTTCAGCATTTAAGCAGAATTAGGTATATACACTAACATGGGTGAATCTCCAGGATATCTTGTCAAGTGGAGAAATTAAGTTTTTTATTAAAAAAAAATCAAAGAAAAATGAGTGTGACTAAAGAGGAGCAGTAGGGATCTTTGTGGTAATGGAACAGTTCTCTCTCTCAATTGTGATGCTGAATAGAAAATCTACCTATGATACAATTACAAAAAAAAAAAATACACACAGTGAGTATACATAACCTGGTGAAATCTGAACAAATTCTGTGGATTTTACCAATGTTGATGTCCTAGTTTTGATAGTGTACTATAGTTATATAAGATATTACCACTCGGGGAGGCTAGGTAAAGAGTCTCCTGTACCATTATTTTTGGAACTTTTTGTGAATCTATGATTATTTCAAAATAAAAAGTTTAAAAAGAAGAAATGAAAAATAAATGTTGTTGTACTTTGAAGATTCAATTTGATGACATCGATTCTTCCTAAATTGTCTAGAGTCGATGCAATCTCAAAACTTTTAAAAAGTAACTTGACAAATTTGTTTTAAATTTATATGAAAATACAAGGAGCCAAGTATCATGAAAACGCTCTTGAAGAACAACAAAGGTAGAGAATTTGTTCTACCACACAAAGATGTATTAAAAAGTATGGGAATAAGGAATATGGTATTGCCACAAGAATAAGCAAATTGATCAATGAAACAGAATATAGTCTAGAGGTGGAGGTGGAGAACAATTAATGTAAGGATACTTGATTAATGGCTAAGTTGGCACTGTAAAATAGAGGGAAAGGATGGACTCTTCAATAAAAGGTGCTGGGAAATTTGGGTACTTGTATATAAAATCTGTATAAAAAATAAAATTATATTCCTACTTCACACCAAACACAAAGATCAACATATGTCTACACAATGACTTGTATCCATCAAAAAATTGCTTCAATGCACAACTGTGAATACACCTAGTGGAAATGAAAAATAGTATCAGCAAAATAAACAAATAGCATATATAAAGGAAAATCAAATGGCAATTTAGAACAGAAAAACATAATAACCAGGTTGGGCATAGTGTCTCATGCCTGTAATCCCAGTACTTTGGGAGGCGGAAGCGGACAGATCACTGAGGTCATGAGTTTGAGACCAGCCTGGCCAATATGGGGAAACCCCGTCTCTATTAAAAATGCAAAACTTAGCCAGGCATGGTGGCACATGCCTGTATGGTGGTGCATGCCTATAATACCAGCTACTTGGGACGCTGAAGCAGAATAGCTTGAACCCAGGAGGTGGAGGTTGCAGTGAGCTGAGATTGCCACTGCACTCCAGCCTGGGCAACAGAGCAAGACTCTGTCTCAAAAACAAACAAACAAACAAAAACAAAAAACAAAAAAAGAAAGAGAAAACAAACAAACAAACAACAACCAAAATTTGAAAACTCATTGGATAGGCTCAATACCAAAATGGAAAGGACAGAGCAAAGAATCAACAAATTTGAAGACACAGAGGTCCTACCAAATGTTTAAAGAATCATTAACACTAATTCTACAGGACCAACTCAAATTATGAGGTCAGTTTTACTATTATCAAAACTTGACCAAGAAAATACAAAGAGGAAAGGAGGGAGGGAGGAAAGGAGGGAAGAAAGGAGGGAGGGAGGGAGGGAGATCTGTCATGAATATAGATGCAAATTTTTAAACGAAATATTAGCAAATACAGCTTAGTAATATATAAAAATAAGTATGCACCATGACCAGGTAGGATTTTTTCCAAGTGTACAATGATGGTTCAATAGTTGAAAATCAACCAATGCAATCAGCCATATTAAGAGACTGTTCTGAGAGGCTCCAACTAAACTGGGATTCCAGTACCAGAGCAACTAGAGACCCTGCACTAATGAGAAATGGAGAGGAGCCTGACATGGGTATTTACTGTGTCTTTCACAGAATACTTATTTTACCTGGCAGATATCCCAATATCTAGCTGTTTGACCTATGACCAGGGTGTCCCTTACATGGGAAACTTGTTTATATTTGCAGGGGTCCCAGGGGTCCCAGTGGCTCATATCTGACCTGTGTTCTGTTTATGCCTGCTTGACTACTGCTCTGGCACTGGGAACCCAATCCTGTTTTCTCTAGCATCCCAGGGAGAACCTGGCCCAGGGGAGCCCCTGGTCTTCACAGTAAGATGCAAATTCAGTGCACTACCACAATAGGAAAGATCTTCAAATATTTATTACTTAAAGATTCTGGGCAGGGAGGGTGCGATGAGTAAGGAGGGCAGTCCTACATTCCCAGGGAGGGCACTCCTACATTCCCGCGTCACACAAGCACACAAGGCAAGGCAGGAATGAAGAGTTAGTCACAGAGAGAGACAAAGACAGAGAGAGAGAGAGAGAGAATGGCAACTAGCAGTAAATACAATGAAATGGGGTACATGCGTCACTTTAAGTTCATAGACAAATTCCGAAATGTCCTTTTAAAGGAAGTAGTGGGAAAATGTCCTTTTAAAGGAAGTAGTGGGAAAAACAGGGAGCCCGATCTGCTAGATGAGAGAGATGCCTCCAAGTTCTCATCTCCAGCCACTGGCTTCAGCCATCTGGACGTGGCGTACGCCAGCAACTTTTACTGTGTTGTTCCCACTACACAGATTAAAAGAGAAAAGTTGAATAATCATATCAATCAATGCCAAAAATTATCTGACAAACTTTAACACTCATCCATGCCAAAAACTCTCAGGAAGCTAGAAATATAAGGAAAGTTCCTTGACTTGATAAAGTTCATATACAAAGACCATATAAATAACATCATACTTAATAGTGCAAAACTGAATGAATTATCCCTAAGGTCAAGAACAAGCAAAAAATGCCCACTTTCACCACTATTATTCAGCATTGTACTGGAAGTCGTAGTCAGTGAAACAAGCCAGAAAAAGAAATAAAAACAGTACATATTGGACAGAAAGAAATTAAACCATCCCTACCTGCAGATAATATAATGATCTATACAGAAAATTCTAAGTAATCTATTAAAAAAAAAAAAAAAACCCTTCTAGACCTGATAAGTAAGTTCTGCAAGGATGCAGTTACAAGCTCTATATACAAAAATCAATTGTAGAAAAGAGCCAAGATGGCTGACTAGACATGGCCAGGAAGACCATTTCCCACTGAGAGACCAGACCATCAAGAAAACTGACACACTCTGAGCAGATCTCCAGAGAGAAGGCATTGAGAATGGACAGAGGGAGAGCACAGACCCTGGGCTGAAAGCAAAGGAGGCTAGGAGCCCTACATGGGGTTTCCAAGCACCAGGACTCATTGATGGCACCCAGCAGCTCCTGGGGAAGGGGTGGGTTAAATAGGTGAGGAGTGGCCCACTCTCATCACAGACCTCTAGAATCCTAGCTGCAGAAGACCCCATGACCTCCACAGACATTTGAGCTGACAGGGAGAGCTGCTTGGAGAGGAGGCAGGGACAGGACTCCAGCCTGTGCAGAGCTCAGAGGGTTTGGCACGGGAATGGTTGCAGTGGAGCACAACCAGAAGCACTCATTCTCCAAGGCTTGCCATGCTCTTCTAGGTGGCTTTGGCCTTTGTTGACTGTCAGACTTGGACAAAGAAAAGCATTCTTGCCCATGGGATGGGGACAGTCTGGTCTGAGCACCTCCTTGTCTGCTAGCCTCTCCCAGAGTCCCTGCCTGGCCACATCTGCTTGCGGCACGACCTTGGATGCCCAACCAGGGTATTTCCTGGCAGCTGCTGCCATAGCTTCTTCTCCAGCAGATCCTGCCTAACCACAGGAGAATTACAGAGAAGGGGCAGGTCACCTACCAAGGGAACCCCATCAGGCTAACAGCACACCTTTCAGCAGAAACCCTACAAGCCAGAAGAAATTGGGGGCCTACAATCAGCATTCTTTTTTTTTTTTTTTTGGAGGGGCGATGGAGTCTCGCTCTGTTGCCCAGACTGGAGTACAGTGGCATGATCTCGGCTCCCTGCAACCTCCATCTTCCAGGTTCAAGCAGTTCTCTGCCTCAGCCTCCCAAGTAGCTGGGATTACAGGTACCTGCCACCACGCCCGGCTAATTTTTGTATTTTTAGTAGAGACAGGGTTTCATCATGTTGGCCAGGCTGGTCTTGAACTCCTGACCTCATGATCCACCCACCTCGGCCTCCCAAACTGCTAGGATTACAGGCAAGAACCACCGTGCCTGGACTATAATCAGTATTCCTTTTTTTTTTTTTTTCTGAGACAGAGTCTCGCTCTGTTGCCAGGCTGGAGTACAGTGGCACAATTTCAGCTCACTGCAACCTCTGAATCCCTGGTTCAAGTGATTCTTCTGCCTCAGCCTCCTGAGTAGCTGGGATATAGGCATGCATCACCACGCCCGCCTAATTTTTGTATTTTTAGTAGAGACAGAGTTTCACTGTGTTGGCCAAGATGGTCTCGATCTCTTGACCTTGTGATCCGCCCACCTCGGCCTCCCAAAGTGCTGGGATTATAGGCGTGAGCCACTGTGCCCAGCCTATAATTAGCATTCTTAAAGAAAAATTTCAACCACGAATTTCATATCCAGCCAAACTAAGCTTCATAAGTGAAGGAGAAATAAAATCCTTTTCAGACAAGCAAATGCCAAGGGAATTCATTACCATCAGACCTGTCTTACAGGAGGTCCTTTAGGGACTGCTACTATGGAAACAAAAGGCCATTACCAGATACTACAAAAACATACTTAAGTACATAGACCATTGACACTATAAAGCAAATACACAATCAAGTCTGTATAACAACCAGCTAACAACAACATGACAGGACCAAATCCACACGTATCAATATCAACCTTGAACATAAACAGGCTAAATGCCCCACTTAAAAGGCACACAGTGGCAAGTTGGATAAAGAAGCAAGCCCCAACTGTATGCTGTCGTCAAGAGGCCCATTTCACATGCAATGACACCCATAGGCTCAAAGGTTAAAAAATGGAGAAAAATCCACCAAGCAAGCGGAAAACAAAAAAGAGCAGGGTTGCTCTTCCTCTTTCAGACAATACAGACTTCAAACAAACAATGATCAAAAGAGACAAAGAAGGGCCATACATACGATAAAGAATTCAATTCAACAAGAAGACTTAACTATCCTAAATATATATGTACCCAATAATGAACCACCCAGATTCATAAAACAAGCTCTTAGAGACCTACAACGAGTCTCATAACCACACAGAAACAGTGGGAAACTTCAACATCCCACTGACAGAAAAAGAACATCGAGGCAGAAAACTAACAGAGATATTTGGGATGTAAACTCAACACTTGACCAAATGGACCTAACAGATATTTGGGATGTAAACTCAACACTTGACCAAATGGACCTAACAGACTCTACCCAACAACAAAATATACATTCTTCTTATCTCCACATGGCACATACTCTAAAACTGACCACACACGCAGCCATAAAACAATTCTCAACAAATTCAAAGAAAACAAAATCATACCAACCAGACTCTCAGACCACAGCACAATAAAAATAGAAATCATGGCTAGGTGCAGTGGCTCATGCCTGTAATCCCAGCACATTGGGAGGCCAAAGCAGGCAGATCACTTGAGGCCAGGAGTTCAAGACCAGCCTGGCCAACATGGTGAAACCCCGTTTCTACTAAAAATACAAAAATTAGCCAGGCATGGTGGTGCATGCCTGTAATCCCAGCTACTCAGGAGGCTGAGGCAGGAGAATTGCTGGAACCTGGGAAGCACAGGTTACAGTGAGCCAAGATCACGCCACTGCACTCCAGCCTGGGCAACAGAGCAAGACTGTGTCTCAGGGAAAAAAAAAAAAAATGAAATCAATACTAAGATGATCTCTCCAAACTATATAATTTCATGGAATGAAACAATCTGCTCCTGAATGACTTTGGGGTAAATAATGAAATGAAGGTAGAAATCAAGAAATTATTTGAAACTAATGAAAACAAACATACAACATATCAGAATCTCTGGGACATAGAGGAAAGTTTATAGTGCTAACTGCCCATATCAAAAAGTTAGAAAGGTCTCAAATTAACAACCTAACATCACAGCTAAAGGAACTAGAAAAACCAGAGCAAATAACCCCCAAAGCTAGCAGAAGAAAACAAATAACCAAAATCAAAGCTAAACTGAATGAAACTGAGATGCCAAAAACCATCCAAAAAATGAACAAAACCAAAAGTTTGTTATTTGAAAGAATAAATAAGATTGATAGGCCACTAGCTAGACTAACAAAAAAACAAACAAACAAACAAACAAACAAAAAAAACAAAGAAACACAATCAGAAATGACAAAAAAAATTACCATGGACCACTCAGAAATACAAAAACCCTCAGAGATTATTACGAACACCTCTATGCACACAAACTCGAAAACCTAGAAGAAATGGATAAATTCCTAGAAACACAACCTCCCAAGATTGAACTAGGAAGAAACTGAAACTCTGAACAGATCAATAATGAGTTCTAAAATTGAATCAGTAATAAAAAGTCTACCAACCAGAAAAAGCCCTGGACCTAATGGATTCACAGCCAAATTCTACCAGATGTATAAAGAAGGCCTGGTACCAATTCCACTGAAACGACTGCCAAAAATTGAGGAGGAAAGACTCCTCCCTAACTTGCTCTATGAAGTTAGCATCATTCTGATACCAAAACCTGGCAGAGACACAACAACAAAAAAGAAACTCCAGGTCAATATCCCTGATGAACACAGATGCAAAAATCCTCAACAAAATACTAGCAAATCGAATCCAGCAGCACATTAAAAAGCTAATCTGCCACAATCAAGTAGGCTTTATTCCTGGGATGCAAAGTTGATTCAACACACACAAATATATTATAAAGATTGATTTTCATATATTTAACCATCTTTGAATTTCAGGAATAAATCTCACTTGGTAATGGTGTATAAACCTTTTAATATGCTGCTATATATGGTTTGCTAGTATGCATTCTAGGACTTAAACATCAATATTCATAAATAATACTTGTCTGCAAAAGAAATTAATTGTACTTCTACATACTAGCAATGACCACATGGAAACCAAAATTAGAAATACATACCGTTTACAACTCCACAAAAAAGGGAAGTACATGTGAACTAACAAAATACAGCATTGCTTTTATAAAACAGAGCATTAAATCATATGCTAAAAACTTTAAAACACTAATAAAAGAAATCAGAGTAAATCTAAATTGAGAGACACACCACGTTCACAGAATGAAAGACTCAATATAGTAAAGACGTCAACTCTTCTCAAATTGATATAGAGGTTTAATGCAATTCTTATAAATATCCCAGACATATTTTTTGTAAAATAGACTAAGTTATTCCAAAATTTATACATAAAGTCAACGAAGTAGAATGGCTAAAATAACTGTGAAAAACAAGAATAAATTGAAGGAAAATACTCTACTCCATTTAAGACATTATACAGATAAAGTGTGTTACTGGCAGAGATATAGAAACGTAGATCAATGAAAGAGAATACAGAACCCATTGACAACTAACTTTTGAGGATACAAAAGCAATTTAGTGATGAAAAGATAGTCTTTTCGTCAAATAATGTGGGAGCACAGCTTATAAAAAGTTAACTCAAAACTGATAATAAATTAAATATTAAATATAAAACCATATACCTTTTAGAAAAAAGAATGGGAAAAATCTGCAGTACTTAGAACTTCGGGAAGAATTCTTAGACATGGCACCAAAAGCATGATCCATAAAAGAAAAAAGTTGATAAACTGGATGCCATCAAAAATAGCTTTTGCTCTGTGAAAGACACTGTTCAGATAATAAAAAGACAAACTGAAAACTAAAAGAAGTTCTTTGCAAACCACATGTCTGATGAAAGACTCATGCTTAAAATAGTTAAACCATTCTCAAAATTCAACAGTAAAGAAGGCACCCAATTAGAAAATGGGCAAATGACATGAAGAGATATTTTACTGAAGAGAGCACATGGATGCAAAAAGCATATTAAGAGATGTTCAACATCACTATTCATTGGGGAAATAAAAATAAATACCATTATGAGGTATCACTATGTACCTATTAACGCAGTAAAATAAAAAGAAAGAGTAATAACATCAAATGGTGACAAAGATGCAGAGAGACTGGATTTCTCACACTCTGCTGGTGGGAATGCAAAACGGTGCAGCAACTCTAGAAAACAATTCAGCAGTTTCTTCAAAAACTATACAGTTGACCCTTATTATCCTCAAGGGATTGGTTTCAGATCCCTCTGCAGATATCAAAATCCATGGATGCTCAAGTTCCTTATATAAAATGGCGCATCTTATCTGATCTTAGAATCAGGGTTGGGCCTGGTTAGAATAAAAAATAAAATGGTGGAGTATTTGCATATAACCTACGTATATCCTCTCATACTTTAAATCATCTCTAGATTATTTATAATATCTAATACAATGTAAATGCTATGTCAATAGATGCCATACTGTATTTTCTAAAATTTATATTATTTCCTATTGTTGTATTGTTATTTTTATGTTTTTTCCCAAAATATTTTTGGTCCATGATTGGCTGAATTCATTGATGTAGAACCCATGGATATGGAGGGCCAACTGTATGTACATTTACCATATGACCCAGCAATCACATTCCCAGGATTTATCCCAAAGAAATGAAAACTTAAATTCACACAAAAACCTGTGCGTGATTTCCATGATTATTCATAAAAACTTTATTTGTACTAGTAAAAACCTAGGGAAAAAAACAAAAATGTCCTTCATAGGTGAATAGTTAAACAAACTTTAGTACATCATACCTTGGAATACTTCTCAGCAATAAAAAGTAAATGAACTAATGCTACACACAACAATTTAAATGGGGTTTCAGGGAATTATATTGAGTCTTTTTTTTAAAGCCAACCTCAGAAGATCACATACTGTATGATTCCACTTATGTAAAATTCTGAAAATGACAAAAATCATAGGGTTGGAGAACAGATTAGTGGTTGTCAAGGCTAAAGGACGGTAGGGAGTAGAGTGGATGTGACATAGAAAAGTAGCATGAGGGAGGTCTTTGTGGTGAGGGGGATAGTTCTGCACCTTGATTGCAGTGGTGGTTAAAGGAAGCTAGTCTTGTGATAAATGGCATAAAACTATACACACACATTGTAACAATGTCAATTTCCTGGCTTTGCTATTATACTGTAGTTAGATAAGATCTAACTATTGAACAAAACTGGTTGATGGGTACACCAGATCTCTGTACACTATTTTTACAACTTTCTGTGAATCTTTAACTATTTCAAAATAAAAAGTTTTACAAAAAGTACATTTTGGACTGGAAACCTAAATTTGCCACCTAAATAATTTATTTCTTATTAGGGATGGGGGTCTTGCTCTTTTGCTCAGGCTGGAGTGCAGTAGTATAATCACAGCTCACTGCAGGCTTGACCTCCCAGGCTCCAGCAATCCTCCCACCTCAGCCTCCCATGTAGTCAGGACCACAGTTGCACACCGCCATGCCTGGCTACTTTTAGAATTCTTTTTGTAGAGATGTGGTCTCCCTATGTTGCCCAGGCTGGTCTTGAACCCCCGACCTCAAGCAATCCTCCCACCTTGGTCTCCAAAGTGCTGGAATTATAGGCGCGAATGACTGTGCCCAGCCAAGAAGGAAAGGAGGAGGAGGAGAAGGAGGAGGAGGAGGAGGAGGAACAGGAGGACAAAGAGAAGGAAGAGGAGGAGGAGAGGAAGGGGGAGATGGAGGAGTCTCAAAAAACATAACAAAAGCAAAGGATAGACAGATCAGTAGAACAGATGGAGAGCTCAGAGATAGACCCACACACACATAGTCAACTGATGTCTGACAATTAAGGTAATTCAATGGAGAAAGAATGGAGTTTTCACCAAATGGTGCTGAAGCAAGTGGACATCCACATGCAAGAAAAAAAAATGAAAGAAAGAAAGAATCTAGACACAGACCTTACATCTTCCATAAAAATTAACTCAAGGCCGGGCGCGGTGGCTCAAGCCTGTAATCCCAGCACTTTGGGAGGCCGAGACGGGCGGATCACGAGGTCAGGAGATCGAGACCATCCTGGCTAACACGGTGAAACCCTGTCTCTACTAAAAATACAAGAAAATTAGCCAGGCGAGGTGGCGGGCGCTTGTAGTCCCAGCTACTCAGGAGGCTGAGGCAGGAGAATGGCGTGAACCCGGGGGGGGCGGAGCTTGCAGTGAGCCGAGATCGCGCCACTGCACTCCAGCCTGGGGCACAGAGCAAGACTCCGTCTCAAAAAAAAAAAAAAAAAATTAACTCAAAATGGATCATAGCTCTATGTAAGACGGAAAGCTATAAAACTGCCTGAAATATTTAACATAGTGGAAAATGTAGATGACCCTGGGTTTGGCAATGAGTTTTTAGATACAACACCAAAACTGCAATTCATGAAATAAAAAATTGACAGCTTGAACTTCAAAAATTAAAGCTTTTTGCTCTGTGACATACGTTGTTAAGAAAACGTAAAGGCAAGCCACACACTGGAAGAAAATCTTTGTGAAACACACATTTGATAGAACGCATATCCAAAATAGACAAAGGATTCTTAAAACCCAATAATATATGGCCAGGCACGATGGCTCATGCCTGTAATCCCAGCACCTCAGGAGGCCAAGACAGGCAGATCATGAGGTCAGGAGATCAAGATCATCCTGGCTAACACGGTGAAACCCCATCTCTACTAAAAATACAGAAAAATTAGCCAGACATGGTGGCAGGAGCCTGTAGTCCCAGCTACTTGGGAGGCTGAGGCAGGAAAATGGCGTGAACCCAGGAGCCAGAACTTGCAGTGAGCCGAGATTGCAACATTGCACTCCAGCCTGGGCAACAGAGCGAGACTCCATCTCAAAAAAACAAAACAAAACAAAACAAAACTCAATAATATGTAAACAAACAACCTAATTTTAAAACAGGCAAAAGATCAGAACAGATGTCTCACCAGAGAATATATGGCAACAAATAAGCATATGAAAATAAAATAAACTGTCATTAGGTATCGGGGGAAACCAGCCCCCAATAATTCAATGTAGGTTCTTTTCTATTTCCCTAAGTGTTGGCTGGTCTGAGAAATAAAGGGAAAGAGTGCAAAAGAGATAAATTTTAAAGCTGGATGTCCGTGGGAGACATCACATGTTGGCAGATTCCATGATGCTCCCTGAGCCCTAAAACCAGCAAGTTTTTATTAGTGATTTTCAAAGGGGAGGGAGTGTACGAATACGGTGTCGGTCACAGAGATCGCATGCTTCAAAGGCAATAAAATATCACAAGGCAGAAGGTCAGAGTGAGATCACAAGGTCAGGGAGAAACTAGAATTGCTAATGAAGGTCCATGACTCACTGTGCACGCACTGTCATTGATAAACATCTGAACATGGATCAAAAGCAGAGAACCCGTCTGACTAGAATTCGCCAGGCTAGAATTTCCTAATCCTAGCAAGCCTGGGGGTGCTGCAGGAGGCCTGGGCAGGTTTCATCCCTTATCTGCAACTGCATAAGGCAGACACCCCCAGAGTGGCCATTTTAGAGGACCCCCCGGGAATGCATTATTTTCCCAGGGTTGTTAATTATTAATATTCCTTACTGGGGAAATAATTCAGCAATATTTTTCTTACCCATTTTCAGTAATAAGAGAAATATGGCTCTGTCCTGCCTGGCCCACAGGCAGCCAGACTTTAAGGTTATCTCCCTTGTTCCCTGAAGATCACTGTTATCCTGTTCTTAACATGCCCAGATTTCATATTGTTCAAACACACATGCTTTACAAACAATTTGTGCAGTTAACGCAATCATCACAGGGTCCTGAGGCGACATACATCCTCAGCTTACAAAGATGACAGAATTAAGAGATTAAAGTAAAGACAGGCACAGGAAATTATAATAGTATTGATTGGGGATGTGATAACTGTCCATGAAATCTTCACAATGTATGTTCAGAGATTGCAGTAAAGACAGGCATAAGAAATTATAAAAGTATTAATTTGGGGAACTAATAAATGTCCATGAAATCTTCACAATTTATGTTCTTCTGCCATGGCTTCAGCTGGTACCTCCATTCAGGGTCCCTGACTTCCCGCAACAATTAGGTAATTGCAAATCAGGATAACAGTGAGATACTGCTACACTATTAAAATGGCTAAAATCCAAAATTCTGAAAATATCAAATGCTGATGAAGATGTAGAGCAACAGGAACTCCCAGTCATTGCTGATGGGAATGCAAACTGTTACAGCCACTTTGGAAGACAGTTTGGCAATTTCACACAAAGGGAAATATAGTTTTACATTACAATACAGCATCTGTGCTCCTAGGTATTTACCCAATCGAGTTGAAAACTTACGTGCACACAAAAACCTGTAAATGAACATTTATAGCAGCTTTATTCATACTTTCCAGAAACTGGAAGCAACCAAGATTCCCTTAAATAAGTGGATGAATAAACAAACTGTTGTATATCCATACAATGGACTATTATTCAGTGATAAAAGAAAATGAGCTATTAAACCATAAAAAGACATGAAAGAACTTTAAGTGCATATTGGTAAGTAAAAGAAGCAGTCTTAAAAAAGCACATTCTATATGATTCCAATCATAGAACATTCTGGAAAAGGCAAACTATAAGAGACAGTAAAAAAAAAAATCAGTCTTTGCTAGGGGAAAGAGAAGAAAAGATGAATAGGTGGAGTACAGGGAATTTTTAGAGTGGTGAAACTATTCTGTTTGATAATGTAATAGTAGATACACGACACTGTCAAAAACCATAGAACTGTACAACACAAAGAGTGAACCCTAATGTAAATTGTGGACTTTAATGAATTATAATGTATCAATACAATTTCATCAATGCTAAAAAATGTACCTTACCAGTGAAAGATGTTAATAATAGAAAAACTGTGTGCCGGGAAAGAAGAGTTATGTAGAAACTCTCTGTATTATCTAATCAATTTTTCTGTAAACCTAAAATTGCTCTAAAAATAGTCTATTAACTTTTTAAAGTCAATTAAAATTACAAATAAAAGTAGATTTTAATGAAGCAGTGAGGTTTATATAAAACATCTTATAGTTACAAGAGCCTATTTTAAGCTGTTCACTTAACTTCAATAATGTAAAAAACGACACACTTTAGCACCCCCCACATATTTTATGTATTTGAAGTCACCATTTACATCTTTTTAGATTGTGTATCCCTTAGCAAATTTTTATAACTATTATTTTAGAGTTTTCCCTTTTAGCCTTCATACTAGAGATATAAGCAATTTATACACTGCCATTATCATATTAGAATATTCTAAATTTTACTATGTACTTACTTTTACTAATGAGTTTCATACTTTCATATGTTTCCATGTTACTAATTCATGTACTTTTCTTTCTGCTTAAAGAACTACCTTTAGCATCAAAAAAAAAAAAATTGGAAATGGGGTTTTCCTGTGTTGCCCAGGCTGGTCTTAAACTCCTGGCCTAAAGTGATCCTCCTGTCTCAGTCTCCCAAATTGCTGGGATTACAGGCCAGCATTTTTGTATAAAGCAGATCTAGTGGTGATGAACTCCCTCAGCCTTTTTTTTTTTTTTTTTTTTTTAATCTGGGAATGTTCTAAACTATCATTTCTGAAAGAACAGCCTTGCCCTATATCGCAGGAATTTTTTTTTTTTTTTTTTTGGTACTTTGAATAAATCATCCTACTCTCTCCTGGCCTGCAAAGTTTCTGTTGAGAAATCTGCTGATGGTCTTATTGGGGTCCCCTCGTACGAGACAAAGTGCTATTCTCTTTCTGCTTTCAAACTTAACTTTTTGGGCTGGGCACGGTGGCTCAAGCCTGTAATCCCAGCACTTTGGGAGGCCGAGACGGGCAGATCATGAGGTCAGGAGATCGAGACCATCCTGGCTAACCCGGTGAAACCCCATCTCTACTAAAACATAGAAAAAACTAGCCAGGCTAGGTGGCGGGCGCCTGTAGTCCCAGCTACTTGGGAGGCTGAGGCAGGAGAAGGGCGTAAATCCGGGAGGCAGAACTTGCAGTGAGCTGAGATCCGGCCACTGCACTCCAGCCTGGGCGACAGAGTGAGACTCCGTCTCAAAAAAAAAAAAAAAAAAACTTACCTTTTTGTCTTTAATTTTTGAGAGTTTGATTACAATGTGTCTCAGTGAAGATAATTTTACATTTAATCTATTTAGGGTCCTTTGGGATTCAGGATATGGATGGTCATTTCCCTTTCCAGATTTGGAAAGCTTTTTTTCATCATTATTTATTTAAATATGCTTTCTAATCCTTTCTCTTTCTCTGCTCCTTCTTAAATTCCCATAATGTCAATATTGGTTCACTTGAAGAAGTCTTGTGATTCCCATATACATTTTTTACTTTGTTTCATTTTTGTTTTTGTTGTTTTTGTTCTCACCAGGTAATTTCAAATGATCTCTCTTTGAGCTCAGTGATTCTTCTGCATGATCGAGCTCTTTACAGAATTTTTCAGTTTTGGCTAAAACCAGAGCCAGTTTACCTCCAGATTTTCTGTTTGGTTCTTTTTTATAGTTTTTATCTCATTGTTGAACTTCTAATTTTGTTTGTGTATTGTTTCCCTGATTTTATTTAGTTGTTTATATGTGTTCTCTTGTAGCTCACTAAGCTTCTTTGATTATTTTGAATTCTTTGTCAGGCAGTTCATTAGATCTGTATATCTTTAAACTTGGTTACTGGTGCTTCAATTTGTTCCTTTGGTAGTATTATGTTTCCCTGATTGTTTGTGATCCTTGTGGCCATGCACTGGTTTCTGTGCATTTGAGTAAGTAGGCACATATTCCAGTGCTGACAAACTATCTTCACCAGTAAGCCCATCCAGAGATTCTGGGCAAGCCGTCTAACATTAATCCACAGGCAGGCATGATGCTGGAGTTTTTGAGCAGGGTGGCCTGGTGCCTGAGCTGGCTTTATGTAAGCCTCATGCTAGTTACAAAGCCAAAAGTAGCTACACAAGAGATACAGTAGCTACACAAGAGATAAAAGCCTTCAAAGCACACCACTACTGAAAATCATCTAATCACAAAGAAAGATAGCAAGAAAGGAAGAAAGGGGAAAAAGAACTACAAAACAAGCAGAAAACAATGAACAAAATGTCCAAAATAATTATTATGATCAATAATGTTATTAAATCAATAATTACTGATTACCTATCAATAATCACCTTGAATGTAAATGGATCAAATTTTCCCAACAACAAACATACAGTGGCTTAATGGATAAAAAAAACAAGACACAAATAAATACATGGGGCCTACCAGACTCTTTTTTTTTCTGGACATGGAGTCTCACTTTGTTGCCTAGGCTGGAGTGCAGTGGTACGATCTTGGCTCACTGCAACCTCCGCCTCCCTGGTTCAAGCAATTTTCCTGCCTCAGCCTCCTGAGTCTCTGGGATTACAGGCACACACCACCATGTCCAGCTAATTTTTTTGTTTTTTGTTTTTTTGTTAGTAAAGATAGGGTTTCACCATGTTGCCCAGGCTGGTCTGGAACTCCTGACCTCAAGTGATCTGCTCACCTCAGCCTCCCAAAGTGCTGGGATTACAAGTGTGAGCCACCATGCCTGGCCTCACTTCACTTTTAAGGACATACATTGTTTGAAAGTGAAAATATTGAGAAAGATAGTCCATGAAAGTGGAAACCAAAAGAGAACAGAGGTAACTAACCTCATATCAGATAAAATAGACTTAAGATTAAAACTATGAAGTGAAACAAAGAAGGTCATTATATAATGATTAAGGGGTCAATTAATCAGGAGAATATATATATATATATCCTATATATATATTTTGTACATATATATCAGGAAACATTGGAGCACCTAGATGAATACAGCAAATGTTAATATATCTGAAGAGGGAGATAGAGTGTGATATAACAATAGCAGGGAACTTCAACACCCCATTTTCAACAGTGGACAAACAGAAAATCATTAAGGAAATACTGGACTTAAAGTGTGCCTCAGACCAAATAAACTTCACATGTACAGAACATTCCATCCAACAACAGCAGAATATACATTATTTTCAAGTGCAATGGAACATTCTCAAGGATAGATCACAGGCCACAAAACAAGTCTTTAAAAATTTAAGAGTGAAATCATATTAAGTATATTTCAGACCACAACAATATGAAACTAGAAAACAACAGAAAGGCTTTCAAAAATTTACAAATATGCAAAAACTAAACAAACGATTCCTAAACAATCCATGGGTCAAAGAGAAATTTTAACAGGAAATTTAAAAAATCTTTAGATAGGCCAGGTGAAGTGGCTCATGCCTGTAATTCCAGCTCTCGAGAGGCCAAGGCAAGAGGATTACTTGAGGCCGTGGGTTCAAGACTAGTTTGAGCAACATAACGGGACCATATCTCTATTTTTAAAAAATTATTGTATCATCTTTGTTGTTTAGGGAAAAAAAATTTTAAGAAAAAATCTTCGGACAAATAAACATAGAAAGACAACACACTAGCACTTATGACATGCAGCAAATGCAGTTCTAAGAGGCAGTTTATACCAATAAATACCTATATCAAAAAAGAAGAAATATATCAAATAAACAACCAAACACTGCACCTCAAGAAACTAGAAAAAGAAGAAAAACCTAAGCCCAAAGTTAACGGCAGAAATAAATATTTTTTTTAAAGCAGAAATAAATGAAATAGAGACTAGAAAAACAATAGAAAAGATCAATGAAAGCAAGGTTGGGTTTTTAAAAGATAAGCAAAATTGAAATACCTTTAGCTAAACTAAGAAAAAAAGAGAAGACTCAAATAAATAAAATCAGAAATGAAAGAGAAGTTACAGCTGATACCAGAGAAATACAAATAATTGTAACGGACTACTATGAACAATTACACACCAACAAATTAGATAACCTACATGGAATGGATAAAATTCTGCAAATACACAATCTACCAAGACTAAACCACAACAAAATAGAAAATATGAACAGACTAATAATGAGAAAGGAGATTTAAATGATTATAAAAAGTCTGTCATCCAAGAAAAACCCAGGACCTGACAGCTTACCTGGTGAATTCTACCAAATATTTAAAGGAGAATTAATGCCAATCCCTTTCAAACTTTATTAAAAATTTAAAAGGAAGGAGCACTTTCAAACTCATTCTACAAGCCTGAAAGCAGTCAGTAAAGGACACTATAAGAAAAGAAACTTACAGGAAACCCTAGCCAGAGCAATCAGGCAAGAGAAAGAAACAAAAGGTATTAAATCAGAAAGGAAGAAGTTAAATTGTCTGTTTGCAGAAAACATAATCCTATATATAGAAAACTCTAAAGACATCACCAAAAACTGTTAGAACTAATAAACAGATTCAGTAAAGATGCAAAATACAAAATCAACATACAAAAATCAGTAGCATTTATATATGTGAACAATGAACTATCTGAAAAAGAAATCAAGGAAACCCATTTACAATATGTTCACAAAAAAATACCTAGGAATAAATTTAACCAAGAGGATAAAAGCTCTATACAGTGAAAACTATAAATATTGATGGAAGAAGCTGAAGAAGACACACAAAAAATGGAAAGATATCCAAGTTTATATACTGGGAGAATTAATATTGTGAAAATGTCCATACTACTCAAAGCAATCTACAGATTCAATACAATCTTTACCAAAATACCAATGACATTATTCACAGCTTTAAAAACTTCTTTAAATTTGTATGGAACCATAAAAGACCCTGAATAGCTATGGCAATCCTGAGCAAAAAGAAAAGAGCTGGAGTTACCACATTACTGGGCTTCAAAATATACTATGAAACTATCATAACCAAAATAGCATGACACTACCATAAAAACAGATACATAGACCACATGAACAGAATTAAGAACCCAAAAATAAATTCACATATTTATAGGCAACTGATTTTCAACAAAGATGCCAAGAACATTCATTAAGAAAGTGTCTTCAATAAATGGTGCTGTGAAAAGTGAATATCTACATGTAGAAAAATAAAAGTAGATCCTCTCTCTCACCATATTAAAAAAAAAACTCAAAATGGATAAAACACTTAAATGTAAGTCTGCAAACTATGAAACTGCAAGAAGAAAACATATGGGGTACACTTCAGGACATTGGTCAGGGCAAACAATTTATGGAGAAGGCCTCAAAGTCATCAGGAACAAAAATAAAAATAGACTAATAATTATATCAAATGACAAGCTACTGCAGAGAAAAAAAAAAAATCAGTAGAGTGAAGAGACAAACTGCAGAATGGTAGAAAATACGTGCAAACTATTTGTTCCACAAGCGATTAGTAACCAAAATATACAAAGGACTCAAACAACTCAACAGCAATAATAATAATCATCATCTTATTTTAAAATGGGCAAATGAGCTCAAAAGAAGACATGTGAATGGCCAAAGAGTATATGAAAAATTGCTCAACCTCACTAATCATCAGAAAAATGCAAATCAAAACCACAAGGAAATATTTCAGTTAGAATGGCTATATCAAAAAGACAAAAAATAACATACCTGGTGAGAATGCAAAAAAAAGATACTCTTTTTTTTTTTTTTTTGAGACAGTCTCACTCTGTCACACAAGGTGGAGTGCTATGGCGCAATATCAGCTCACTGCAACCTCTGCCTCCTGAGTTCAAGCAATTCTCCTGCCTCAGCCTCCTGAGTAGCTGGGATTACAGGCATGTGCCACCATGCCCAGCTAATTTTTGTATCTATAATAGAGACAGGGTTTCATCATGTTGGTCAGGCTGGTCTCAAACTCCTTATCTCGTAATCCGCCCACCTTGGCCTTCCAAAGTTCTGGGATTACAGGCATGAGCCACCATGCCTGGCCAGAAAAGCATATTCTTTTTTTTTTTTTTTTGAGGCGGGTCTGGCTCTGTCGCCCAGGCTGGAGTGCAGTGGCGGGGATCTCGGCTGCAAGCTCCACCGCCTCCGGGTTCAGCCATTCCTGCAGCCTCCCGGTAGCTGGACTACGGGCACCATGCACCTCGCCCGGCTAGTTTTGTATTTCTTAGTATTGAGAGCGGGGTTTCACCGTGTTAGCCAGGATGGTCTCGATCTCTGACCTGCGTGATCCACCGATCTCGGCCTCCCCAAAGTGCTGGCATTACGGCGGCATGACGCTTCATATTCTTAATATACTAGAGTGAGAGTGTGAATTAGTATAGCCATTACAGAAGACAGCATGGAAGTTTCTCGAAAAACTAAAAACAGAACTACCATATCATCCAGCAATTCTACTACTGGTTATATATACAAAGGAAAGGAAATCAGCATGTCAAAGAAACATCTGCACTCCTACGTTTATTGCAGCACTATACACAATAGCCAGGATATGGAATCAACCTAAGTGTCCACCGATAGATGAGTGGATTTTTTAAAATGTGGTACATACTCACAATGGAATACTATCTAGCCATAAAAAGAACAAAATTCTGTCATTCACAACAACATGGATGAGTTTGGAGAGCATTAAGTGAAATACGCCAGGCACTGAAAGATAAATATCACATGTTCTCACTCACATGTGGAAGCTAAAAAAGTTGATCGCATTGAAGTAGAGTAGGATAGAGTAGGAGAGTGGCTACTAGAGGAGAGGGGGTAGGAGGGAGGAGGGGATAGGAAGAGTTTGGTTAACAGATACAGGAACACAGCTAGATACAAGGAATAAGATCTAGTGTTCTATAGTGCTATAGGATGACTATACTTAACAACAATTTATTGTATATATTTCAATAGCTAGAAGAGCAGATTTTGAATATTCCCAATGAGAGGGGAAGCCAGCTGGGATTCCCGGTCAGGTGGGGACTTGGAGAACTTTTCTGTCTAGCTAAAGGATTGTAAATGCACCAATCAGCACTCTGTGTGTAGCTAATGCACCAATCAGCACTCTGTAAAAACGCACCAATCAGCGCTCTGTGTCTAGCTAAAGGTTTGTAAACACAACAATCAGCACTCTGTAAAAGCACACCAATCAGCACTCTGTGAAATGGACCAATCAGCTCTCTATAAAACGGACCAATCAGCAGGATGTGGGTGGGGCCAAATAAGGGAATAAAAGCAGGCCACCCGAGCTAGCAGCAGCAACTTGCTCTGGTCCCCTTCCACGCTGTGGAGGCTTTGTTCTTTTGCTCTGTGCAATAAATCTTGCTGCTGCTCACTCTTTGGGTCTGCACTACTTTTATGAGCCGTAACACTCACTGCGAAGGTCTGCAGCTTCACTCCTGAAGCCAGCGAGACCACGAACCCATCGGGAGGAACCAACAACTCCAGACGTGCCACCTTCGAGAGCTGTAACACTCACTGTGAAGGTCTGCAGCTTCACTCCTGAAGTCAGCAAGACCACAAGCCCCTCAGAAGGAAGAAACAACTCTGGATGCACCCCTTCAAGAGCTGTAACACTGTGAAGGTCTGTGGCTTCACTCCTGAAGTCAAGCAAGACCACAAACCCACCAGAAGGAAGAAACTCCAGACACATCTGAACATCAGAAGGAACAAACTCCAGACACACCATCTTTAAGAACTGTAACATTAGGCCGGGTGCGGTGGCTCAAGCCTGTAATCCCAGCACTTTGGGAGGCCGAGATAGGCGGATCACGAGGTCAGAAGTTCGAGACCATCCTGGCTAACCCGGTGAAACCCCATCTCTACTAAAAAAATATAAAAAACTAGCCGGGCGAGGTGGCGGGCGCCTGTAGTCCCAGCTACTCGGGAGGCTGAGGCAGGAGAATGGCGTAAGCCCGGGAGGCGGAGCTTGCAGTGAGCTGAGATCCGGCCACTGCACTCCAGCCTGGGCGACAGAGCGAGACTCTGTCTTTTAAAAAAAAAAACAAAACAAAACAAACTGTAACATTCACCGCAAGGGTCTGCAGCTTCATTTTTGAAGTCAGCGAGACCAAGAACCCACTGGAAGGAATCAATTCCGGACACACCAACATAAAGGAATGAGAAATGTTTCAGGCAATGTATATGCTAATTACCCTGATTTGCTAATAATGCATTTTATACATGTATCAACATATCACACTGTACACCATAAGTACATACAATTATTTATGTGTCAAAAATAATAAAAGCAAAAATTAAAAATATTTTTAAACATTTGAAAAGCAGTCTACAGATTGAATATGATTTCTAGCAAAATTTCAATGACATTTTTCACAGAAAAAGAAAAAAAAATCTCAAAAGTTGTATGGCACCACAAAAGACCCCAAATAGCCAAAGCAATCCTGAGCAAAAAGAACAAAATGGATGCATTACACTATCTGATCTCAAAATCCACTACGAAGTTATAGTGATTAAAACGGCACAGTGGAGGAGAGTTTCAAGATGGCCGAACAGGAACAGCACCAGTCTGCAGCTCCTAGCAAGATCGATGCAGAAGCCTGGGTGACTTCTGCATTTCCAACTGAGGTACCCAGTTCATCTCAGTGGGAATGGTTGCACAGTGGGTGCAGCCCACGGAGTGCGAGCCGAAGCAGTGTGGGGCATCACCTCACGTGAAAAGCACAAGGGGTCGGGGAATTTCTCCCCTACCCAAGGAAGAGGGTCTGTGCCTGAGGAGCTCCAGCACAGAAACGGCTCTTGTCCTACAGTCTTCGCAACCCGAAATCCATGAGATTCCCTCCAGTGACTACCCCACCCGGGCCCTGGGTTTCAAACACGAAACTGGGCTGCCAATTGGGCAGACACCTAACTAGCTGCAGGAGCTTTTTTTTTTTTTTTTTTTTTTTTTTGCATACCCCAGTGGCGCCTGAAAGGCCTGAGACAGAACTGTTCATTACCCTGGAAAGGGTGGCTGAAGTCAGGAAGCCAAGTGGTCTGGCTCAGCAGGTCCCACCCTCATGGAGCCCAGGAAACTAAGACCCACTGGCTAGAAATTCTCACTGCCAGCACAGCAACAATCTGAGATCCAGGCCGGGCACGGTGGCTCACGCCTGTAATCCCAGCACTTTGGGAGGCCAAGGTGGGCAGATCACGAGGTCAGGAGATCGAGACCATCCTGGCTAACACGGTGAAACCCCGTCTCTACTAAAAACACAAAAAATTAGCCGGGCGTGGTGGCGGGCACCTGCAATCCCAGCTACTCGGGAGGCTGAGGCAGGAGAATGGCATGAACCCAGGAGGCGGAGCTTGCAGTGAGCCAAGATCGCGCCACTGCACTCCAGCCTGGGCGACAGAGTGAGACTCCATCTCAAAAAAAAAAAAAAAACAAAAAAACAATCTGAGATCCACCTGGGATGGTCAAGCTTGGTTGAGGGAGGGGCGTCTGCCATTGCTGAGACTTGAGTAGGCAGTTTTACAACTACAGTGTAAACAAAGCTGCTGGGAAGTTCGAACTGGGTAGAGCCCACTGCAGCTCAAAAAGGCTGCTGTGGCTAGACTGCCAGATTGCTCCTCTCTGGACAGGGTATCTCTGTAAAAAAAGCAGCAGCCCCAGTAAGGGGCTTATAGCAGACTTAAACATCCCTGCCTGATGGCTCTGAAGAGAGCAGCGGATTTCCCAGCACAGCGTTTGAGCTCTGCTAAGGGTCAGTCTGCCTCCTCAAGAGGGTCCCTGACCCCCATGCCTCCTGACTGGGAGACACCTCCCAGTAGGGGCCAACAGACACCTCATACAGGAGAGCTCTGGCTGGCATCTGGCAGGAGCCCTGCTGGGTCAAAGCTTCCAGAGAAAAGAACAGGCAGCAATCTTTGCTGCTCTGCACCCTCTGCTGGTGACACCCAGGCAAACAGGGTCAGGAGTGGACCTCCAGCAAACTCCAGCAGACCTGCAGCAGAGGGGCCTGACTGTTAGAAGGAAAAGAAACAAATAGAAAGGATTAGCACGTCCACTCAAAGACCCCATCCGAAGGTCACCAACATCAAAGACCAAAGGTAGATAAATCCACAAAGATGGGGGAAAAAAATAGCAGCACAAAAAGACTGAAAATTCCAAAAACCAGAATGCCTCTCCTCCTCCAAAGGATCACAACTCCTCACCAGCAAGGGAACAAAACTGGATGGAGAATGACTTTGACAAACTGACAAAAGTAGGCTTCAGAAGGTGGGTAATAACAAACAACTCTGAGCTAAGGGAGCATCTTCTAACCCAATGCAAGGAAGCTAAGAACCTTGAAAAAAGGTCAGTCGAATTGCCAACTAGAATAACCAGTGCAGAGAAGAACATAAATGACCTGATGGAGCTGAAAACCACAGCATGAGAACTTCGAGACACATGAACAAGCTTCAATAGCCAATTCAATCAAGTGGAAGAAAGGATATCCGTGACTAAAGATCAACTTAATGAAATAAAGAGCTAAGACAAGATTAGAGAAAAAAGAATAAAAAGGAACAAACAAAGTCTGGAAGAAATATGGGACTATGTGAAAAAACCAAATCTACGTTTGACTGGCGTACAGGAAAGTGACGGGGAGAATGGAACCAAGTTGAGAAACACTCTTCAAGATATTATCCAGGACAACTTCCCCAACCTAGCAAGACAGGTCAACATTCAAATTCAGGAAATACAGAGAACACCACAAAGATACTCCTCTAGAAGAGCATTCCCCAAGACACATAATTATCAGATTCACCAAGGTTGAAATGAAGGAAAAAATGTTAAGGGCAGCCAGAGAGAAAGGTCGTGTTACCCACAAAGGGAAGCCTGTCAGACTAATAGCAGGTCTCTCTGCAGAAACCCTACAAGCCAGAAGAGAGTGCAGGCCAATATTCAACATTTTTAAAGAAAAAAATTTTCAATCCAGAATTGCATATCCAGCCAAACTAAGCTTCATAAGCAAAGGAGAAATAAAATCCTTTACAGACAAGTAAATGCTGAAGGATTCTGTCACCACCAGACGTGCCTTCCAAGAGTTCCTGAAAGAAGCACTAAACATGGAAAGGAACAACCAGTACCAGTCACTTCAAAAACATGCCAAATTGTAAAGAATATTGACACTATGAAGAAACTGCATTAACTAATGGGCAAAATAACCAGTTAGCATCATGATGACAGGATCAAATTCACACATAACAATATTAACCTTAAATGTAAATGGTTGCATGCCCCAATTAAAAGACACAGTCTCACAAATAGGATACAGAGTCAAGACCCATCAGTGTGCTGTATTCAGGAGACCCATTTCATGTGCAAAGACACACACATGCTCAAAATAAAGGGATGGAGGAATATTTACCAAGCAAAAGGAAAGCCAAAAAAAAGCAGGAGTTGCAATCCTAGTCTCTGATAAAACAGACTTTAAACCAACAAAGATCAAAAGAGACAAAGAAGGGCATTACAAAATGCTAAAGGGAACAATGCAGCAAGAAGAGCTAACTATCCTAAATATATATGTACCCAATACAAGAGCACCCAGATTCACAAAGTAAGTTCTTAGAGATTTAAAAAGAGGTTTAGACTCCCACACAATAATAGTGGGAGACTTTAACACCCCACTGTCAATATCAGACGGATCAACAAGACAGAAAAGTAACAAAGATTTTCAACACCTGAAATCAGCTCTGGACCAAGCAGACCTAATAGACCTCTATAGAACTCTGCACCCCAAATCAACAGAATATATACATTCTTCTCAGCATCTCATCACACTTATTCTAAAATTAACCACAATTGGAAGTAAAACACTTCTCAGCAAATGCAAAAGAATGGAGATCATAACAGTCTCTCAGACCACAGTGCAATCAGATTAGAATTCAGGATTAAGAAACTCACTCAAAACCACACAACTACATGGAAACTGAACAACCTGCTCCTGAATGACTACTGGGTAAATAACGAAATTAAGGCAAAAGTAAAGATGCTGTTTGAGATTCTGGAGTATGAGATGGCTGAAAAGGAACAGCTCTGGTCTGCAGCTCCCAACGAGACTGATGCAGAAGACAAGTGATTTCTTCATTTCCAACTGAGGTACCTGGTTCATCTCACTGGGACTGGTTGGACAGTGGGTGCAGCCCACAGAGGGTGAGCTGAAGTAGGGCAGGACATCACCTCATCCAGGAAGCGCAAGGGGTCAGGAGATTTCCCTGATTTCCCTTTCCTAGCCAACGGAAGCCATGACAGACTGTACCTGGAGAAACAGTACACTCCTGACCAAATACTGTGCTTTTCCCATGGTCTTGGCAAGTGGCAGACCAGGAGATACCCTCCTGTGCCTGGCTCGGTGGGTCCCACACCCATGGAGCCTTGCTCACTGCTAGCACAGCAGTCTAAAGATCAACATGTGGTACTGTGGCTTGATGGGGGGGAGGGGCAACCACCATCGTTGAGACTTGAGTAGCTCAGAGTGTAAACAAAGTGGCTGGGAAGCTCAAACTCGGCGGAGCCAACCACAGCTCAGTAAGGACTCCTGCCTCTCTAGATTCCATCTCTGGGGGCAAAGCATAGCTGAACAAAAGGCAACAGACAGCTTCTGCATACTTAAACGTCCCTGTCTGACAGCTCTGAAGAAAGCAGTGGTTCTCTCAGCACAGCATTCAAGTTCCAAGAATGGACAGACTGCCTCTTCAAGCAGGTCTCTGACAGTGTAGCCTGACTGGGAGACACCTCCCAGTAGCGGCCAAGAGACACCTCAAACAGGCGGGTGCCCCTCTGGGACAAAGCTTCCAGAGGAAGGATCATGCAGCAATATTTGCAGTTCTGCAGCCTCTGCTAGTGATACCCGGGCAAACAGGGTCTGGAGTGGACTTCCAGCAAAATCCAACAGACATGCAGCTGAGGGGCCTGTTAGAATGAAAACTAACAAACAGAAAGGAATAGCATCAACATCAACAAAAAGGGCATCCACACCAAAACCCCCACTGTAGGTCACCAACATCAAAGACCAAAGATAGATAAAACCACAAAGATGGGGAGAAACCAGAGCACAAAAACTGAAATATCAAAAAACCAGAGCGCCTCATCTCCTCCAAAAGATCATAGCCCATGGCCAGCAAGGGAACAAAACTGGATGCAGAACGAATTTGATGAGTTGACAGAGTAGGCTTCAGAAGGTCGGTAATAATAAACTTCTCTGAGCTAAAGAAGCATGTTCTAACCCATCACAAGGAAGCCAAAACCCATGAAAAAAGGTTAGATGAATGGCTAACTAGAACAAACAGTATAGAGAAGACCCTAAATGACCTGATGAAGCTGAAAACCACAGCACGAGAACTTTGAGATGCATGAACAAGCTTCAATAGCCAATTCAATCAAGTGGAAGAAACGATATCCGTGAATGAAGATCAAATTAATGAAATAAAGCGAGAAGACAAGATTAGAGAAAAAAGTGAAAAGAAATGAACAAAGCATCCAAGAAATATGGGACTATGTGAAAAAACCAAATCTATGTTTGATTAGTGTACCAGAAAGTGACGGGGAGAATGGAACCAAGTTGAAAAACACTCTTCAGGATATTATCCAGGACAACTTCCCCAACCTAGCAAGATAGGCTAACAATCAAATTCAGAAAATACAGAGAACACCACAAAGATACTCCTTGAGAAGAGCAACCCCAAGACTCATAATTGTCACATTCACCAATGCTGAAATGAAGGAAAAAATGTTAAGGGCAGCCAGAGAGAAAGGTCGAGTTACCCACAAAGGGAAGCCCATCAGACTAACAGCAGAACTCTCTGCAGAAACCCTACAAGCCAGAAGAGAGTGCAGGCCAATATTCAACATTCTTAAAGAAAAGAATTTTCAATCCAGAAACTCATATCCAGCCAAACTAAGCTTCATAAGTGAAGAAGAAATAAAACCCTTTACAGATAAGCAAATGCTGAGAGATTTTGTCACCACCAGACCTTCCTTACAAGAGCTCCTGAAGGAATCATTAAACATGAAAAGGAACAACCAGTAGCAGCCACTGCAAAAACATGCCAAATTGTAAAGACCATTGACACTATGAAGAAACTGCATTAACAGGCAAAATAACCAGCTAATATCATAACAGGATCAAGTTCAAACATAAGATTAACTTTAAATGTAAATGGGCTAAATGCCCCCATTTAAAAGACACAGACAGGCAAATTGGATAAAGAGTCAAGAACCATCAGTGTGCTGTATTCAGGAGACCCATCTCACATGCAAAGATGCACAAAAGTTCAAAATAAAGGGATGGAGGAAGATCTACCGAGCAAATAGAAAGCAAACAAAAAAAAGCACGAGTTACAATCCTAGTCTCTGATAAAACAGACTTTAAACCAACGAAGATCAAAAGAGACAAGGCCACTACATAATGGTAAAGCGATCAATTCAACCAGAAGAGCTAACTATTCTAAATATATATGCACCCAATACAGGAGCACCCAGATTCATAAAGCAAATCCTTAGAGACCTACAAAGAGACTGGCACTCCCACACAATAATAATGTGAGACTTTAACACCCCATTGTCAATATGAGACAGATCAACGAGACAGAAGGTTAACAAGGATATCCAGGAATTGAACTCAGCTCTAGACCAAGCGGACCTAATAGACATCTACAGAACTGTACACCCCAAATCAACATAATATACATTCTTCTCAGCACAACATCACACTTAATCCAAAATTGACCACATAATTGGAAGTAAAACACTCCTCAGAAAATGCAAAAGAACAGAAATCACAACAAACTGTATCTCAGACCACAGTGTAATCAAATTAGAAAGCAGGATTAAGAAACTCACTCAAAACCATAGAACTACATGGAAACTGAACAACCTGCTCCTGAATGACTAACGGGTAAACAATGAAATGAAGGCAGAAATAAAGATGTTATTTGAAACCAATGCGAACAAAGATACAACATACAAGAATCTCTGGGACACATTTAAATCAGTGCTTAGAGGAAAATGTATAGCACTAAATGCCCACAAGAGAAAGTAGGAAAGATCTAAAATCAACACCCTAACATCAAAATTAAAATAACTACAGAAGTAACACCAAACAAATCCAAAAGCTAGCAGGAGGTAAGAAATAACTAAGATCAGAGCAGAACTGAAGGAGAAAAAAAAAAAAAAAAAAAAAAAAAAAATCAATGACTCCAGGAGCTGGTTTTTTGAAAAGATCAACAAAATTGATAGACTGCTAGCCAGACTAATAAAGAAGAAAAGAGAGAAGAATCAAACAGACGCAATAAAAAATAAAGAGGATATCACCACCAATCCTACAGAAATACAAACTACCATCAGAGAATACTGTAAACACCTCTACACAAATACACTAGAAAATCTAGAAGAAATGGATAAATAACAGGACCCTCCCAAGACTAAATACACCCTCCCAAGACTAAACCAGGAAGAAACTGAATCTCTGAATAGACCAATAACAGGTTCTGAAATTGAGGCAATAATTACTAGCCTACCAACCAAAAAAAGTCCAGGACCAGACAGATTCCCAGCTGAATTCTACCAGAGGTACAAAGAGGAGCTGGTACCATTCCTTCTGAAACTATTCCAATCAATAGAAAAAAGAGGGACTCTCCCTAACTCATTTTATAAGGCCAGGATAATCCTGATCCCAAAGCATGGCAGAGACACAACAAAAAAAGAGAACTTTAGGCCAGTATCCCTTAGGAACAACGATGCAAAAATCCTCAATAAAATACTGGCAAACCAAATCCAGCAGCACATCAAAAAGCTTATCCACCATCAAGTCGGCTTCATCCTTGGGATGCAAGCCTGGTTCAAAATACGCAAATCAATAAATGTAATCCATCACATAAATAGAACCAATGACAAAAGACATGATTATCTCAATAGATGCAGAAAGAAAAGGTCTTCACCAAAATTCAACAGGCCTTCATGCTAAAAACTCTCAGTAAACCAAGTATCGATGGAACATATCTCAAAATAATAACAGCTATTTATTACAAACCTACAGCCAATATCATACTGACTGGGCAAAAACTGGAAGCATTCCCTTTGAAAACTGGCACAAGACAAGGGTGCCCTCTCTCACCACTCCTATTCAACAGAGTATCAGAAGCTCTGGCCAGGGTAATCAGGCAAGAGAAAGAAATAAAGGGTATTCAAATAGGAAGAGAGAAAGTCAAATTGTCTCTGTTTGCAGATGACATGATTGTATACTTAGAAAACCCCATCATCTCAGCCCAATACCTCCTTAAGCTTATAAGCAACTTCAGCAAAGTCTCAGGATACAAAATCAATGTGCAAAAATCACAAGCATTTCTATACACCAATAACAGACAAACAGAGAGTCAAATCATGAGTGAACTCCCATTCACATTACTACAAAGAGGATAAAATACCTAGGAATTCAACTTACGAGGGATGTGAAGAACCTCTTCAAGGAGAACTACAAACCACTGCTCAACAAAATAAAAGAGGACACAAACAAATGGAAAAATATTTCATGCTCATGGATAGGAAGAATCAATATCGTGAAAATGGCCATACCACCTAAAGTAATTTATAGATTCAATGCTATCCCCATTAAGCTACCATTGACTTTCTTCACAGAATTGGAAAAAAACTAAGTTCATATGGAACCAAAAAAGAGCCCATATAGCCAAGACAATCCTGAGCAAAAAGAACAAAGCTGGATGTATCATGCTACCTGACTTCAAACTATACTACAAGGCTACAGTAACCAAAACAGCATGGTACTGCTACCAAAACAGATATATAGACCAATGGAACAGAACAGTGGCCTCAGAAATAACACCACACATCTATAACCATCTGATCTTTGACAACCCTGACAAAAACAAGCAATGGGGAAAGGTTTCCCTATTTAATAAATGGTGTTGGGAAAACTGGCTAGCCATATGTAGAAAGCTGAAAGTGGATCCCTTCCTAACACTGTATACAAAAATTAACTCCAGATGGATTAAAGACTTAAATGTTAGACCTAACACCATAAAAACCCTAGAAGAATACCTAGGCAATACCATCAGAACATAGGAATGGGCAAAGACTTCATGACTAAAACACCAAAAGCAATGGCAACAAAAGCCAAAATTGACAAATGGGATCTAATTAAACTAAAGAGCTTCTGCACAGCAAAAGAAACTATCATCAGAGTGAACAGGCAACCTACAGAATGGGAGAAAATTTTTGCAATCTATCCATCTGACAAAGGGCTAATATCCAGAATCTACAAAGAACTTAAACAAGTTTACAAGGAAAAAACAACCCCATCAAAAAGTGGGCAAAGGATATGAACAGACATTTATCAAAAGAAGACATTTATGCAGCCAACAGACTTATGAAAAAATGCTCATCAACACTGGTCATTAGAGAAATGCAAATCAAAACCACAATGAGATACCATCTCATGCCAGTTAGAATGGCAATCATTAAAAAGTTAGGAAACATTAGATAGTGGAGAGGTTGTGGACAAATAGGAATGCTTTTACACTGTTGGTGGGAGTGTAAATTAGTTCAATCATTGTAGAAGACAGTGTGGCGATTCCTCAAGGATCTAGAACTAGAAATACCTTTTGACCCAGCAATACCATTACTGGGAATATACCCAAAGGATTATATATCATTCTATGATAAAGACACATGCACACATATGTTTATTGTGGTACAATTCACAATAGCAAAGACTTGGAACTAACCCAAATGTCCATCAATGATAGACTGGATTAAGAAAATGTGGCACATATACACCATGGAACACTATGCATCCATTAAAAAAAAGGATGAGTTCATGTCTTTTGCAGGCACATGGATGAAGCTGGAAAACATCATTCTAAGCAAACTATCATAAGGACAGAAAACCAAACACTGCATGTTCTCACTCATAGGTGGGAGTTGAACACTGAGAACACTTGGACACAGGGCAGGGAACATCACACACCGGGGCCTGTCAGGAGTTGGGGGGCTGGGGGAGGAATATCATTAGGAGAAACACCTAATGTAAACGACGAGTTGATGGGTGCAGCAAACCAACATGGCACATGTATACCTATGTAACAAATCTGCATGTTGTGCATATGTATCCTAGAACTTAAAGTATAATAATAAGAAGAAGAAGCAGAAGATGTTATTTGAAACCAATGAGAACAAAGACACAACATACCAGAATCTCTGGGACACATTTAAAGCAGTATTTAGATGGAAATTTACAGCACTAAATGCCCACAAGAGAAAGCAGAAAAGATCTAAAATTGAAACCCTAACATCAAAATTAAAAGAACTAGAGAAGTAACACCAAACAAATTCAAAAGCTAGCAGGAGGTAAGCAATAACTAAGAACAGAGCAGAACTGAAGGAGACAGAGACACAAAAAGCCCTTCAAAAAGTCAGTGAATCCAGGAGCTGGTTTTTTGAAAAGATCAACAAAATAGACCACTAGCCAGACTAGTAAGGAAGAAAACAGAGAAGAATCAAATAGACACAATAAGAAAGGATACAGGGGATATCACCACTGATCCCACAGAAATACAAACTACCATCAGAGAATACTACAAACACCTCTATGCAAATAAACTAGAAAATCTACAAGAAATGGATACATTCCTGGACAATCCACATACACCCTCCCAAGTCTAAGCCAGGAAGAAGTTGAATCTCTGAATAGACTAGTAACAAGTTCTGATTGATGCAATAATTACCAGACTACCAACCAACAAAAGTCCATGACCAGATGGATTCACAGCCGAATTCTATCAGAGGTACAAAGAGGAGCTGGTACCAATCCTTCTGAAAATATTCCAAACAACAGAAAAAGAGGGACTCCTCCCTAACTCATTTGATGAGGCCAGGATCATCCTGATACCAAAACCTGGCAGAGACACAACAAAAAAAGAAAATTTCAAGCCAATATCCCTGATGAACATCAATGCAAAAATCCTCAATAAAATACTGGCAAACCGAATCCAGTAGCACATCAAAAAGCTTATCCACCACCATCAGGTCGCCTTCATCCCTGGGATGCAAGGCTAGTTCAACATACCCAAATCAATAAACATAATCCATCACATAAACAGAACCAATGACAAAAAACCACATGATTATCTCAACAGATGCAGAAAAGGCCTTCAATAAAATTCAGCAGCCCTTCATGCTAAAAACTCTCAAAACTAGGTATCAATGGAACATATCTCAAAATAATAACAGCTATTTGTGACAAATCCACAGCCAATATTATACTGAATGAGAAAAAACTGGAAGTATTCCCTCTGAAAACTGGCACAAGACAAGGGTGCCCTCTCTCACCACTCCTATTCAACAGAGTATCAGAAGCTCTGGCCAGGGTAATCAGGCAAGAGAAAGAAATAAAGGGTATTCAAATAGGAAGAGAGAAAGTCAAATTGTCTCTGTTTGCAGATGACATGATTGTATACTTAGAAAACCCCATCATCTCAGCCCAATACCTCCTTAAGCTTATAAGCAACTTCAGCAAAGTCTCGGGATACAAAATCAATGTGCAAAAATCACAAGCATTCCTATACACCAATAACAAACAGAGAGTCAAATCATGAGTGAACTCGCATTCACAATTGCTTCTAAGAATAAAATACCTAGGAATCCAGCTTACAAGGGATGTGAAGAACCTCTTCAAGGAGAACTACAAACCACTGCTCAATGAAATAAGAGAGGACACAAACAAATGGATAAACATTCCATGCTCATGGATAGGAAGAATCAATATTGTGAAAATGGCCATACCACCTAAAGTAATTTATAGATTCAATGCTACCCCCATTAAGCTACCACTGACTTTCTTCACAGAATTGGAAAAAACCACTTTAAACTTAATATGGAACCAAGAAAGAGCCTGCATAGCCAAGACAATCTTAAGCAAGAAGAACAAAGCTTGAGGCATCATACTACCTGACTTCAAACTATACTACAAGTAACCAAAACAGCATGGTACTGCTACCAAACAGATATGTAGACCAACGGAACAGAACGGAGGCCTCAGAAATAATGCCACACAGCTATAACCATACGACCTTTGACAAACCTGATACACACAAGCAATGGGAAAAATATTTCCTATTTAATAAATGGTGTTGGGAAAACTGGCTAGCCATAAGCAGAAAACAGAAACTAGGCCCCTTCCTTACATCTTTTACAAAAATCAACTCCAGATGGATCAAAGGCTTAAACATAAGACCTAGGACCATAACAATCCTAGAAGAAAACCACATCAGGGCATAGGCATGGGCAAAGACTTCATGTCCAAAACACCAAAAGCAATGGCAACAAAAGCCAAAATTGACAAATGGGATCTAATTAAACTAAAGAGCTCTGCACAGCAAAAGAAACTATCATCAGAGTGAACAGGCAACCTACAGAATGGGAGAAAATTTTTGCAATCTATCCATCTGACAAAGGGCTAATATCCAGAATCTACAAAGAACTTAAGTTTACAAGGAATAAACAACCCCATCAAAAAAATAGGCAAAGGATATGAACAGACACTTCTCAAAAGAAGACATTTATGCAGCCAATAGACTTATGAAAAAATGCTCATCATCACTGGTCATTAGAGAAATGCAAATCAAAACCACAATGAGATACCATCTCATGCCAGTTAGAATGGCTATCATTAAAAAGTCAGGAAACAACAGATGGTGGAGAGGTTGTGGACAAATAGGAATGCTTTTACACTGTTGGTAGGAGTGTATTTATTCCAACCATTGTAGAAGACAGTGTGATGATTCCTCAAGGGTATTTAACTGGAAAAACCATTTGACCCGGTAACCCCATTACTGGGCATATACCCAAAGGATTATAAATCATCTACGATAAAGACACATGCACACGTATGTTTACTGCAGCACTATTCACAATAGCAAAGACTTGGAACCAGCCCAAATGTCCATCAATGATAGACTGGATAAAGAAAATGTGGCACATATACACCATGGAATACTATGCAGCCATAAAAAAGGATGAGTTTGAGTTCACGTCCTTTGCAGGAACATGGATGAAGCTGGAAACCATCATTCTCAGCAAACTATCACAAGATCAGAAAACCAAACACTGCATGTTCTCACTGACAGGTAGGAGTTGAACAATAAGAACACAGGGACACAGGGCAGGGAACATCACACACTGGGGCCTGTCCGTGGGTGGGGGCTAGGGCCCGAGGGATAACATTAGGAAAAATACCTAATGTAGGTGATGGGTTGATGGGTGCAGCAAACCACCAGGGCACGTGTATACCTACGTTAACAAAACTGTTCTTTCTGCACATGTAATCCAGAACTTAAGAGTACATATATATGTATATAAACAGCACAGTACTGGCACAAATACACACACATAGACCAGTAAAACACAATAGAGAATGCAGAAGCAAGCCTACGCATTTACATTCAATTGACTTTCAACAAAGATGCCAATAACACACAATGGGGAAAAGACAGTATTTGCAATAAATAGTGTTGGGGAAACTGGATATCCATATGTAGAAAAATATAACTAGACCCTTATTTCATACTACATATAAAAACTCAAAATGGATTAAGACTTAAATATAAGACCTGAAACTATAAAACTACTAGAAGAAAACATAAGAGAAGAGTTTCTTGACATTGGTCTGGGAAATGAATTTTTAAATATGACCCCAAAAGCACAGGCAACAAAAGCAAAAATAGACAGATGACACGACATCAAATTCAAAAGCTTCTGCAAAGCAAAGGAAACAATTAACAGAGTAAAGAGACAATGTATGGAAAAAGAAAAAATGCTAGCACACCATCTGATAAGGGATGAACATCCAAAATACATAAGAAATTCAAATAACTCAACAGACAGAAAACAACCCAATTAGAAAATGGGCAAAGGACCTGAATAGACATTTCTCAAAAGAAGGCACACAAAGGGCTAATAGGTGTGTGTGTGTGTGTGTGTGTGTGTATATATATATATAAAAGCTCAACATTACTAATCATCAGGAAAATGCAAATAAAAACCACAGTGAAATATCACTTGGCACTTGTTAGAATGGCTATTATCAAAGACAGAACATAATAAGCATTGGCAAGGATGTGGAAAAAAGGTAACCCTTGCACACTATTGGTAAGGATGTAAATCAGTATGCCATTAGGAAAACAGAATGGAGGGTCCTCAAAAAAATAAAAATAGACCTGGAAATAATCCATTCTTGAATAAAGGCATGGAGATAAAATTTTTTCTTTGGAATGTGGAAAAATCTTTTCCTTTCCTTTGGAAAATAGTTTGATGGTTTCTTAAAAGTAAGTCATAAAACTAATACATAACCCAGCAATTCTACTCCTAGGTCCTACCCAAGACAAATAAAAACATGTGTCCAAACAAATACATGCACACAAATGTTCACAACTGCACTGTTTATAATAGAAAAAACTGGAAACAACCTAACTGATTGGTTCAGCTGGTGAATAGATAGACAAAATGCAGTATATTCATGTAATGAAATTCTACATGGGAATGAAAAGGAACAGCCTCTTGACACATGCTTGTCATGGATGACTCACAAAAATAGTATGCTCGGCAAAATAATCCAGATGCAACAGATCACATATCTTATAACTTCACTTATATGGAATGTCCAGAAAAGGCAAACTTATAGAGACAGCAAGTAGATTATTGGTTGCCTAGAGCTGGGGGCGGGAATGGGAATTAACTTTTAATGGACACGAGGGATCTTTCTAGGGGGGTATGAAAACATTCTAAAACTGATTTATGGTGATGACTGAACCACAGGGTGGCATTACTGAAAATTATTGTATTGTTAACTTGAAATGGATAAATGTTACGGTATGTCACATATACTTCAACAAGTTTTTTTAATTACCTAATTTTAAAAATCTAATAAAAAAATCTGCAGAAAATTAAACTTGAAAAAGATGAAAGAACAAAGACAACAATGAGAAAGAAGACATCATTGGAACTACAAAATAGATTTTTAAATTATAAGACATTTCAATATACAACTCCTATCAAATTTTTGAAAATCGAAATACAATGAACAAGCTATCTTTCTTCAAGAAAGAAGTAGAAAAACTCAAAAGACAGAAGTACAAAAACCAATAATGATGAAAAGTTGGGAGACATTTAGCCAGACTTGAAAGGTTAGTGGGCCTAGATGGCTATATGATGAAGCTCTTTTAGGCACTGAAGTATCACATACCTCCCATGCTACTTAACACTTCCAGAAGACAGATAATTTATTTATCTAGCTTATCTCTGCTCCCTAAACCAAAGTAATGAATAGCAAAAGACCAAACTTGCTTTTCAATATAGATGCAAAAAATCTAATAAAATGTCTAATACGCAAATGCAAACATTATAGTAAAAGAATAACACAGTATGACTAAATGCAATTTGTTACAAGAACAGAACAGTTCAACAGAAGACAATCTATTAGTTTGATGCATCATATTAAGTTCATTTTATACCAAAAGATGTATTAATCTTTTTATATGTTGGTTGATGCATCAATCTCTGGGAATAAAATAGGGAGCAACATATCCATGACTCCAAGTTATAGGGTCACAAAGGTGGCCAACAATGAAACATATTTACAAGAAGATATGACGTAATATGATAATAGAAGTTCAGGGGCTACAAAAAAGCACATGCTATACATAGGAGGAGTATTTAGCCAAGTCTACTGCATCAAAAACAGCTTTTCACATAGTAACCTTTAAGCTGAGATCTGAAAAACAGTATTAGAAAGAATGGGATTAGAGAAAGAGATTTTTTTTTTTTTTTCTGGAAGAAAGAGAAATGAGAGGAGAGAAGGGGAAAGGAGAGACTTATCTATAGAACAAATTAAAAGATACCTTTCGGGTTTTTTTGTTTGTTTTGTTTTGTTTGAGACAGTGTTTCACTCTGTGGCCCAGGCTGGAGTGCAGTGGTGTGATCTCAGCTCACTGAAACATCTGCCTCTCAGGTTCAAGTGATTCTCCTGCCTCACTCTCTGAGCAGCTGAGAATACAGGCACGTGCCACCACACCCGGCTAATTTTTTTGTATTTTTACTAAAGACAGGGTTTCACTATGTTGACCAGCTGGTCTTGAACTCCTGGCTTCAAGTGATCCTCCCACTTCAGCCTCCCAAAGTCCTGGGATTACAGCTGTGAGCCCCAACGCCCAGCCAAAAGATATCTTTCTTGGGTGGCACTGTGTCTTAGTTGGTTAAACCGCCTGTCTAGTAAAAAAGATACCTTTCTTAATAGATGCTGCAGTAGTTTGTGTTGCGGCCCATTCACACACACCAAAATATGTCCACCAGGAATCTGTGTACGTGACCTTATTTAGAAAAAGGGTCTTTGTAGATATAATTAAGACTCTCAAGATGAGATCATTGTGAATTATCCAGGTGGGCTCTAAATCCAATGACAAGTGTCCCGAGAAGAGGACACAGACTAAAGAGACGAGAAGATGAAGGCAGAGCTGTAAGTCAAAGAGTACAAAGGATTGCTGATAGCCATCAGAGGCCGGAAACAGGCCGTGAAAGGGATTCCCACTCAGAGTCTCCAGAAGACGTTAACCCTGCCAAGACCTTCATTTTGGGCTTCTGGCCATCAGAACCGTGAGAGAGTAAATTTTGTTGTTTTAAGCCACCACGTTTGTGGTGATTTTTTAGGCAGCCCTAGGAAACTAATATAAATACCAAAAAGACATCTGACAAATTTAGTACTTATTCCAAATTAAAAAGAAAGAGAACTTAGTAAATAAGGTATAATGTGAAAAATATCTATATCAAAAAACAAAAAAATCAGACAATCCTGCACTTGAAGGTAAAACAAGAATAAAGTAAAAACCAAGACAAAGGTTCCTATATTATTTAATGTAGTTAGGGATATTCCTCCTGATGCATTAAGATAAGAAAAAATAAAAGGATTAATCATTATTTTAGGTGTTGCAATTATCTACGTTAAAAAACCAACAACAACAAAAATACTAAAAAGATTAAAATTCTGGCATCAGTAAGGTCTGAAAACATTCAAAAATCAGTTGTGTTACTATGCCTATATCCATAATAATTAGTTTAAAAAACAACCAGTTACTAGGCGCTGTGGCTCACGACTGTAAAACCAGCACTTTGGAAGGCCGAGGTGGGCGGATCACGAGGTCAGGAGATCGAGACCATATTGGTTAACACGGTGAAACATTGTCTCCACTAAAAATACAAAAAATTAGCCGGGTGTGGTGGCAGGCGCCTGTAGTCCCAGCTATTTGGGAGGCTGAGACAGGAGAATGGCATGAACCCGGGAGGCGGAGCTTGCAGTGAGCCCAGATCGCACCACTGCACGCCAGCCTGGGCGACAGAGCAAGACTCCATCTCAAAAGAAAAAAAAAAAAGAGTCAAGGAAGATCCAACAGCCAATTCAATTAAAATATAGGCTGGGCGTGGTGGCTCACACGTGTAATCCCAGCACTTTATGAGGCCGAGGTGGGTGGATCACCTGAGGTCAGGATTTCGAGACCAGCCTGGGCAACGTGGTGAAACTCCGTCTCTACTAAAAATACAAAAAATTAGCCAGGCGTGGTGGTGGCTGCCTGTAATCCCAGCTACTCAGGAGGCTGAGGCAGGAGAATCGCTTGAACCCGGGAGGTGGAGGTTGCAGTGAGCCAAGATCACGCCATTGCACTCCTGCCTGGGCAACAAGAGCAAAACTTTGTCTCAAATAAATAAATAAAAATTAAAATATAAAACACCTAGAAATAAACCTTTAAATTGAAGTGCTGTACCCAATGATGAAAACTGCAACATTTGATAGAACAAAAATGAAGATTCAAATGAATGGTGAGACCTACTATATATCTAGACAGAAAGACTTAATATTATAAAGACATAAACTCTCCCCAAATAAATTTCTATATTTCTCACAATCTAAATATCAATGGAATTTTAGGCCAGGTGCAATGGTTCACACCTATAATCTCCCAGCACTTTGGGAGGCCAAGGCGGGTAGATCATCCGAGGTCAGGAGTTCGAGACCAACCTGGCCAACATGGTGAAACCCCATCTCTACTAAAAGTACAAAAATTAGCCAGGCATGGTGGCACACACCTGTAATCCCAGCTACTCAGGAGGCTGAGGCAGGAGAATCACTTGAACCCGTGAGGCGGAGGTTGCAGTAAGCTGAGATCATGCCACTGCACTCCAGCCTGGGCGACGAGAGCAAAACTCCATCTCAAAAAAAAAAAAAAAATTAGCCGGGCATGGTGGTGGGTGCCCGTAATCCCAGCTACTCAGGAGGCTGAGGCAGGAGAATCTCTTGAACTCGGGAGGCAGAGGTTGCGGTGAGCAGAGATCATGCCACTTTACTCCAGCCTGGGTGACAGAGTCTCAAATAAACAAATAAATAATTATGAATGGAATTTTAAAAATGAACAAAATTTTTCTACAGTTCATCTGAAAAAATAACAGTGGGAAAATGGTGAATACTATTTTGAGAAAGAATAATGTTATGCTAGTGAATGTAGTAATGCAAGAAAATTTTCAAAATATATTAGTTTGTTTAAAGTAGATTACAAAATGTCTTGAGCATAAATTCTGTTAAAAAATGAATTATCCATAAAAAGTGACTTGAAGCAGATATAGCAAAATGTTGTAATTGGTTATCTTTTGGTGAAGAAATAATGGACTTTTTAAAAACTCATCTGTGTTTCCAAAATTTTCCACAATAAACATCAAATATATCCATACGATACATTACTATTGTATAGAGGAAAAAATAATAGGTGCTCCTTTTATAAAAACTCAGATAACATCTAATTCTTCAGGAAGTCTTTCCTTGTTTAACCCTATCCCTCCAGGTCTCGACTAGGAGGCTTTTTACTATTTTCAGATACAGTATCATAATTATTTGCCTTTCTCTATTCTAACTTTGTAAGAGTTTGATAAATAAAACTGTGTCTTTTATTTCTGTATCCCTAATACAGGGACTATTGTGTATCAGGATGCAATGAATAAACATGAAAAAAAGAAATACAAATAAGAAAATTCACAACTTCTTCTACCACCACTAGAGGGAACCACATTCCCTCTAGTGAGCTCCCTCTAGGAGCTTTTATTTTTTTAAACAAGACTGCTCCAATCTAAGAAATCTTCCAGAAGGGATTATCTCCTGATGGGGACGGAATATAAACATTCCTAACAATGATATGTCTATCCTAAAATCAGTCCCAAAATATTCCAAGATATTTTACCTTATCCAAACTTACTGTACTCAATATCCGCTCCATTCATTTTGGCACTAATCAAAAGCAATTTTATTGGTTATTCAGTTGTATCCTATGTCTGTCTTACCTCCACAACAAGAGAGTAAGCTCATGTTTAAGATCATTTCTCTCGCATTAACCAGCTCAGGTCTAATCACTAAATTTGTACAAAAACACTTTAGTTTAGTTAAAAGGTTAACATGCTCCCTTCAATCATGTGCCACACTAAGAAAATCCAACAGGCAACGTTCCAAACTTACAAAACACAAAAGTTATGTGATGATTCTAAGAATACTCTCAGATTTATTGAAGGTTTCAACAGATAGTGACAATAAAAAGCCTCTCTTGATACACTTAAAATATGAGCCTGGTTTTTGAATTAAAGGGATAGCTACTTTTACAAGGGTCAGTTATGATTTAGAGAATAACAGCCTATTCCTGATGAGACTTGGGAGCCAGACACATCAAATCAAGGGGAAGGGGTGTCTCCAGAAGAACATGGAACTGGGATTTGCCTCATTTTTTTTTTTAAGTTGGGGGCATCTGTTACTTGCAGAGCTCTGTGTTATAAGGGCTGGAATACACACACAATTTAGGGGAAAAAAAAAGACCAGGCTGGGCGCAGTGGCTCATGCCTGTAATCCCAGCACTCTGGGAGGCTGAGGCAGGTGGATCACAAGGTCAGGAGTTTGAGACCAGCCAGACCAACATGGTGAAACCCCGTCTCTGCTAAAAATAAAATAAAACAAAATAAAATAAAATAAATGAAATAAATTAAAATAGCTGGGCAACGTGGCGCGTGCCTATAATCCCAGCTACTCAGGAAGCTCAGGCAGGAGAAGCACTTGAACCCACGAGGCGGAGGTTCCAGTGAGCCGAGATCACACCATTGCACTACAGCCTGGGCGACAGAGCGAGACTCTGTCTCAAAAAAACAAAAAGAAAGAAGAAAAGGAAGGAGGGAAGGAAGGAAGGGAGGGAGGGAACGGGAGGGGAGGGGAGGGGAGGGGAGGGAGGGGAGGGAAGGGAAGGAAGGGAAGGGAAGGGAAGGGAAGGGAAGGGAAGGGAAGGGAAGGGAAAGAAAAGAAGAGAAAAGAAAGAAAAGAAAAGAAAAAAAAAGACCAGTGGGCAACAGTAGTTAGTAGGTCTCCAGCACTGTCCACCAGGGGCCTGGTGGCTGCCAAAGCTCAAATCCCAGCTCCATGACCTACTAATTTGTGTGAGCTCGAACAACTTACTCAACCTGTCAATACCTCTGATGCCCCGGTGCAAAATGGGGAGGACAATCAGAACCTACTGCATCAGATTCTCACAAGAAGTAAATGAGATAACGTGAAAAGTTCTCAGAATAGTACCTGTACATAGTAAATGCTCAAAATATTCACTATTACTCATAAACTCACCCAACCAGTTACACAGAAAGACTTTAATAAACAGTGCCTGGCACAGAATAGGCACTATGAGTGTGGCCTGTTACTATTACACGAGAGAGAGAATAGCCCCGGACACTCCCTAAGTTTCTTGATCCCCTTGAAAGAGGTATTCCCATCCCATGTGCAAGGTCATGAGGCTACCCCCAGCTTCCTAACACCAGCTACTATGCTTATGCCTGCCACGGCCTTTATCCTGATTCCAGACTCAGTAAATAACCTTCTGTTAGTAAGTTAGCATCCTATGTAAGCATTTTGCTAAGGAGAAATGTACTGGCAAACTGATACTAATATCACCAATATGGCAGTCTTTTTTAGTTAAGGATACAAAATACAATCACACTTCCATTAACGTTCAATTTGGGGGGACTTTAAGCCTCTTCCTGACCAAATTAGTAGGAATTAAGACTTTCCAGGGGTTCTTTCCCCAGGAAGACCATGAAGGAAATAGGGTTAATTCAATTAAATCAACAAATATTTATTAAACACTTGCTGTGTGCCAGACACCATTCAAAGCATTGTAGTTAAAGCAATGAACAAAATAGATCCCTGCTTTCATAGGGCTAGCACTCTAGTGAAGGAGACAAATGAGAAATAAGGGGTGGGTTAAATAATATCACAGCTAGAGAGTACTAAGTAGCAAGAAGAGAAAGCAACAAGTCAGAGGATCTATAAGAAGAAAGGGGGTAACGGTGATACAATCTCAGGTAGAGAAGCCAGGGATATCAGGAGATTAGGGTGACATCCATTGGTCTGAGAGCCAGTTAACTTCGTGACTCATCTGCTATAACAAGTTGGGAGAGTCAGCCTGGGAGTTCCCCAATCCAGGTCAATCCCCACAACTGTTTGTTCACCCCATACCTCCTCTCCTGCTGAACTAAGGGGCAGGGCTACCCCACCACTGCCAAGACTGCCTCTCTCACATGCAATCCTGCAAATCCACAACCCCAGCCTCCCCGGCTACTACTCCCTCTGACAAAGACCACAGAGGCCAGTGGGCCCCAGCTTCCGGGTCCTCCACAGGGCGAGAGCAGCTCGTCCCACCCCAGAACCTCTTTGGCCTCCTCATACCTCCAAGTTGGGCCCAGCAATCACAGAACATCCCTCCCTCTTTCCTTTACAACCACAGAATTAGCCACGTCCTATAATGACCGGCAGAAAGGGCGTCCTGGCCTAAATAGACAATTCCCAAATAAAATAGCCCAATGTTGATCAATTTCCTAAGGTCTGGGTATCCATCCCAGCCTCAGGCACCTTGCTCAAGAGTATTCTGATCCAGGGGTTAGCCAATGTTTTCTGTAAGGGGCCAGAGAATAATTATTTTGAGTTTTCAAGCCATATGGGTTTCTGTTGTAGATTCTTATTTTTGTTTTGCAACCCATTAAAACTGCTTTTAAAAATGTTCTCAGCTCATGGGCTATCCAAAAACAGGCTGCAGACCACAGTTTGACAACCCCCATTCTAATCCATTTGTTGGTTAATTGCATTAAAATTAATAAATTGTTGAGGCCAGGTGAGGTGGCTCATGCCTATAATCTCAGCACTCTGGGAGGCTGAGGCAGGAAGATCCCTTGAGCCCAAGTGTTTGAGGCTGCAGTGAGCTATGATGGCACCACTGCACTCCAGCCGTGGCAACAGAATAAGACCCTGACTCTAAATAATAAGTTGTTGTCATGCTTTATAAACCAGCGTTTTCTTGGTTTATTTAGCATTCACAAGATACAATGAACTGCTCCATCAGATGATGTGTCACTTTGTAAGAACTGGTACATAGTAGGCACTGATCTGTTGCAGAGTGAGATGTACTTTTTGAACAGCAGGCTTGCTGTAGCTCTTGGTTACTCTTCAAGAGAGAATTGTCTTCTTTGAGAAGACCACCTAGATAGACTGTTTTGAACATGGAGGGTGACACCCCATGGCGTGGCTGGAAAGGAGACAGTGCAGAGAGAGAGTCACACTGCTCTGCAAGACACATCCATAAGCAGAGGAAAGTTGGGAACATTCGTAGGTGGGAATGGAGGGGAAATGGGGGGGGACCACACATGAGGTGATGGAGGCCCATGAGGGAAGGTGAAAAGAAGCACAGTCCTGTGGCAGAGGGGCCAAAGACTTTTTAAATAAAATCAGTGAGACTGTCTAACATTGCCTTTGAAGATATCTGCACTGCTGAAATACAAACTCCTTCTCGATCCCAAACCTCTAGTCTGTGGCTTTTTCTTTTTCTTCACAAGCAAGACTACTGGAGCTAACTTCAGAACAGCAGGATTTATTGGAAAATATGAAGCAAACCAAAGAACTAAAGGAACTATTGAAGAGAAAGGATCAGAAATGTGGTGCTAGTGACCCAGCTGGTCTGCTGCTCTTGAGGTCAGTGGGCAGCTGCCCACTCCGGACTCCGAGTCCAGGAAGACAACTTCCCGGCTCTTTGCCCTAGAGTTGGTAGGACACCTTACCCGCCCCCTGAATCCATTTCCACTGGGGAGGGGCAGCTCCCCAAAGCAGACTGGGGTCCTATGACCAGGAACTGGGGGCTACTGGACAGGCAAAACAATAATATCTGCCACATCCCTTGTGAGTGGCATTGGGGGAATAAAGAAAGGGACAAATGCCACTTTCTGGGCAAGAAAGAAGGGAACAGGCATAGAAGGTGAGAGGTCAGTGAGACAGAGACTCAGAACCCAAGGTAATGCTGAGAAATGAGTCCCCAGAAGGTCACATACACCCTAGGGAGTCACTGGAATTTTCCCAGGATGCTGGAAGGGGCCTGAACAAATTTTATTTAAAATCTCAATTATATATTATTTCCTTTACCCCATTCCTCCATCTGTGGCTTTACTGAATCTGTAAGATAAAGGACCAGACCCAACATATTGAAAGAGGGACAGCACCTCTGAGGTCATTGCTTGAGCAGCCAGACAGCCATTCCCATTTAAATATAACAATTGTCTAACAACCCTTGAATGGGGAAGTTCTTCAATACAGTGAGGATCTTTTGAGATCCTTCATTCACTAACTTTATTTACCTGCCCATAGGGATTCTAAGCAGGCGGTTCTCAAGTGTGGTCTCCAGACCAGCAACAACAACGTCAATCTGAGACCATGTCAAAAATGCTAATTCTGGCTGGGTACCATGTCTCATCCCTGTAATCCTAGCACTTTGGGAGGCCGAGGTCAGGGGATCACCCGAGGTCAGGAGTTCAAGACCAGCCCAGCCAACATGGTGAAACCCCCATCTCTACTAAAAACACAAAAATTAGCCAGGTGTGGTGGTGGGTGCTTGTAATCCCAGCTATTCAGGAAGCTGAGGCACAAGAATCGTTTGAACCTCGGAGACAGAGATTGCAGTGAGCCGAGATCGTCCCACTGCACTTCAGCCTGGGAGACAGGACAAGACTCCATCTCCCCACCGTCTCCCCTCCAGAAAAAAAGAAAAGAAAGAAAAGAAAAAAGAAAAAGCCAATTATAAGGTCCCACCCCAGACCTACCAGGTCAGAAATCTAGGGGTGGGAGATTGGTAGGGAGGCAAGCAATCAGGATTTTAACAAGTCCTATAGATGTTTCTGGTGCAGGCTCAGCTTTAAGAACCACCATTCTAGGGGGTTTGCCCTAAGTCGCAGATGGTAAAGGGCAAGAGAAGATTTCCAGTCTGCATATCCTTTCTGTCTCACAGAAATCTACTGAAATTTAGTCAGTTTCCTCCCTTTACACATGAAGTAGTAACATTTCATTCCAATTAGCCCTGCATCTGTGCCCCAGAGTAACAGATTCCTACTGTAGTTTTGGGACTAGTCTTCCCCCAATTATTTCCCCCCAGATGTTATCAGCAGTGTCCAATCTCCTCCTCAACCACTCTTGTCAGTAACTTAAATTCCCCTGTCCCTACCGGTACCAGTGTAGGACACATTTTAAATTCCAGTTTTTCAAGGTAATTGAGAGAAGGACAGAGATGAATGTGGCTCACCAAACCTAGAAACATTTTCTGGCCTCATGATGGCACCCAGCATCAGAGAAGAGGCAATGTACTACCTTAAGCTTAGCTGCAGGGAGAATATGTTGATCACGGCTTATATAAACCAAGAGCCCCTTCTTCCATAGCAACATTTTCTCGATTTTCTCTTAATTTATTCCCTTCTCAGCACTACAACAACCCAATCCCCATGAGAGGCTATGAAGACGTTACCAGGGGAGACAGAAAGCCTTCAATAGGAGCTCCAGGATCAATGCAGATATCTGTCCCCAGGAGAAGCCACAGTCATCTTGTTCTCATTGGATCTGGCCACCTTGTGACATACAGCACCTTCCTCTGATCACCTCTGAAATGCTTCCAACACAATCTATGCCCTCCTAATGTCTTGACACCTCTCATGGGATATCCCACAACGTCAATAACGGAACCAAATACAGAAATCACATAAATCTTACGGGAAGAGTGATAGCTCACAATGGCACACACTAGACTCAGGAAAAGGGATTATGAACTATTACCAGGCAGCCCTGTTACGGAGCCAAGAGATATAGGACGTGAGCAGGCTGGAAAACAAAGGGGAAAAGACATACCAGCTGGGCCGGGCGCGGTGCCTCACGCCTGTAATCCCAGCACTTTGGGAGGCCGAGGCAGGCGGATCATGAGGTCAGCAGATTGAGACCATCCTGGCTAACGTGATGAAACCCCGTTTCTACTAAAAAAATACAAAAAATTAGCCAAGTGTGGTGGTGGGCGCCTGTAGTCCCAGCTACTCGGGAGGCTGAGGCAGGAGAATGGCGTGAACCCGGGAGGCCGAGCTTGCAGTGAGCTGAGATTGCGCCCCTGCACTCCAGCCTGGGAGAGAGAGGAGACTCCTTCTCAAAAAAAAAAAAAAAAAACATACCAGCTGAAGCTGGTTTGAAGGCAGAGCTGTCCAGCCACCAGGCTGAACACCCATTATTATGTCCTCACATGTGACTGAGTGTTGTTTTAGGACTGCTTCACTACGTCTGTCCTCCCTCCGCACCGCACCCACATGGCACCCTGATACTGTGAGCCTTCCGGTCCTTTTTCTCTTTTTAATAAAATGTTAAAACGAAACTGAGATCACGTAGTACTTACAGTATATAACCTTGTTTTTGCTTTACAGTTTATAACATTTTCTGGTCATTATATATTTTCTACATTAGCAATTTCCTGGCTGTGTAGAGGGTCACTGTAAATAAATAGGTACCATAATGTAATTCACCAGTTCCCTATTTGGAAGCATTTATGTTGACTGTATTGCCTTCATAGTACATTATATCACGTATTCATATAAAAATAATTATATTTGTTCCATTTGATATTCTCATCCTGAATTCTATTTCATGTGATTTTAATATTAGCATACACGGATGGGTTCTTTTGGTTGCATTTGCCTCTGATACTCTTGCCCATCTCATTACTTTTCTACTTTCTCTGTCAATTTCATTTTGCAGTATCTCCTTTTGTAAACAGCTTACAACAAAATTGTATGTTTTTTGTACTCAATCTGAGTCTTTTGTGTTTTGAAAGATTATTTTTAAGCCACATCTGCTATGACAAAAGTTCTACTTGGTGTTTGTTCTGTCATTTTATTTTATGGTTTCTATTTTTAATACTTCCTGACTGTTTCTTATTTTTTCTTACTATAGTAACCAAATTTATTCTTTCTCCTCATTCATGACTTGGGAATTATATACCTTTTTGTTTTCTGCTTGGGCTTACTTAATTTAAAGTGTAGAAATATGTTTGAGTTATATCTTTTTATTTCACTAATTTAAAAGCTTAGTAAAATACTAAGATATTTGTTAAGCAAAATAAAACAAAACATAAACACATTTGCATTTTAGAAGTTCCAATAACACCAAACTTTGTGGAGTTAAAAGTGTACCTTTCCTTCATGATACCCCCACCCACTTCAAGAACCACTGCCTGAGCTTTGAAGTGCATTTAGCTAGACCTTGTATGTGTGTGTGTGGGGGGGGGGAGATTTGTAATTTTTTAAAATAGGACAATATGCATGTTTTCTTGTTATTTGCTTTTTTCACTTAATAATGCATTTCATTATAAATAAATTGCCAGAGTGCTGTATCAGTACTCACATATGTGTCATCCGTACTGTCACGGCAGCCCACCCTACGGACTCACTTCACTTATGTAATCATTCCTCTGCTGATAGATGTGTAATTTGGTCCCTATTTTTGACTACTACGATGTTCTAATAAAAAATCTTTTATATATATATTTATGCACCTATGTGAGTATTTTATAGCATTAATATGTAGAAGTGAAATTGCTGAGTCAAAAAGTATGCACATTTGGGTTTTTGATAGCTACTACCAAATTACCTTTCAAAAAGCTGTACAAATGTATATACTCCCAAAAACTCTATGGGACTGTTGCCTCACACCCTTACTGGTGTTGGGTTTTAACAATCTTAAAAGCTGTGCCTATCTAATGGTTGAAAATGATACTGTATCGTTGATTTAATTCACAGCTCTCTGACGGAGAGTGAGGTTGTGAATCTCTTCGGCTCTATTGACTCTGGTTTCTGTGAACTCCCTATACGTACCCTGTACTTCATGTACTTTGTCCACTTGTCTTTTATAGTATTTACCTTTTTTCATGTTAATTTGTAGGCAACATTTGCATTATGGATGTTAATCCTTTGTCTGTAATATTTGCTGAACATATATATTCATAAGCCCATGGCCTAAGTTTTTCATTTGTTTAGGGTGACTTTTGTCCTACAAAAGTTTAGTATTTTGTAGTCATCAGATCTGTGAGTCTTTTCCTTCACAGCATCTGAGTTTTCACATCTTCCTATCCTACTGAGCAATTACCAAGATAGTCTACATTTTTTTGTAGTAATTTTTAAATTCACATCTTTAAATTCAGAAACAGTAAAATTCTCTCTTCGTGTACCGCTCTATGAGTTTTAACAAATTCATACAGTCATGTAAGCACCCCCTCAAACAAGATATGACCCTTCAAAATCATTCCTGTCCTTCATCCCACACCCAGCCTGTGGCAACGACAGATCTGTTTTTAAGGGATTCCTCATATAAATGGAACCATAAAGTAGGTAGCCTTTTATCCGACTTTTTCTCCTAGCATAATGCAGATGAGGTCCATCCACACTGCTGTGTGTCTCATAGTCTGCCCCTTTTCATTGCTGATTACCATTCCATTGCATGGAAGTGCCACTGTGTTAGTCCGTTCACCAGCAGAACAACATCTGGGTTGTTTCTGGTTTTTGATTTTGGGCAATTATGAAAAAAACCATCATGAACAGTCACATAAAGGTTTCTGGGTAAATGTAAGTTTTCCACTTTCTCGGCTAACTACCTAGGAGAGGGATTACTGGATCATGTGGTAAATGTGTATTTAACTTTATAAGCTGGCCTACACATTAGAAATAGAACACCGCATACAAATGGCTGAAGCCAGTGGCTAAAGATAAGAACTTGGAGGCATCTCTCCCATCTAGCAGACTGGGCTTTAGACTAAGTTCCAGAGTTTGAGAG